>NW_028289193.1:3100315-3473130 GCF_059628265.1 Tinamus guttatus | reverse complement strand
TATGGCCTATTTTGTCCAGCTTTCCCTATAGCCTTATTTATTTATCATTTTACCCTTTACTCTTGTAAAGGGTAAACTTTTGGGTGTCACTTTTGGGTGTGTTTCATTGATAGGGAGGTCATTTGAGTTTCCTGGAGTCACCAGAGGTTTGGGAGGGATGGAGTTGGCCACGTTTCTCTGGGCTGCCTGGATGATGTCAGATGTGGAAGCTTTGGGGAAAGGAAACATATGTTACTTGGGACCTGAGGCCATGGAGGCTGTTTTTGTAGGCTGGTGTGTGTTTTGAAGGAAGGATACACCAAAAGCAGGATTTGAAAAGGAATTTTTTCTTACTTCTTCCTTCAACTCTGTATTAGAAAGGGCCTTTGAAGCTAGGATTTGGTGGCATATGTGCATGTATCTGGCTGCTCCAAGTGCAACCCTGGAGGGGTGAGGCCTATTAGGCCAGGTTGGAAGTCCAAGATTCTTCTATTATTCTAGTATTCTTCTAGTATTTTGTTTGAACTACTTTCATCCAGAAGATACAAGCAGATTACTCTTGCTAATCTTTTCTGTTCCTTTGGGAGCTTGCATTGTTTGTGAGCATGAGGAGCTACTTAAAACAAAGGACGGGTTACTTTTACCAGTGGGAACACAGCATAAAATGAAAACACACATTTTTCAAAATCTAAAATTAGGAAGAGCTACATGAATATCTACCTGACATGAAATTTTCATTTCTATGGGGTGGATGCCATTTTATTGCAGTCATTTCTATTGCTTCCTCTGCCTCTCTATAGCTAATCAAAAGCTCTTGTTTTCATGCCTGAGCTGAGTCATGTGCACTAGTTTATTAAGATTCAGAAAATAAAAACGAAGCTAGCAACATTAAATGCATTAGTATGAGTCTTTTTGCTAAGGACCTGTGATGTGACTTTGCCTTCTTTTCCCCCACTCCTGCTTGCATATCTTTCCAGTCCTGTTATTGAATAAATGCAGGCCAGGTCTTCAGTAAAGACTTGAAAAGGCAGATCATGGCATTTGGATACATTATTACAGGGATGCTGAAATGCTGCTCACAGGAGGTGAAGTGGAACTGACTTTAGGTTCCCATTTAATTTTTTAAGAAAACAGGAAAAAGAAAAGCAAGGAGAAAGGGTGGTAGGGGAGGAGAGAGACTTTAAATAGTATTCTAGACATTTTAAAATAATGATCATTGGCACTAATGCAGAAAAGTTTATAAGACATTGCCTTTTGTGGATTACCTCAGTAAAAAGGCCAGCTCTCTCATAGGCAGCATACTTTGTAGAGCTTGCTCAGCTGGGGCTTTAGGAAGGATTTCAACAGGCTTATATTTTCTAACAAAAGTATGACCACCAGTGTGCCTTGTGGCTCTGCCGGCGCACAGCGTGACCACCTGCAAGATGCAGAAAGCTCCTCGTTCTGCTCGCGAGCCAGCTCCAGCATCTGCAGCTCAAGCCGTTGCTCTTCCTGGGCTGCTCTCCAGACATACCGTTCACCACGTGAAGTAAGAATGGAGGCAGGAGGAATAGAGCCCTTGGTGGTGGGCACGGAGACAGAGCAGAGCTGGCAGGAGGGAGGCATCTGTAAAGTGAGAACACATAATCTGCGATAGAATAGGAGATGTCTGCATGAAATTATAAACGCTGATGGAGAGAGCTCATAACCCCCATGCAGCCCGCAGTGCTGCATAATGTCTGGGCACCTCAGGTTGGAAAGGGTGACAACCAGGGCAGAAAATACTGCACAAGGTGATGTTTTGTGATATAGCACCTTGGCAGGGAATTTGTTTAGGAATTCCTCTTTTCCTCCTGCCTTCTTGTTCCCAACCCCGGTCTCTCATTCTCATTTCATACTGCAATCCCCTCTCCCCTGAGGTGCGCTACTAAAATAGCTTTTGAATAAATTGTAAACCTGACTTATCCACAAAGATCTCTCTTTTCTGAGATTTTCCACTCAACTTTTTTACCACCTTGCCAATTATAGTCACAGGCTGTGTTTGCACAAAGCATCCTATTAAAGGAAAAGATTTATTTGCATCCTTGCTTCACCATTAGTTATTCACCTGTCCGAGCTTCCTGCTCCTTTAGCTCTGCCTGCTATAAAAACATGATCATTTAGTTATCAATTTGACTTAAAAAATGGTTGAACAAATGATTATGCTGGCATCATGGAATGGAGTAGCAGGACTGAGCATGCAGAGCCAAACTGGTGGCTGAAACAACATACGTAGCTTTGTACCCAATGCAATGGTGGTTGTGGCTGCAATCTGAGAGGTGGGGTAGTCCAACCTGAAACTCTCCAGAAATATGTTTTTTTCCCCCTCTAAACTGAGTAACAGAATATTTTGTAGAAGGAAAATAGCATGGCCTAGCAGAGATACTTCTTCACATTGTGGACAATAGGAATCAGCAAAAGGGGATACCTGACTCCCCGACCTCCTGCCAGAATCATCTTCTGGGAAATAACAGTTCATGGCTACATCAAACCCACATGGTTCCTTCATAAGATTGTTGCTTACTTGTTCTTTCCATATAGGTATGACAAAGAAAGCAGCAATATCAAGAAATGAAAGGATAAATTGGTTTGCTGTCATTAGGTTTATGCTGTGAGGTTTCTGCATAGTTTCATAGTGTGAACTTTCCTAATCTGAATGATGAGTGAAGCAGATCTCTTTTATATTCTTTTGTGCTGAATGATAAGGCAGACCCTTGACTTTGTGCTTCATCTCAATGCAGCAATATATTGTTTTTCACATGGACCCACATAGGCAAATATGTCTGGGAAGGGCTAGGCCCTTCTCCAGTACAACTGGAAGGATAAAGAGTGGGGTTTATTAAAAGTGTAGTTACATGGAAGGCTCAAGCAAGAAGGCTTAGCTGATCTGCCAGGAAAAGGTGACATGGGTTTCAAGGCTGTTTGAATCTTGAAACTTTTGCTTTCAAATATTTATGGCTTTCAAGTGCTTTGAAAGTACAGTTGTCGTGTTCATGATGTCTTGTTAAGAAACAATAATAATAAAAAATTCTTTATTCCCACTATGTTGTCTTCATGTTAGCAACACAGTTTCCTAGGTTGGGTGTATGTGTGGGAGAGTTTCAGGCATGAGTTCAAAGGACAGGACAGAGGAGAAAGTGGGGTCCTTTTCTTTGGAACATAAAAAGCCTTCCCTGAAAGGATGGTCATTATAATGAAACAGTGATAAGCAGCTGTCAGATCCATTTTTCTATAGAATAGAACTATCCAGGAGGATTTTGTGCTATGATATAATGAACAGCTAATGTTAGAAAAAGAAAACTGAATCTCATCTTTTCTGAAGACCATTTTGTTGTTGCTTTCGTTAACTCTTCCCGCTAGACAATTTTGCAACCTAATTTTAGACTTTCACAAAGGATTTGTAAAGATATTTTTCCTGAGATGCTTTAAAAGTCTGAGTCACCTATCTTGGAAATAGACCTGCTGAAATTTGACACTGACATTTATGAGGCTTTCTTTATGATTTTTGACCTGAAGCACCCCAAAATTTCTATACAATGGCTTTTCCTCAGTGTGATTTTTGTCATGAGTCAACTTTTTGAATGAATGGAGTAACTTTATGGCATGAAGTACAAAGTCTATCTGGCCATCAGTGAACAAGGCCTCTCTGTTAGGAACTGCTTATTCCTTGATGGGGAGAAATCAAAATATTAAGCACAGTATCTGTGAGATCATTTTCTCTAAAACCGAAGTCCAGCCTTTTAAGTGAAAATAATGTATGAAAAACACCTGCAACTCCAGAACAGTTTGCAGACTAGTGTGACTTGTTTTTCATAGATGTAAGAGAAAAAAATATTTTTTTTCTGTTCACCTTTAAATTTGCAATGTGGCTTCTGCTGTGAGGTTTTTATTGGTTATTCAATTGGTCCAAATTTGAGAGAGGCTGTCAAGAACTGACTATCAGATTTAGATGAAATTACTCTGATCTAGGGTCAAAACAAATTGCCAGAAATGAGTGGCCTTCTCCACAAAAGAAGGATGGAAAGTCAGCTAATCATTGTTAGAAATTATGAAATAATATTTTTTCTTACTAGAAATTTGGACTCTGTTTGTAATGCATGTCTTTAGTTTCAGTCATGTCATGGTTTAACATTACGAGGTTTATTTTGCAAAATTAGTCAATTTGGATGTAAGTCGCTCAGTAACTTGGATTCTGTTTCAGAACAGGGAAGTTTGTGGTCATTCTGAAGTTTTAAAAAGTTAAAAAAAAATCTTTAGGTAAGGCATGGAAAACATTTTTCTGTAATTCTAGCTTTATGGTATGTGAACAAAGACGAGTGACTTTCTTTCATTTACCTGCAGGACCTTGGGTTTATAAAGTCTGTTCTTTCATTTCTTGCGTTTAATTTTTGACTTCTCTTCCACTTGTGTTACTGTTATTTATGACTTAAAAGGAAGCACTTGCTTTTTAAGCAACATGGCATATTGAAAATAAACCTACCTGGGAAAGCTGAGGGAATGGGAAAATTCAAGACTCTTACTGAAAGCTAAGCAAGAGCAAACTCAAACATCAGTTCAACTTTTCAAAAGGGAACTCTTGAGAAGGAAGATATAAAAGGCCTAAGATAGTGCTTTAAAACAAAGAACATGTTCCTTCTCTTCTTTGAATTGGCTTCAATCAATATATATACTACAGAACTATAGTTTGTTGGTTTTCCAATATTTGGAGATGTTCAGTGGTGAATTTGCAGTGGTTCAGTGATCTCTGTTAGGTTATGACTTTATATATAAATTCCACAATGATAAGCTCTTGTGTCATTGATAATTATAAGTAATTTGGCTCTGATTATTTTGTCTCCAAGTTGAAAAGATTATGTGTACTCTTTTGATCTAGAGTATGTCTGTACAATGTAGGCATATAGACCATGGTTGAAACCTTACAGTGACCCTAAAAAGAGGTCTTGTACCTGAATCTTCTTCCCATTCTGATTCATCTTGAATGTAGTGGTAATACAAATGCTTAGATGGACAGCTGGAGAAGTATTAGTAGAAGCAACTATGTTATAATGATGAATAATCCATACATCGTCTGGAAAAGTGCATCTGTGAGGTGCATTTAATGCTCAAGGGAAAGTACCCATGTGAATGTGTCTCAGACTTTCAATGAGAAAGCATAATTAAGGAATAAATTTTTATGTTACCTGGGGTATCACTGTAAATCTCACTTAGCAAGCATCAGCGCAGCAGGATCCAAAGTTCCTCTGATCCAAAGTGATTACAAATCTAGATCTTTTAGGCATGGTGGCTACTGCTTGAAGCTTGGATGTAGACCAAGCACCCTATTGAGAAGCTTTCACAAGGGAGAAGCAACTACTTAATTTCTTCTGACACTGGGTTAGTGGATGAGTTCAGCTAAGGAGGTTGGGCAACCAACCAAATCAAAGCAGAGTTATAAATATTAGCAGAGCATTCTCAGGGGAGGTCCATGGAATATGAAATTGGCTTCCATGATTAGTCTCAGAGTCTGACTGAGCTTGGCAGGCTCATATATTTTCTCAGGCATTAAATGACCATAGCTTGGGTTATTTCTTTAAATGTTTTCTTTCTTTTTGGTGAAATATAAAAACTATGGGTGTTTTTTTCTTTCCTTTTTTTTTAAAAAAAAAAAAAAAAGAAATTGGATCATTTGTATCCTAAATCTGTATTTATCATAGAAGAAAGGACAAGGAAAGATTTCCAAAGGTCATCCTGTCCATTTTCCTATCCCAAGGCAGGATTAATGACATGTGAAATAGAGTTCCCAAGCTGGGTGCACTGGTGGTGTATGAACCAATTCAAAACGAAAGTGGCAGAGGTGCATAGGGCAACAGCATTCTGGGGCAAATCCTGTGTACAGGAAATGCTATTTTGGGGAGATCATTTGGATTTGGCTTGTTGTGCCTTCAGCAAGAGGAGGGGGTCTGTAATTGATTGAGGCTGCTCAACCTTGGAGGAAGTGAGTGCAGCTGAGCATGCTGGATGCAGCAGGATGCATCTCTGTCTCCTGTTGTTCAGCTGGGCTTTCTGCCCGTGGCAGCTTTCCTGCCTTGCTGCTCTTATCTTGTGCTGTAATCCATGGGTTTCTCAACCACTCCTGTTATATCAATACAAATAAATTTAATGTGTCCCTGTCCATTCTCTGGCTGGCATGGAGCAACTTTTGTTCACCTCATCAAACTCTGTCCCTCTTGAAAAAAGGGCGGCCACTTTCAGGACAACTGCATATGTGGAATGATGCATTCCTTTACACATGCTATCTCCATATGAAGCCATCTAGTTAAACTGGCAAACAACCCCATCCGCTTGGATTTTTTTTTGACTTGAGAATTCTCTAGCAGCTTTCTACATATTCAGCTCTGTGTTTAAGTCTTGTGTCATTTCAGATGATGCTCTTGAACGCTGCTAACTTGGTGACTAATAACTAGCTGATCTGATCTTTAACCTAGTCTGCTCATAGTGTCTGCTTCAGGAATCCACCTAGTCCTGTGATTTTCACTTCCCTTCAAACAGGCAAATCAGGTGAGGTAAAGAGCATGTATTTTGAGAAATGTGAATTGTCCTTACCAGCCCAGTGTCTGAGGCCCTGTTCTGTGAAGACAACACAGAGGGAGGTTGAAGAAGACAGGAGTTTGGTGGAGGGCCTGTGGAAAGAGGCTTCATCTGACGAAAGGGTGTAGGAAGTTATGGAGTATTAGAAAGCCTAGTGGCTGGATGCTCATTTGTAACACTCATGGCAGACGAGCAGGAAACTGTCTATACACGGCTGGCCATAATATGGAGAGGTGACAGATCATGGGATAGTGTTGATAGCCGGTGCTGCCGTGGAAGTTTAACGTTGGTTTTTGAGTGGGAGAGGCAAGCTGTGTTACCAGACTGCACTAGCCTTTCCTTTTCTGTTGCAGCCAGGTATCCCTTATCCCTTACGAATATATAGCAGCTGATGTCTTTTGAGAAGGTCTGCTGTGCCTTGCAACCTATCAGGCTGGCTACTATAAAAAGGTAAGTATCTGATGGAACATGAGTCAACTCTGTATCTGTTGAGGGACTCAGATTGAGGGGCATGTCTAAGATGACTGAGACTGACAGAGGTAAATGTTTTGCTTGGCAAAAAAATAATAAAAAAAAAGAGCTGAAGGCTTTTGCCTCTGTCAGAGATAACCTAGAGAGGCATAATATTCTGCCATCTTAGTATGACTTTAAAACCAAAGATACAGAATTATATGTAATTATGGCTGCCCAGAGAGGTTGTGGAGTCTCCTTCTCTGGAGATCTTCAAACCCGCTTGGACGCAGTCCTGTGCCACGTGCTCTAGGTGACCCTGCGTGTGCAGGGGGTTGGACTAGATGATCTCTAGAGGTCCCTTCCAACCTTAATGATTTTATGGTTCTATAACCTTAGCCTTTGATAGAGACTCTTTGCAATATTTTGTGAAGAGATACTAGGTACCTTGACCCACGTTCCGGTAGTCAAAAAGTTTCAGGCTAACACCTGAAGATCCAGACTGTCATCACTGGTTCACATTCAGTGCTGGACTTCATTCTTTGCGATGGGAGAGGACAGAGATACAATGCAGATAAGTTGTTACCCAAAGGCTTGTTTGATGTTTATTTCATGAGGCACAAAACTAACAGAAGCAGAGCTGGCTTTGGCTAGCACTTGACTGACCCTGCAAGGGTGTCCATTTGTCTTCATAGACTGACTTCTTTTCACTTGTCTTTTCCATAATTGCATTTTTTGAAATGACAGAGCATTTTGACAACCTGCTCTCCTGTCTAACTTGACACTGCAGTGTTCAGAAGACAAGTGTTCCTCTGAGAACTGCCGTGTGCATGCTGTTAGGAACCGCTGGAATTCATAGCTGCGGAAATCTTAACAGTGAAATTTGATACACAGTAATTCCTTCTTCTGAATTTTTGAACCATGGCAGATTACATCATGTTTTGTGATGTCTCAAGGTAGTAGAATATTTACAGCCATATAAAATAGAAATTATTTCCTAAATGTCATGTTGGAAGATCTGGGGGGAAAAAAAGCACAACTACCCTTAAAATTAATTTGATTTTTAAATGTAAAGGTAGAGCATGTCCCAACTTGTGAATTGTCCCTCTGACACTATCACAGCTTGACAGGGAATCCAGCTGCTTAGAAACTTCATCGTAGTTCTCACATTGGCAGTCTTCCTGCTATATTCCTTTTATATTGTTGTATGATTAGTAGAAGGCTGTCACTTTCTAGATTCCCAGCCAAGGAAATAATGAATATGGTTTCATTTAGCAATTGAGATCTTTGCATATGAAAGTTTGTTATTTTCCAGTAACTTCAGAAGAATTTGTCTGCTGACTGAAAACTTTGAGATAGGCATGGCTTCATTATATATATGGTTGCATGGCACAGCTAAATATTTTTAATACAGAAGTTACTGTTATTTTAAAATGTTGACCCAGATTTTAATGATGGTATTTAATCTGTCCAGCATGAATTGCTATTAAGGAGGTATGCATTTAGATATGTGAGTTAAAACTCATTCCTAAAACAATGTTCTGAAGGTTGGGCTAAGGTTGTGAAGTATATATTTGAAGGAACTTAGAAACATCACAAACTTCTCTTCTTCCACATACATTTGTTGTATTTCAACAAGAACAGTAAGGAAAATAAGTTGAAACCACACAAAAATGAAATGTTTCTGAGAGGGAAGTGAATAATCATGAGAAGAAGGTCAACAAACAACTAAGTTATGGTTGGATACGTCTTTGATGAGCATAACATAAACTAATAGTTCCTCTTTGGCTTTTAAAAACTGCTCTGCAGTGCTTCTGGGAAAACTGCAAAATATAATACCTTATCCTAGTTGACTAGAGAACTTCCCTACAAACTGAAAATTAATTTGTACTTCTTCATATTTTTCTTCTAGACCTAGGAAAGATTCAGACAGGAATAGGGTATTTAACAGGGCATTTATGTGTTTTACAAACCTGAACTGAGTTTCCCAGAGTCTGCTAAGGGCTTCTCCCCAAAACCTCCTTTCTCCCTTCCTGCCCTAGTTATCATCTCTGTGTCCCTCTGGTCATGTTTTAGTTCATGAGTTTAGTCTTTATGAAGATGGGGTACAAGTAAATGACCTTGGCACCGTACAGCCACGGAAAGGAGATGTCCCTAACCTACAAAGGGCATCTAGTCTAAAGCCCACATCCTTCAGCCTCTTCTGCAAAACTGCTTCACCTGCATGGAGCCACTTGAGTACATGAGACCCTTGAAGAAACAGAAATCAAAGGCTTGGAAAACATTATCAAAGCTGGAAAATGTGAAAAGAAATGCTGGCAATAGCTGTGCTGCTTAGGCACTTGAAGCACTGTGTCCTGAACATCTGTTGAAAGCACACGGACCTCATCTGCGCTAGTTGCTTGGCACTCTCGCGGCAGAGCTGCTGCTGAAATGTGGGTACAGGCTGTCAGAGCAGAGATGACTACTGATCTATTCACTGTTATAAATGCAGTTTTATCCTTTATCATGGTTACAAGTGTGCAGGATAATATCAAGGTTGGATGCCTTCTGTCTTAGGAAAAAAAAAACCTCAGCTTCGTTAGTGAAAATTTTATTGTGTGCCAAACTTTATCTCTCTGACTGTGTTTTTGGCTGTTAAGTGCAAGCTAGGGCTTAAGCAGGCAAAAACAGGGACCACAGACACTTACACTTACAGTTTTTAGTGGCAGCAGGAGTTAATTTGCAACTGCTTTATCTAGAAATGAAGATCATTAGGTGTTCAAGGACTGTGAAGGTAGTGGCAGACAACACGTTGACCATAGCAAGTGCTTGAAGATACTGAATTAGGAAATTGCCCTGTCTACTCTCCCAGCCAGGGGAGCTCTTGGCAGTGATGGCTGAAGGACTTCAATGAAGTGATATATGATCAAACAGTTTGGAAACTGGAGAGCAGGTAAGCCAGATGTCTCATCATGGCAACTGAATGTTCCTTGCAGCAAAGTTATGCTCTAAATGAGGCAGACCATGCTGGCCTTTGAGAGAATGTGGGTGCCACAGGATTTTTCCAGGCACAAGACTTACAGAGCAGTCTGTAACGGTAGGTCTATGAAATCTTTTGCATGAAAAATAAACATGACACATGGTATACATTTAAAAATGTGTTTTCTTATAGGCTAATTATATCTACTGTTTTTCACTGGGTCTTTGGATTCGTTAGAAATTTGTAAACTGAATTGAAAATCTGATTCTCAGTGTCTCGCAGTTCTTAAGAGCATCCCTATAGGGTGGGAAGAGATATAGCCATTTTACATAAGAGAAATTGAGTTTTCACATAGATTTAAGTGTCTTGCGTAGGCAAAAATGTCAAACAGATTATCTTTTGTTGATTAGGGAACTGAGTCCTATCCTCCTGTGTCCTATATTCTTGCCCTCTTAAGCAGACCTACCTTTCTGCCATTAATTTGTTTGGCTTTTTGAAGTTAGCAAAAAGAAAGAAAAAGTTGTAATAACATTCATAAGTATTTTTAACTACCTCTATTGTTAAACTTACCTACTGCTTACATCACAGCCATGATATTTAGAGCATTACAAACAAAAATTGTTGGTTTGGAGGAGAGAGTATTTCAGGTATTTCAAGTATTTCTCTTGTTTTGTGAAATGACATCCAAGTGATCAAAAATGTCCAGACATAAGAGCTGTAGCATTACATCATATTGTTATTTGAAAAATATATAGTAGTTCCAGATCAGATAATTGTCCTTATTTTAGTGGAATGAGTTATAGTAATAGGGTATATGTTACGCGGAATAGAGGAATTATTGTTTTTATTTTTGGAGTGGGTAGATGATTTTTCAAGATTGACTGATTAAATGGAAAAAGGAAGACAACCTAGGTGTGAGGGAAATGTACTTGACTTGCCTAACAGTTCATCTCCATTAATTTTCTATGGCAGGAATCAGCCTGTAGATGTCCCCCAACACATGTTATGCTATGCCCAGTAGTTCAGTTCTGTTGAAAGCAACTATCACATTTATAAATTACCAACAGCTCAAGTTAAAGAGAAATGAAAAGCTGCCCAGGAATGGCTATTCTGTGGGAGGATAGTAGAGGTAATGACAGAATGATGAGCATCTCAGCCCGAGTGAAACATGAGATAAATAAGAGCTGATAAGAAAAATAGGAATGAGTCTTACGGAAGGCTGAAGACATCAAAAAAGGGAGTCAAAAATGACACACTTCACTGTGGCTCTTAGATATGTAATGATAGATTTTCTTCTAGATTACTGAACCAGAACTGACCCTAGCACTGTAATACAAGATGAAAAGAATCCTACACTTTCATAAAGTGACAGGTTTGTGAGTATATAACTTCTTCAATAAAACCAGCGTGTTAGTGGGGGAAAAGTTAGCTCAGCCACTTTTCATCGTAATGAATTGATGAAATTTGGTGACCTCTACCTGTGTTTAGCTAAAATAACTGAGTGCTGAATGGTGCCTGCATCGGTGGTGAACTTGGCCCTGTCTGCATATCTTACAGCAGAGATAGCTGAACCCTGCAGGCAGTTCATAAGCATGGGTGGAATCTGAAGTAGTGGTCGGCTTCACCCATTTTGTAACCTGTTCTTTTCCAAAAAACCCCCACAATGGTTTCTTTTCACATAAGAATTTGATCAATGGTTTCTATTTGTATCAATACCCATATTCACATGCAAACAAGCTCGTTTGTCAAGGAGGAAGAGTATTCAGCAGTCACAGCTTATTTTGTTCTGTTATTCGTCATTTTGATCATTATTCTTCTGCTTTCAAAACTGTCTATTGAGGAACTGAAACAATACAGATATTCCCTCAGCACACTCGAAGACAGTGGTATTGAACAATTTCTAGACGGAAATTCCTATCTTGGTGTGCTATTTAATGTTTCAGAGCACATACCCTACTGCTTTTTTGATCATAGATCACAAAGCAGTGAATGGAGTGGTCAGCATCATTCATTTTACAGGTGAGGAATATGTAATCACAGAACCTCACAGCTAATGAGTGATCCTCTCCTGGTCCAGCTCTATCTGTGTCACTCCTGACCCTTGTTGACTTACCTTAAAGACTCCAGCAATGCAATCATCCCAGCACATCCAGGCAAGCTACCCTGGTATTTCATCATGTTTAGCATTAGAAAGAATATGGTTGATGGCAGAGCCTTCAACGAAATCATCGTTTCTCTTATCTACCTACTGGTAGACTAGTATGATCCATTCTTTCCTACAGTCGTCTTTGTCTTGGTCTAAGTGATTCTACTTCTTTCAACCAATCCTTGCTGAAGAGTCTTTCAAGATTCCTTTGTCCCTCTCCTCTGGAGTCCCTCCAGCTGTTCTACATTTTTCTGGAAGGAGGAACATGCTATTATCTTGTCATTTTCAGCTTGTAGTTTGATGTAACATAGATAATTGTGGTTTTATTTTTTTTCAAAACTGCTATGTAATCTTATGGTTTTCATCTCTCTCTTTTTTTCTTTTCTGCCTAAATGTAAAAGTTTTGATGATGAATTAATAATAACTGTACTTGGAAGACAATTTGATTTGTTAACCTGCCTTTCAATAGGTTCCTGTAGATATTTCTTATCTAACCTCTGAGATCAATCTATTTTCTCTCTGTAAAAGGGAAAAATAGCTTTACAAACAGATAAATGAAACATAAAGTCGCTCATACTTGAGTAGGATTTTGGACACTTTCAGTGAGAGATCCTTGTTGACTGTTACTTAGCTGTTAATCACCTGTTACTAATCAAGATGATATTCCCAAAGTCACACAGCAAGAATTTTGATGCCACAAGCACAGTACATAAACTGAGATTGTATTTTGACCAATCCATGAACAACCAAAGAAAATAATGAAATCTTGGAATAACTGAAATAATCAGGAGTTATTAAAAATGTGATATACTTATTTTGTCATGGATAAAGCATAAGTTCTTTTCTTCATGTGTGTGTATGGCACAACTTTCATTTCTTTATATATGAAAGATATGTTATATTTACAAATTAGTTTCTAAGCAAAATTGCCAAAGCTTCAGTGAAGGGAGTGTGTGTTAAGCAATGTTGTTGTCCTGCATGCCAATGGTTTTTTTACACAGGTTTTGCAGTAAGTTTTTTCCCATTCTGTAGGTGACCTAAGATGCATAAATTTCTCCAGGCCTGTTGCTTCTGACCTGTAAGAGGAAGTGTAAATGAGCTCTTTCACTTGCAGAGTGAACCCTAGTCTAAAGGAATGTAAAAAAATTGCAGCTGAGCTTTCAAGAAACAAGTTGCACCCAGGGGAGTCACCATGAAGGAGATGTTGAAATGCAAGGTGCTACAGCTTTCATACTAAGGTAACCATGTGCCCTGAGCCTTCACTATGATTGATTGTGGTTTAGTTTTTGTGTGTGTGTTGCTGATGTGTTGTGTTTTCCTTTGTTTTCTGAGACAAACTCGTAATTGGATTGCAGAAGACAGCTTGAAATGCTGACTGCCTCAGTGAGACTGTGGGTGAAAGGAACATCTCATTTTTCATCTTCTCTACAAGAATCAACTATGGAGACTGCGGAGAGCGAGTGAGAATCAGATCTGGCCAAGTAATGCTATTATGCAATGGAAATTCTGAGAGGAGTTCTAAGCTCTTTAAAATTACTACTATTTTTTCTAGTTTGCCACCCCTTAAAATCATTCTCTGAAAGCTAGAGCAGATACCTGAGAGTTACATTTCATAAAGATCAGTTCTACCTAAATTAATCAAGGAAAAAGTATCATATCAATCAGGTTGGGGTACCTTAGCAAGTCAGTTTACTTGGCTGCTGTACAGTCAGAACAGCTGGGAAAAATCTTGTAACTTCAGCTTTTCCATGTGGTCTGTTTGTCTTGCACCCTGTTGTCACCCACTTCTAGAATAGTTCCTCCTGGTGGCAAGGTCCTAGTAGGTCAAGGGTATGTATGTAAATTAAATGATCTACCTCTGATGTACACTAGAAAAGTGAATTTCCCTACTTTTTTATTTTTCACCATATCAATCTGCTGCTTCCTGCTTCCACTGGTTTTGTCTTTCCTGGGCCAAGGAGAAGGTGATCTCAGTAGTGGAATTTTCCTCTGGTTGTGCTGGGATGCAGGACAAGATCCTCTCTTTCCTTGATCCTAGCTGTACACAGAAAAATCACATCTCAGTATGCTAGGATCAGAGATAGAGGGGAGCTGAGGAGGACAGACATTTGACATCAGTATCATTTTCCTTCTTCCGAGTTAATTTTGGAACAGGGATATTTTCCATCCTTTTCATTCTGAATGTAAACAAATTATATTGACCTGGTTATCCTAAATGATTTTATTGGAACTGATTGTTGTGGTTATATAGGGAAAACTCCAGAAAGACACAGCCTATAATTTCCAGGATATACTTTTTTTTTTCATAGAAATTTATCTTCGAGGAAACGTATTTGTTTCATTCAGAAAATGATACTCTCTCCATAGAATAAAGTGGGCAAAACATCTCCTTTAAATGTATGCATTTAAATGGCATGTTTAAAAACACATAAACTGTTATGAAAACACAAACTCTGTAGTATTAATTTTGATGGAGTAAATGGACCCAGATTTAAAAGGTGTTAGCATGAACAGGTCATTGTCAACAGCTAGATGTATCTCAGGGATCCAAGTACAGAGAACTTGAATTGCTAATTCCTATGGTAAATTCCCTGGAATATTAATGCCAAACAGTGAAAACATATTTATTGGGATATACAGGAGAGAAAAAAGGACAGAATGTGCTGGATTTCAAAGACAAACAGTTATGAAGCTACTGATTAAACAAATCAATCAAGAGTCACCCAAGTTGGTTTTGTTTTTGTTTGCTTGCTTGTTTTCTTTGTTTTTTTGGTGAGAGATTTTGGCTAGGGGCTCTTAGCCTGGGAATCCTCATTAGTGGAGACGAATAAAACAACTACATTGGTGAATCTTTTAAGTAAGTACTTTGAAAAATATTTTTGCATTAAGTTCTTTGAAGCAGAGGGTGGTTTTTAGTCTCTTTATTTAATAAAAGAGGCAGAGGTGAGAAGGGAGGAGAGGTTAGGCAGTAGCAGGTGAGGTAACAGGGGTTTATGGAAGCTCTCAGGAGCTAAAGCAGCTGCTCAGTCTTGGTGCATGGTTTGAGTCACCAGGCCAACCACAGCCACTGTTTTTGTGAGCCTGGCTCGGTTCCACAATTTTGGTTTAATCTGGGCTGTCTAGTTGGGCTTTCACTGCTGCTTCTAGGGTGGGCTGCACCATGGGGTTAAAGCAGAATCATGGAACAATAAATCAAAGGGAGAGTGGGAGAGGGAAAAAAGAGGGAGGAAAGAAAAAAGATATTGTAGGTGGAATGGCATGTAGGAGAGAAGCTGGAGTAGGTGTGCATAGTTAACCTTGCTTTGAGGAGGAGGAGGGATCTGAGGATCTCCAGGGGTCCTTTCCTATGTGAATGTTTCTGTGGTTCTACCTGTGCTCCTACATACAGGATTAGTGTCCTTGTCATGTCAGTCACTGAACTGGAGCTCCTAATGCTCAGCTCTGGGGCAGACTCTTGACAATAAAGCAGATGAGTGCCAGTTTTTCTCAGGGGAATTCTTGTAAGAATATGTTTGGCCTTTCTGATCCAGAAGTGACTTCCTTTTCAAATATCTAAAGAGGATATTGCAATGATGGATTAGACCATCCCCTCAGAAGTCAAATCAGGGAATAGTTTCTGAACAAAATATTAGATTTCTCCTGTGCAAACAGGTTCTGGAAAGGGTATTGTTGCTCTTGTGAAGGCAACAGAGTTAGGCTCTTTCTGTGATCTATACCCATGAGAGTAGCTTTATATACTGTCCAGAAGATTGAACTACAAGACTGCACAACTACTGAGAGTGCAGCCAAGGAAAATTTCAATTATCATCACTTACATTCAGGAGTAGGACTGAGAAGTTTATAAAAAAACAAAAGAATATGATTCTCTCATCTTGAATGGGTTTTGCTCTTTGAAACAAGCATGAGGGACCAGTTGAATATATATTTTTCTAAGCCCTCGCTGAAAAGAGTGTTTTGAAGAGTGTGGCAGCTCATTCTGGAAAGCACATTATTTGCGTTCTTTAACATTCCTAGCAAATACAAAGGCACTGGGACTCACCTGTGCCCCCCAACATATCAAGAAAGAAGGATCAGACTGACATCCCCACATCCCTGACACCATCCCCACCAGCCTCTGCCCTGCTCTATGTGGGAAACAATCCTAATGTCACCGGGATATGGGAGCCTTGGCAGTGGCTGCAGCTGCCTAGAAGGCAAAAAGTGGCAGGGCAAAGTTCTGCATCTCCTCCCTGCCTTCAGAATTGAATGATTATGCATCATCTTAGCTAGTATAGGTGCAATATTGATTTCAAACTTGATCACTTACTAGGATTTGTAATTTATTGCATTAAACATCTACTGAAAAAGCAAGAAATTGAAAGAAGAAATGTCCACAAGCTGCGATGATACAAGCCCATATTTATTTCCATTTCTCACCATGTGGATATGACAGACAGTTGTAATAATTAATTAAAATGGTATTGTTCATTGTGATCAAATTATACAACTTTTTGGCTGCTTGCTGTAAACATTGCACTACAGATTCTGATGGGAAGCTGAAATATAAACAGTGCTTTTTTGAATAAACACTCACCAAGAGCCTTGTTCTCTTTTTTTTTTCCTAAACTCTCCACACTAGCATTTGATTGAGAACCTAAATTAAATTGTTTGAAGACTGGGTTTAACATTTTTCAGTACATATAAACAATATACTTTAAAGTAAACATAGTTACATGACATATGCAAGCCGAAAGTATACCATTTAAATCATTATTGCTGTCACTCCTTGTTTATCTTTGGTATAACATCATGAAGTAAATTGAAATTACCTTTAGTTTTATTGATATACATGGGAAAATTTATTTAAAAATTATGTTCTAATATTTAAACAAATGAGTTTCATGTGGGTTTTATGAAGATAGGAGGAGTTCTTCAATTCCAACTTTTGATTCATGCCTGGAAAAAGCCAAACTCATGAACAGGCCAAAAGCTTAGGGATTTTGAATGAACAGAGGGAAAAGATAGTCTGAGATGTCTTTAAAATGTTTTATTTCTTCTTGCGTGTGTTGCTACATGTTTCTTTTACCTGTAGGTTTCTACTGCCCATCTTCCACAACTCTTTTATAAGCTCAAGGCAATAGTTGTACAGCAGTACAAATATGGATCCTCCGATCTGACCATGGGCGTTCTTGCATGCCCAGTTCATAATTGGCTTGTGGTGAGTGTTTAGCATAGACCCTGAGATGAGACAGTCAAGTAAATGACTATCTAGGTGATGGTCACCATGGAGGTGATACCTTCTCACCACACATACACTGTGTCTTGTGTATGTGCTCTCCCACCCTGCTCTCCTAAAGTGACTTCTTATGACAAGTGTTGCAAAACAGAAGCCAATTTGAAACTTCTGAGAAGAATAACTGTGTGAAATGGAAAGTTATAAGCAGGGAACAAAAGGTTAGTTTTCTTACAGAAACGATAACAGCTTGAACCTCTCTCCCTCTTCTCTCCCCACATTGGCAAAGGGTGCACTAGTGAGGTTAGGTCAGTACGCACATGTTTTAAATTAGTGGTTTCTAAACAAGGAAGTGACAATTATTTGTTATGATTATTTGTCAAATAATCACATCTGTACTTAATTACCACATACGCGCCAGTGTTTGCATTTCTCACTAGGCAGAATTCAGTGGGAATAGTTTTAGATGGTAAATTCTGAGCCCTCTTTTTAATGGGGACAAAGCATTTAACAAAGTATACACTATCTTAAAAAATTATCAATAAAAATGCCATATAGCCCGAATCAGTTTCACCCCTTATCTCTCATTTGCTATGTTTGTGAAACACAGCAATGAATCTGACACAGACTCTGTGATGTGACTTTCATTCTCAAGACCTTTTGATCAGATAAATTCTGGTCTTATTGTTTTGTAATCAAATAATGTTCTCTCTTTGTTAACACATCTCTAGCCTCACTATAGCATGGTTAGGCTAATTATATATTTCATATATATTTTATATTTATATATAAAATATTATATTTATATATATATATATTTTGATATATATACATGTATAAAAATACTTCTTAATTTTATTCATTCCTTCTGTAATTTCATTTAGCCCATTCTGTTGCAAACACAAGGTTTCACCAGTGGTTTAATTTCCAAGGATGGCTGTAGTTTTATTTTAAGTGTTGAATACCACAGAAGAGATCTTTGAACATTCATTTGAATATAAATAGAGCATTTCCCTTGACACTCCTCACCATCTCCTTTAGAAACCCTTATCTCAAATTCCATCTAAAAGTATATTTGCGGAAAGGGAAATTGTAAGTATGCATTTACATGAGTGTTTGTTTGTCCCAGAGGTGTTTGTGCTGTCATCTCTTAAAGTGCTTGTGTTTAGGAGGCACTTGGGGTCCATGAAAACATAACACGTACTTGAAGAATTCCAGGGCTTTGGAGCGGATCCTTGGTGTATGCACTATATGGCTTTCCCCACTCGGAAATCACTCTTTCACAGATGCATCAGGGTCCTGTTTGTGATCACAAGACATGTCTGTGACAAATGCTGATGGAGACGTGGTGGGACCCTCCTCGATGCTGGAGTTCCCCCTTGTTTTAGCCTTGTCTTGCAGCGCTGCCTTCTCCTGTATGGTCACACTTGGGCAGTTTCACACTGCTTTACATGATGGGCAGTTTGGGGTGTTCAGGACCATACATTACCATACAATATTACCATACAATACCATATCTTTACTGAATTTTCTTCTTTTTAAATAAACCTGTTCAACAGAAAATGTTTTGGCCTCTATCTTTCACAGCCTACTGACTGTGACTGTGTGCCGTTTTTAGCTCAGGATTGTGAGTTACAGACTAGTGATAATATCCGTGATACAAAGCAGGTCCACACACACGTGGTTTCTGCAAGGTTTTCTTTTGGACCTGAGGCCTCAAAAATAAAACATTGAGTAACCTTAGCAGTGGGTATCTAGAAAGCTACCAAAAAAAATAGTATAATACATTGCATTGCCTATGTTTTTTGTGGAATTACTAACCTACCCAAATGAGCAAATAAAGATGTGATATTTGTCTCTTATGACAGAGTTAGCCCACATTCTGCATATAATGCCCCCTCTTTTTTAGGTAAACCAAGCTACCCAGTGGATATCCCAACTGTGCTACCTGTGCTATCCTTCCTGTGCTGATCCTACTCCAGCATTTAGGGAAGAAACTAACAGATGGTCCTTCTAACTTCTCCTTGGATGGTCCTGGTAAAAAGCCTAATTACTGCATCAAGATCCTCTGTTTCGGTGTTTGTTTGGGTCAGTTATAGTATCTCTGGCACAATGGTGGTACAATGGGATTGTCCCACCTTTAAAATAGATGGAAAATAGTCCTTTTCTAACCTGGCAGCTAAATACCTTGACCTTCTGCAAGGTGGATTGAAAGCTCCTAATGCTAAGGAGAACCTAAGGTTTGGTTTCCAAATTCCTTTTACTGCTCCAAAGTAAACTTTCTTTCTCTGTGTTCCTGGGTGCTGTTTTGTAATCAAAATATGCTTTGCAGTGGGCTTGATTCTTTTTAAGATTGTTGGTACCATAAGCATATGTATTGGGGTGTTTTCCTATGAAAATTTAGATTAAATTCCAGAATCATTTCACTGCTGAACAGCACCAGAGCTTGGACATGGCCTTCAATGCAAAATACTCAATGGTCCTATTTTACATGTTTTAATATGCATAAACTCTGTGTTCTAGAGCAAAAAGCTGTTACTGAATAATTTTAGGTGCTTGAGAATAGATGATCTGAATCCTTTTGAAACATGTGCCTGAACTCAACCTCAGTTTGGGCTTCAGTAGAATTCATGTGGTCTGAGTCTCTTCACAGCTCAGCAGGAAGGAGATCTCCCTTTCCACAGGGAACACTAGGAAGAAAAGTGTTTGGTAATGCAGAATGAGAAAGGTACAATTTCCCTTGCACTGCTAATGAGACCTCATGAGAAGATTTGCATGATGAAAATATTAAAAATCACCATCTCTAATCTATTTGGGGAAGAGGAAAGTTACATTCTGCGCAGTTCTTTCATTTCACTGATTACTTGGGATGAGTTACCAACAGACACCACAGAATATGGTTTGTAAGGCAGCAGCTGGTATTAATCAGCAAATTACACCTGACAACAGAATTACAGACTGAAGGAAGAAGTTGCATTATGATGGTGGAATTCAGTCTGAGTGGATACTCATGCTCTCTTGCTGCCAATATTAAAACATCATAATTTTTGGAAATGATAAATGACCTTTTTTAAAAAAAAAATAAAAGTATTGTAGTCAATATGGAAAATTCTATTACTTCTCATACTGTCATAGGGAAAACAATGAATCCCAAAGTTAGAATTTAGTAGCTGCTTACATTATAAAGATTGCAAAAGAACTGAGGCAAATGACCTCACATAAATAAATACGTATTGCCTCAAGGGACTTCAGTTTCACAAAGCTGAAATCAATTACGAGGCAAATCATCCAAAAGAAAATTTAAACAAAAAATATGATTCATAACTGAAAAGCTAAAATAAAACTTTACTGAATTCCTCAAAAACAATAATCTGGAAAAAAAGTCTAAGTTGATATTAAGAAAAAAAAAACAAATCAAAACCATAACAACCTGGTGTAGAGAGGAAGTGGAATTATCTCTTCCTCTATGACACACACACTTTTCAGACAATATGCCCTAAATGATGAAAATTAATACTTTATTTAAAACTGATAATGACACAAGATTGAATAAAAATGCAGAAAATCCAAGTTAATGCAGTTATTATTTATTTTACCTTTAGGATAAAAGAACTATATAGAAAGAACAAGGTTGTATTGGGCAATGGTATATACACACTTTCTTTTCCGCCAGACTCTTAGCAGGGAATCACACAGTAATTACTGAATTTAAGGTATTTTAAAATTACTGTTCCAAAAAAAGTTATACCCAGGAGATTTAGAAGATATGGCTTGGGAGCTGTCTGATTTATTCATATTTATTTTCAGTAAACCAGGGATCACTGAGAAAAATCCAATCAAAGCTAATGTCAAGCCAAGATTAAAAATGGGGTATGGAAAAATTTGAATAATTCATGGACCTGTCATCATAGCTTTGATAAATGATATCATAGCAATCAATTAATAAAGAATTGAAGTAGGGCAGTGAAATTAATAATAGCCAACATGAGCTTGTGAAAGAGACCTATTCATATAAAAATTGTAATATTTCTCTTTCAAGGGAAAGAATATTAATGGTATGGTATATTTAAACTTATATTAAATATTGGGATTATTACAGCATTGTGATTTCATTTAGGAAACAGGAGTGAGGCAAATGATATATTTTAAATGTAATAAAAAACAGTTAAATGTGTGTGTAATTGGGATTCATTACTGGCATAGGAGAGGAGTTTTTGTTAAAATGCATTCAGTTAGAAAGATTCTTGTTCCCAGACACATAAAAATTATCATAAGTGTTTGGAAAGAATGTGAAATCATCACTGGTTTTAGTTACACATGATTCAAGGATTAGATGAGACATAAGATATCAGCTGGGAATTACCTATATCAACTTGGAGAGGAGATCTAGCCTATATTGTACAAAACTATTTCATGCCAAAGAGGAAAAGCATGCTCAAAAGAACTAAAAAGTAGGTCATGGTTACAGTATTCTTGACTCTCTTCAGGAGCAAAGACTAAACAGATGCTGTATAAGCATGGACAGTTCCATGTATTGTCTTGGTCCTTTGCTCTGACTGCTCTCAAGAAGTTGCTAATACAATCCTTAGCTTTTATATCTAAACCTAAATATTAAGAAGAAAGAACGAGACTACGCATAGCTTAGTATTTCAGTAGGCAAATTCACCCTAAAATAAGGATTATTAGTAATATAAAAATATGAACATTTATGAGTAACATGATAGGGGCAGTATAATAATATGTGATATACGGGAGTAATATGATGGCTTAAAGTATTAGTATAAGAGTGAAAAAATAATGGGAAATTCTCAAAACTTGTAAAAATACCTCTGTCTCTGGAGAAAAATTAAACCTTGATGTCAATGTTCTAGTTACAATACACCGTCCTGAAGTCATATGGCCAAGACGATGCAGAAGCTCATTCTGTGTAATTTTTCCTTGTATCTGTAACTCAGTGAAAATGAGGTTTTGGTCAAGCTAACCAAATCAGAAAAGAATCTGTCTTTCCTGACAGAATAGACCTTCTGGTTGAATGTTACTGACCTCATTAATAAAGCCATTGAACATTTTAATGGAAACACATAACTCTCAAATGCACGCTGGGGTTCTTGTTACGGTGCATTCTAATTCTTCATATGAACTTGAAGGACAATTTCCCTTAAATAAAAAACTGGTATTTTTTTTTTTAACTTCAGTAGTTAATTATAATTATTTCCTTAAATATGGAATTGTATATTGTATATTCTTGTTTTCTTCATGTTTGTGCAACTTCACACAAAGATTGTGACCTGAGCATCGTTACTTTATTCACTCAGGTTCTGATGTGTCCTGATTTTTCCTCTGTGTGCCATATATTTGTTCTGATGACATAAAGGACATCAGATTTAGTTTGTGCAAGAGCTCTTGAGTGTCTTTAAAATTTCACGTTGGTACAGTGGTTGTCATTACAAAATGGTACCTAATATATCACTCCCTCCCTATTCTCCCAACTGAAATTAACTATATGTATTTGTTGGCAGATGTTGATTTCTTAATTGCTCCCAAAAGCACTTCTTTCAAGTAATGCACTTAGGGTCAAAATTTGCCCTTAGATGAACTTGTCTTCTGTGATTTTGAGCCTGCAGTTGACTTCTAACACTGGCAGACCCTTTCAAAGATAAATGGTATGCCTGTATTTGGAGCTCTCTTAGTCTTAGTAGATAGAGATGTGCTTAATGTTGGTATCAGCGGCTGCCATGGTGCACCTGCAGCCAGAGCCAACGAATACACTAAAGAAAATGAAATACCTTTGCAGGTATTTGGAGTAGTTTGTTCAGAAACTGCTAGTTTACCCTTTCGATGGACACAGTATATCTTCCCCAAAGTACTTTTAGGGAGAACACTGTGGAGAAAAGCATGTCCAAGTAAGGTAGACAACTTTGTGCTCATCCTTCCCTTGTTAAAACAACATACAAGAGAATCTCCTCTGGTTAAAGACAGCATGTGAGAGTCCTCCTTAGCTTGAGGTAGTTGTGGAGGATAACCACACATTGCTGGCTCTACAGGAGGGTGCAGATGAACCCGGTGAGGATCCTCAGCTCCTCAGCTCTCTGCCTCGCAGGGAGGTGACCTCTCAGGCTACTTGGCTCTCCCAAGTGGGCAAAGAGCACAGGGGCTGAGCGTCCTGTCACTGAAGAGGCGCAGGCTTGGAGACTGGCTGCCTGGTGAGTTACAGAATCTGGGAAAAAAAAAAAGTGAAACAAAAAAGAGGAATGATGAAAAATTAATTGTAGTTCTTCAAAAATGTATTTTTTATTTCAGAATTCTCTTTTCTTCTCTCTGGTTTATTCTTTTCATATTTACATGCAGTGTGAAGGAATGGAAAGGTGGAGGGGAGGGAGAGAGAGAAAAAGAGAGAAAAAGAAAGGAAAAGGAAGGAAGCAAGGAAGAGAGAAAGAGAGAAAGAGAGCGAGAGGAGAAAGAGAGAAAGAGAGCGAGAAAGAAAGAAAGAGAGAAAGAAAGAGAGAAAGAAAGAGAGAAAGAGAGAAAGAAAGAGAGAAAGAAAGAGAGAGAGAAAGAGAGAGAGAGAGAGAGAGAGAAAGAAAGAAAGAAAGAAAGAAAGAAAGAAAGAAAGAAAGAAAGAAAGAAGAAAGAAAGAAAGAAAGAAAGAAAGAAAGAAAGAAAGAAAGAAAGAAAGAAAGAAAGAAAGAAAGAAGAAAGAAAGAAAGAAAGAAAGAAAGAAAGAAAGAAAGAAAGAAAGAAAGAAAGAAAGAAGGAAGGATGTGGAAGAAAACAAGCAAGGAAAGAAGGAAAGAAAGAAAGAAAGAGACCTCAAAAAAGTCTATTTTACAACCAGCTTTGCTCCTGATGAGTGTATACGCATGAGGAGTTACATCAGTATATGGCACATTATTTTTTACAGGATTTCTCCTTGAATCTGAATATATACAGAAGGAATCGAGAATTTTTCTTAAGGGTGTGGATAATTTTAAAGTGTTGGAAATCTCCCTTGGGGCAGTTTTCGTGTAAGCTAAAATATCTATAGAAGTGCACAAATGTTCTGCATTAGGGTTTCTATACAGGCATATGCATGCAAAATCATGATTACTACAGTGCTTCTCTCATTTATTTTTTTGCTTCAGATTTCAGGCTCTAAAATCTTTTTGTTAGCAAATTTTTGCAAATACTTCCAGGTTTAAATCTGTGAGATTATTGCTTTTCCCCCAAAAAACATTACTGGTGCCAACACAGTTTATGGATGACTGCATGTTATTAAAGTTGGAATTTATCATTTTTATGATGGTCCTGACAGCTCTATATTAGGAATTGAAAAATATTATTTTAATTCCTCTATTTTGTATATCTGTTTGACCCTTGATAACTGTCCCTGCTGCCGGACATATCTTTTTCTATTTAAATTCTTTTTGAAATGAAATGATTTATTTCATATTCTTTATAGTGTACTGCCTAGTACTATTAAACACTATTACTATCATCTTGGTAATCATTTTTTCAGGTTTACAGTATTCTTTGAAGACAAGTGATTACATGAAGGGAGTATTTATATGACACAGTAATAAGCACCACTCTAAATCTCAGTTCTTGCTTCTCTAAAATTTCCATATTCCAGTACATTGGGTCTTTGATTTGAACCTACATGCTGCAATTTCTGTATTAAATCTTCATAACAAAAAGAGCTCTGTATTGCAACAGGCTTCATTCAAAGACACTAACATAACTTCTGTTAACTGGCTGCTAACACCTCTGACAGCTTGCTTGGTTCATTCCACCAATATTTCTGTAGGAGATTCCTTCTTACAAGGTAGGCAGATGTCCTGCACCCTATGACCTGCCAGGGACAGATGCTGGCACGCCTGGGTCCGTTTCCCCTTGTTTCATCCTCTAGGGCTGGTATGGCTCAAAATGAAGACATGGTACCAACCATTCTGTGTTTTCCTTGCTGCAGTAAGACCGTTCGTAAAGTGTCTTTGGGGATTAAATCAAGGGATTTAAATTTGATGGTCACTAGAAACAAAATGGAGCTAAGAAAAATGTATTTGGGAGTGTACAGTGCTGCTAACCTTAGCATTGAGCATAACGCTTCAGATCTCCTGCCTTCAGTTCTTTAGGCAGACCTCTTCTGACATGAGCATGGTTTTGGTATGTTTCTATCTCGCAGCTCTTGTTTCTGTCAGTTTTGATGTCGTTGCTATGTATAAAATCAAATGGAGTCTTGTTTTACAGTCCCAGTGTTGTCTGTGGAATCCAAGCAGCACAAGGGCTCCATTAGCAATGTTATTCTTCTCTATGGTCACTGTCACGCTTAATTTATCTCTAGTTTTATTTTTGCTGTAAAATGGCTTTCGTGGTCACAGTAATTCTGTTGCCACAATGATCTGAGAACCAGCAAAAGATACTAATGAATTAATAACGAGGTACCTGGCTTACTTCACAGTCCCGAAGGATGCTTAGCCTGAGTGGGATTATTGCAGGCTACAGTCATCCACCCAGGCTGTCCATGGGGTTAACCATGACTCCATGGGCTCTCTCAGAGCAGTCTGCTCAAGTTGGGTATCGACTTCCCAGTTCTTGGGGCTGAGAACCCTGATGTGATGGGCTGTACAGAGAGGACGTTTCTGTTTAGCAAGCTATGGGAATGGTGGCAGGCTAACCTTGACTGGTGAGAAGGGCTGTAGCAAGAAGGAGGTCTTTAGGACCAAACAGCTCCCCAGCCCCCGATAAAATCCACTTTCCAAATGTTGTAAAACACGGGGATTGAAAACACATGCCTGTGACTTTCTGTCTGTCCCTATAGTGATAGATGGACACTCTTCTGCATGAGACTCACGTGTTTTGTTGCCTACCTCTATGAGAAGTTTATGATCATTCTGACAACCAAATGTTGGGCATCCTGCCCTTTTAGATATCTGTGGGTACTTGCTATCTATTGGGTGCTCTCTCTCCCACTTTGAATCCCACCTTCCTTGCAATAGAAGAGTGAGACTATGTTGGCATCTCAACAAGGCTCTCTCCGAAACTAGTGATTGCTTAGAGATGGTTGTGGTTGCAAACTCCTTTGTATAGTTTGTCTTCACCTTGGAGAATAACATGAAGCTGGTGCAATGGATGAAAGCAAGGCTTTGTAAAAAAAACAGGTTATGAATGACTTCTATGAAGTGTTATTACTGGCTGGGCCTAGGAATGAAGCGTGCATTAGTATATGGTAAATTGTTCTTATTATGGGCTTAGTAATGACTCAAGTATAGATGAAATAGAGATGAAAACTGAAGTTCCTACTTTCCTACTTTTATATGTACACAATATATATATTTTAGAAACTTCTTTGAAATAATGCATCAGATGATATAGCATCAATGAAAAAAACTCACAGTCAAGGTCTTATTGTGTTATTCATTGTACAAACAAAAGAAAGTAAATCAGTCTCTGATTCAAAAAACCATTATAGCTGAGCATAAAACACAATCAGTGTGTTTTATACTCAGGGGAGCATAGGAAAGAACGAGGCAGCTTTAGTGCAAGACAGGCATTCGTTATAGCATGTGTCCAGGCTATTTGTTGTTAAGGCTTCCATAAGAGGGCATTATGGGATAAATAAGAGCTGGAATTATGCGATAAAGAGAAGGGGTAAAAACACTTTTATTGTCTAGTAAGATATTTTACTTAGTGTTTACTTAGTGTTTTTTGAAGAACTGAACTTCAGATACCTTCTCTGTTTCTGTTGTGAATCTAGATGATCTCTCTTGCATTACTTGCACCTAATTAAGATTGTTTTCTTCCAGATAAGAGCTCTAGAAGAGTTTAGAAAATAGCCCATCCTCCATCATTTTCAGTTTTTCCCCCAATATTTCTGCCCAAGGAATGCGATCCATTATGTTCTCTAACTTTTGGAATTCTTTTCATTTTTATGTTGCTACAATATCTTAATTTTCATTTGGATAGTTTGCCCTCCCTCTGAAATATTAAGCAAGCATGCCTATAAGATGTCACTGAAAACAAAGAATTCAATTAACTTGAAGTAATATTAAGAACTTTCTAACATCACCTTTTAGAGTTATTCAAAATCTAGTTTCATCAGACTAAATTAATATCTTTGTTAGCATCTTTATTTGAATAATCCATCATATGTAAGGCTTGATTTTCCCTGAACTAATTCAAATGAGGTATGATAAAATTTTGTTTCCTGTAATTCTTGAAGTGGAGGGAAAGAGCTAAGGGGCCCAGTGTTTCTGACTTGTTGAAAGGCCAACAAAGTTAAATTTCTGCAGTCAATAGATGGAGAGATGAAAAGGTACTTCCACGAGGTGATTCACCTCTTCCAGTTTAAACATATATTTTAAAGAAAATCATTTGATATTTTTTCTGCTGTGTTAACTGCAGAGGAAACCTAGAGGACTACTTTAGATTAGATGCCTGACTTTGAGATGGCTCAAGTTGAAGATAAATCTTATCCTAAATGATGAACCTAAAGTCACAAAAGAAATTGATTGTGTAATGGGAACATAGTTTTCCAGAAACTACTTTATGCGGAATACATTCTGCAAAAATATGTTCCCTATGGTAGGGATTCTCTTTAATACAATCTGTGGAGCTCTCAGCACCTTGGGGGCATTATACTGAGAAATAAAAATGAAATAATACTTCTTTTCCTTGTAGGTTATTACTACCGTTGTAAAACAGTAATATTCTACATGGTAAATAAACTGATCTTCCTGATGTGTAATCAGACAGCACAGAAACCTGGCAACAAGAACACCTGAGATGTGTGTTTCAGAACTTCACTCAAAAAAACAACTATAACAAAAGCCATTTGAGCTTAAAAGATGCTTTTCTCTCTTGTTGTTCTGCGAAATATGAATAAAATTACACAGTGTAAGAACTCTTAACAGATGGTTGCCATTTCAGCTTCAGATGGCAGAAAGCCCTAGAACCAAGCAATTACTGAATTCTTTGATGCAGAACCAACTGAACAGATTTTAATAATTTCTTCCAAATTGGAGACACCTGGCCCCCCAGAAAGTGCTGTAAGTTAAATGATGGAGGTGTGCAATAGAAATAGATCCCTAACGTCTTGTGCAAGGTTTTCATGGCAAAATCATAAAGCCAATAGGAAGAACATTTACTTTTGTTTTTGTTTTTTCTTACTACTTATACAACAAAATATTGCAAATAAACCAGCACAATAATTTTAAAGATATTCTGATGCAAGACTGCTTTGTTTCGATTTGGCGCTGCTGAAAATGTTTTACCCTCTTTCAAAGAATGCTGTACAGGAGATGGATATTCAACAATATCAGCTTTTATTGCTCACCTTTATAAAGTTCAAGGGGCTTAACCTGGAAAGGATCAGGAAGGACATGTAGAAAGTTACTTTGTCTTACACATTCTTATTCTATTTTCTTGATGTCTCTCCTGCCTTTGGAAAATTTACATATACTCCTCTAGTTGCAATATATGACTAGAAGAAGACATTAGGCCAAAAACACTAAGATGACACAGGTGACACCTTAACTGTATGAAGAGGAGGGAAAAGGGGCAGCCTAAGCAATTGCTTAGATTTAGTTTCACCTGGTTCTGCCAAAACCTTTAGTGCTTTCTCATTCATTAAATTCTTTGTTATCGTAAGGTCACGTCTGTCTTGTTTTCCTCAGCAAAGTGTTGTCACAACCCTGTCCTCATCTCTGGTACAAGTGAGCTGATGACAAGCTACTCGCATGGCTCGAGCTCCATGATGCTGAGGTCCCTCATGGCAGATTTGATATTAGCACTGAACGTGCTAGTACAAACACGCTGTAGGGCAAATCTGGCAAATCAATCAGCTCTGCCAGCTAACAGCTTCAGCGTTGCATCCCTGTAGGCCTTGGTCTTAGCTACCTTGAGTAGTTACAAAAGGAATTTCATAACCTGGTTGCTGGACTTCCTAATCCAGGAGTTCCTGTCCAATGTTATGGCCCTGCTTTATGTAAAAGTTCTCTGTTTATACATAAGGTAATCATGCCTAATGTTTGTAGACTATTAGCTGTTCCTTGGCATGTGCGAGATGTGAGTCAAGCAACACAGAAATGAGTATAGGAAAATAAATATTTCAAATTAATCTGGTTAATTAATTTGTCTGAGGTTATAGCTTTAAATATGATCAAGTATATTTTATTAACTTATCAGTTTTCTGTGTACTACAGGAACCCTAAAGTGGTCACATTCAATATGATTTTACAAATAAAGTACACGGTCCCATGCCAGCACCAGAACAGCATTGCTAAAGACCTTGCATTTTCTAAAAAAAAACCCACAAAAGACACAAATAAAATGACGTTGATTTTCTCAGATAACAGTATTTTGAACTGCAGTGAAATGGGGTGAGTGGAAGTGAGGGGGAAAAGGTGTCTTGATTATTTTTTAATCTAACTTGAACATTTAAATAGCTAAACCATGTATCCCAAGACTGAGCCTATTTATATAATAGGAGCAAGATAATGTATTTTTTAGCTTGGCTACTTTCATGTGATTAGAATCAGATTTCAATTCCATGAAAATCAAAATCAGAATCAGGTTCTTGAATATGAAAAACTCATAATTATTACAGACATTATATATCCTTCTGGCTTTTCTCATCCAAACTGTATTGGACTGATTTATATTATCATATACAATGGCCTTTTATAATGTATATCGGATAAAGATATCCATCAAATTGAACATGGTAAACATAACACAATAATTTGTTTTTTTTTTGTGATTTGGGAATTAGCTCCTTTTAAGTGGACCACATTTCACTATACGATCCATTCGAATACATGATTTTCCAATTCATTGGAGCAACCTCAGTAATACAGTAGATTTGTACTTAGTGCACTGTAACTTATCTGGGTCTTTTCTTTCCTGAAAAAAAAAAAGAGAGATCAATAGAATCAAATATATTTGTGACCAGTTTTGCTGTCAGAGTAGTCTTGTGAGATAATTGCACAGAAACAAGCGAAATGTATAAAGAATATTTAAGAATACTTACATGGCAGTTGATTTTCATACCATTTTCACCCTCACTAAGAGCAGACAAACAAAACATCAGAAAAACTGACTGGGGGAACAGCCCTCTTAACTATTCTTTAAACTAGTCCTTAAACTAGTCCTTAACACTATTCCTCAGTGTATGCAGCTTTATTCTCTAATGCTTTTCCTTCAGCCCAGCGTTTCTGTAAAATGAACTGCAGTTTTTTATTTCTGTTCCCAGGACTGGGCATTTTAAGATTGTGGGATGTCAGGACCCAGAGGATGTTGGCCATTTGGTGGTGTGATTAAGTGCCATGGTATTGCAGAGCCAGGATTTTAGAGGTGAATGCCTGCATTTCCTGCTGCAGAGAAGACAGTGCTGTTGAAAGAAAACTATTTGGAAATTCCCATTAAGAGAGAGAGGCTTATGAAGCCCTTGGTGGTTTGTTTTGTGAGTGGGGTGCAGTTAATGGTGCATAAAAACTGAAAGAATGTGCAGCCTTCAGCTTGCCAGGGGAACCCAACTTCCTTCCAAAATGGGATGAGCGAGGGCTTGAAAAAAAACTTCTCCCCTTTGCAGCATCTCAGATTGGTAAAGATAATTGGAAAAGATAGTCCTGGACAGCTGTCAGGCCTGGCTGGCAAGATTTATGTCTTAATTAGGAAATACAATTGCAGTTGCCATCGTGTGGTAAGAGATAGCTGGTATGAAAATAAGAACAGCAAATGTTTGTGAAATCTGACAATGTGATGAGTTCTAACTGGAGCAAAGAGATAAGGAAAAAATGCGTAAGTTTAAAGCTGCTTCTTTGGTTGGTTGGCAGGTTTTCTCTTATGATCCTTGTACCAAACCCAGTGTGTGACTGGCAAAATATAGTTAATTTTGCTTTCATTTTACATATACTAAAGAACCTTTGTTATATTACATTATAATACGGGCAAATCAATAGTATGTTTAATTCTAGGATAGGGTTAATATAAAGTCAGAATACAAGCTGCTAGACGGTACAATTATTGATCTCTTAACTTCACTCATCTGTTACCATACTGACTCTTCTTTTGCATCAGGGATGCCAACATCATCGCCAGACATTGTGCTTCGCTGAAAAACTTTGAGACAGATTCCTGCCATGTAATTGCTAACATGGAACTAAAGTGACTCAGTTACTCAATTATCTTTTCAAGGTGGGTGTTGCCATGGTCTGTTTCCTTGTTTCTGTGTGACTGCACTGTTTTAGATGTTCAATGGTCATGGAAAGATCTTTGTACAAATCCAGGAGATCACCTGCATTAAGCAACTCACAAAACTAGGATCATAATGCTATTTTGCACTAAAATTAGGACATAGTCATTGATCATGATTAACAAACATGACAGTAAAATTACAGTATCTCACATTCTCCAGGAATTTAGTAAGGAATAAACATTCATCATTACGGTGAGTTTCCTGAGATGAAACACTTCGGGTCAAGCAATGTAGTTTATTTTTTATCGTGATGCTATTTTTGTAATAGTTGTGGTGATTTTCAAAAGCTTTCTTCAGTGTCTCCTCATCCTGTCTCTCATATGACACTATCCTAAATTAGTTGTTTAAACTCTGCTTAGTCTTTTGCTTTCCTGGCTGGTTTTCTGGAGTATGACATTGCTTCAGCTGTTGCCATTATTCAACAGAAAGAAGTCAACCTTCTGTGAAGAATGGGTAAGTACAACACAGTCTTTTACAGGAGCCCTCACCCTGACTGGAAGAATGTTTCATTTCAGACTCAAATAGAGGTCAAGTCCCTTCTTAGCATTAGGAGCTCTTAATACCTCAGCATTAACTTACATTGCTTACACAGGTCAGGCCTGCTGTGAGTTAAGACTTTCTCATCATTTGGTTTCATTCTCTTTGTTTTCTAAATCTTTTGCTGGAACTGGTCCCCTTTCTCCATTCTTTCCCAGGATTCCTACTTGCCAAGCACTGATTGGTTTCTCTGCTGTCACCATCTCAGTGAAGGGAGAGGTTGATATGCCAAAACCATATGGTCCATTGACTCCACCTCCACTAACTCCTTCATTACCATGGTGAAGGCAGACTGTATGTGAATAAAATCATGGCTGAAGGAAGAAGGGGAATAAAACATTAATTTTCACTAGTATCATTACAAAAATACCACACTACTAACGTAAGATATTTGCATTCGCATATGCCCTTAATAAGGACTTAGGTAGCTGAATCTAGCCATGGCAGCAGGGCTGTGTGAGGCTACTGCTGCATGCCTTGATCTGCTATAACTCACTGATGCTGCATTCTCAGTGCACCCCAGTGCTCTGCTAGCTACTGACTGAAGCTGCAATTGGTGGTTTGTTATAACTGCAAACTAGGATGGCCTAATCCAAGAAAACCCTAATTCCAAACACTTGGAATCAGATCTCAAAGCACTCTTGTAAGTTCCTTCACCCAACTTGAGCTAAGTTGGATGAAAGAATAAACATCTGGATTCTCACTGTTATGAGCTGAGGCCTCTTGGAGACCTCTATTCACCTTATGAAATTTTCAGCAGCCCAAACAGTGGTGGTAAACTTCAGTAAAAACATATCTGATACTTACCAGTATTTAAACAGATAAGGAGCTTTATTTGGCAGTAAATCTACTATGTTTCAACAGTAAACATGCTAGTAAATAACATATGGTTGTAAAACATCTGTATATTACACAAATTTAAAGGCTAAAGGAGTCACTAAAAATAGGCATGGACTTAATAAAACACATTTTATGTCCAAATCTCTAATTAAACTGCTGTAGCCAATTTAGCATAACTTCCAACTCTTTCTGCAATGTCTTCTTTTACAATTGTATCACATTCCACCATGAAAGGAAAATCTCCTGATAGTGTCTGGTATTCTTCAGCCTCCTGGAGCCAAGCATAACTAAATCATATTTTCATTATATTTCACATTCTGCTTACTAATATTTGTACTGCGTGACAAAGTTTCACTAGAAAAACAGGCAATGTACCCAGGAACAAAAGTAGAATGAGAAGGAGAGTAAATTTAAAGGCTTGTTTCAATAATGTAATTTATATAGATTAAAACAAAGTAAATCTTAGATTGTCATGCCTTTTCTGGTTTCTCAAAAGAGCACCTATGGGTGTCTGCTGCAGCACAGGACAATAATATTTGTATAGTTTTCTTCAACCCTGGCCTTATCTATAAATATTTCAATAAATTTTAATTTAAAATAGATTTATAGCTTTCATGTTTTGTTTCCATGACCTTCTCTTTGTTGGTCATGCTTCTGCCTCCTCTCTATATAAATGACTTAGGTCATTTGGTTATTTTAATCTGTACAACTTTATCTCAGGCTATTTATATAAAGCTGAATTTCTTATGAAAAGTGATCTATGAATCCTACCTTAAACCAAAGGGGAGCTACTTTCTAGTATTGAAAAATTGTGCCTTCTTCTGTTATCAGGTGATACTTTAAACCTCCCAGATTCTTTAGACATTTGCTGCTTGATGTTTGTAAAAGGAGCTGAGAATATTTAGTATTCCCATGTAGGCATTTCATTTGCATAGGATAAATCTGGGCAGTTATTCAGATGGGAATAAAACCTGGACATTGGCTGGGACAAGCAGTAGAGGATTTTGCTTCTAATCTTGATACTATCTCCTATTCCCTATTTTAGTCTGAATAACTCATGTCACGACTTTGTGCTTCTGTTCCTTTTTTTTTTCCCCGCCTGTATTTGTTACATTAGAACACAGTTTCCACTCATCATACCCACAAACTGTCATTAAAATTAGGCTGTCTTTTGGGAGTAAGCCTTTTGTCCCACTGAACTGCAATAAGCACAAGACCTGTAGAGCCATTCTCATACTCTCATCTAGCTTAATGAACATGTCACTATTTTATATTAAAAAAAAGTTTCAGTCAGTACTACTGGGAAATGTCCATCACAAAACACACTGCAGCCTCCCTTTTTAAAATGAAGCTTCAAAACGTGACAGAAGATGCAACATTTCAATGACTTCCCTGAAATTCTATTGGGTTCTCTTGGGTGCCTGGGCACCCCATGAATTTCCATCTGAGTTAGGGCAATGTCTTCTGAGTTGTGGCTGGGACACAATTGTTGCAGTTTGAAAGTGGAGTCCAGGGAGATATAAAATACTGTGGTAGCTATAGGCCTGACACTGGCGTCATCAGATTCATGAACAGTCTGTCAGTCTCTTTCCTAGGAGCCAACTGAGTTCACGAATAGCATGATTTATTCAAACGCAACATTTACAAAGCAGGTTTCGGATGTTAGTACAGGAAATTCTCCACTACAGAGTGGGATTTTTAGCTAGATCTGATGCACAAATGCACAATCAATACTCATCCCAGAAGATGGGAGAGGGCTCTCGGTCTCAAGTCTCCTCAGGCAGCATCCTGACCTGAGAGGAGGAAAGGGGCTTCAGCCAGTTGACTGATCCAGAAGTTATGATGGAATCTTCCTCCCTCCTCCTTAGTTCACCTTATATATATATATATATATGTATATATTTACAATTAGGTGGAGCTTGAGTGACTGTAGTAATACTTAGTTTTGTTATTGCTTGGTGAGAAAGTCTCTCGCTTTCATTTAAAGGCAAAGTCAATAGTAAATCTAGAGCGCATGCTCAGTGAGGAGTGGTCCTACGTTGGAGGTGGGTACCTTTTGGGATGGTTGTGTGTTGGCATTAAAATGAGCTTATAACGAGCAAAGTTCAAGCAAAGTTTATCCGAAAGGAGTGATTTGCCACCCTTGCTGGCTCAGCATGGACATGCTATTGTATACCTCCCATTGGACACCTACTTCGTGGTTTACCAGCGGCCCAGCACAGGGAGTGCAACAGAGTTTGGCCACGGTGTCTTCACTCCACTCCACCCTCCGTTATCCCTCTTAGCAGCTGCCAAGAAGGCAGGTTGTGCTGCATAGGGAACCGTGGAGGAGCAGAATCCCTGCACACCAGATCATCCTGGAAGGTGCAACCGTGTCTCACGCCAAGCAAGCTTCCGTAATGCCAAAACCTCTGTTAGGCCCTAGAAGTTCCCCTTTTTCAAGCCATTCTTCCACAACAGTGCACGGAGGAACGTTCCACTGGTGATGCTGTAAACGCAGCTTTGGCAAGCTGGCAGCACCGGTGTGTTTCATAACCCAAGACCACCCAACGGTGAAGCTCAGTGGAGATTTGGTGTAGCAGTAGCTTTACTGCAAAAAAAAAAATTGGACTTGTAGGAAATATAAGTGGTCCCCCGCACATTGGCAGGGGAGGCAAGTGGTTTTGAATAATTTAAATCGTGGGCTTAGAAGCCTATGTCCCACTGTAGCACCAGCCCTGGTGCTCTACTACAGGAAAGACTTTAGCAGCAGAGGCTGAGACCAGTTTGACATCTGTCCAGAATTCCCAGTGCTAGTAATATTTTATTACATTTTAAGGAACTCGCAGCAAGGTTCCTAGAATGTAGCTGCCTGGGACAGGTGCACACCAGACTGCAATAATAATACACCACCATAAATTTTTTAGTAAATTGGTTCCTATATGATGGCCATTACTTTTTAATTCCTATGATTATTTTACAGGTATTACAAACATAAATTATGTCATCACAACTGTGTTATTTGTTGCTTAATTGAAATAAAGATGCCTTACATATTTTTGTCTTGTAAGAAATTCCTCCTCCATATTCCCCTAAAATTTGCACATCATTTATATAGAAATTACAGCTCACAGTGGAATTGTAACTTATAAGAATGACCAGCTGGCTATGACTGAGACCTTGTCTCCGTGAGAGAGAACAGTCAGTGACTCAAATATGTGAATGTTGCTAGCGCAGACAAGATTAAAACCTTCTCTTGCCTTCTCTTTATCACTGTGCAGGAAAAAATAACAGTATTATAAAGTATTATGACATTTCATTAAAAGGATTTTCCCAGGCAGACATTAAAAAGTTAGATGAAATGTAATTACTTTTTAACCAATATGCTATATTTAATGTCACCACAATTCATTTACAGAAAATTATATATAGATATATAAAAATGATAGGATTTCAAATAGCTCTAATTAGATGCCCACATGGTCTACTGTTCAAACGGATCAGATGATTGTTACTTTTACGTGTACTTATTTAAAGCTCCAATATAACAAGACTACTATAACCTATTTTGATAAGTGTAGTTAATAAAGGTAAGCCCAAAAAATGAAGTTCAGCAGGACCAGTACCTCAGAGATTGTTTCATGGCATTTCTTATTGACACATTGCATTGGAGTGATTTTGAGACTATTTGGAATGGATCTTGGTCTGGGTTAGTGAGTAACCCAGTAACTACACCTGTGAAGGGTCTGTTAAGGGATGTCTTTGGGAGAGAGGTTTTACACTCTAAGAAGATAAAGATGGATAGTGGATGACAGCTTGAGTGCCGTTGCTTAGCATTTTTGTATTAGTGCTACATATTCAAAAACATCTTTTATTCATACAATTTATGGCATTCCCCATTATAAATGTGCCATAATTGTGTACTTAGAGGATAGAATATAATTATACATATATATAAGTGTACTTATAGAACACTATACTATACTTACAGGATAAAATGGAAATCAAAATATTAAAAACAAAAGAGTTTCCCAGCTCTTTCTCTTGAAAAGAAACTTGAGAAATACTGATGTATTGTTAACACTCATTTCTACTTGTGTGTTGTTGTTGTTTTTATTTATTTATTTATTTATTTGATTAAACCTATAATCAAGCTCACTTGAACACTGACAACTCATACCTACAGTAGAAACATCCTATTATATTACTTTTGATTTTAAGCATAAATTGCTGTTCCTTAATCTCTATAAGTAATACTGGGATTTTAAGATAAATACATGTGATTGTAGAGCACCAGCACAGCAACAGCAACATATTTGCCAAAATTCACATGGACAACATCACTGAGGTCATTTTTTCCCATTTTGGAAACTGAGCATGTATAAAGGATACATCCCATCATCAATCTTATTTTAAGAAATACTACAAACAATCAGGTACAGAACTCCATTGTATCTTCCCACTGCCTATGTAATACAGCCCCAGGTCCATTCTGAAATATAATTTGCAACTTGTCAAAATGTAATTGGTCATATTTCCATTTATATATTATAATGAATTTATTGTTATAAATAGAATAGCATTGCCAACGTGGACAAATACTAATTCATTGGTCTCCTATGCAAAAATATCCATACAGAAAGTTTTCAAAATAACTTTTTTTTTTCATTTAAAGGATATTTTTGCATGCATCTCCAGATGAGTGTAATTTAAAATAAACCAATAATGACAGTATAACTCAAGAGCTTACAGGAGTACCAAAGAGCTAAATGAAAATTAATACTATGCTAAGTCTGAAAAATGAGATGCAGATGTGTCAGGAGATTCTAAACTTTGAACACATTTATTATATATAGTATAGTATAGTATATATATTTTTTATATATACTTCTATATTATAAATGTTATTATATGCTCTGCATATATATTAGTTCTATAGTTAGAATTAATAAATGGGTAGCTTTGATTGTGTTTTAAGTTATCTGAACATGATTTTATTTCTTACTAAGAAGTTATGTATTACTAATACTAACTAACTAACATGTGACACACTAGACAGGAATGAAGATACAGTCTCTTCAGCCAAGAAGAGTCTTTTTTAATTATACAAATGACTATAGCAATTTTCTGAAACTGTAACAAAACAATGAAAGTGATAGACAAAAATAGGCCTCTTAAAGAAAACTAGTATCAGGAGAAAGATAGGGGTTATATGGAAACATCTCTTCAAGGCAATTGCTGCAACTAGTGAAAGTTGACCCTTGGGCAGAATTAGATTCAACAACATGTAAAAGGTTTTAACATTTAAGAGCCTGTCCCTACTGGAATCGATAGAAAGAATTTCAAAGAATTTTGAGAGCTTTGGGTAAGGTCCAAAAAGTAAGGCAATACTTCTGGGCAGTGTTTCTGCCCAGATACCTCCAGCACTTGGATCGTCACTTACGCTGCTGTTCAAGATGTCATCTACTGCAGTACTAGCGTAAAGAATGGTAGGGAAAATTTAGCAACTAGCAATTACCTTTAATTACAGTAATTATTACAGCAATGCTATGCTTTTCTTGGATCTCTAGGTGCTTCTTCCCTGGAAATATTTAATAGCATCTAACCTGGAAACATGCAGTAGATTAAAAGCTTTGCATGGGCTTTTCTTTATTAGAAACATTTTAGTTTTTAATTGCTTGTTGTTTTAAGCTTAAAGTCTACAAATAGGATAGAATATAATCAGAGCTTCTGGTCTTTCATCTGTACTGATGGGGATCAAACCAAGAACTGTTTTATGACTGAACTTATAGTCTTGTTTGATGAAGACTGTAATCAAAACGTTATACTCGGGTCAGGAAGGAAAGCGCCTCACTCACTAGGGTGAAGTGCCAGCTTGTTTTCTTTCTAACCACGAATATCCTCAAAGGTTTCTGTGTGTAGCCATGGTGCTCACTGGAAATCACCACCTCGCAGTGCTCCAGGAAACCCAAAGCATCACCCTGCTTTGCTTGCCATGTGGCTGGACCCCACACCTTTGGATGGTGATACCTTGTGGGGTGCCTTTGGGAAAGTCTGCACTCATGACAGGTCTCCAGGTGCCCATCAGCACAGGAGGTGTTTTCAGAAGACTGCCAGAAAAATGACAGCAAGTAGCTGGGGTGTTGGTACCCCCATTTCTTCCTTGTTGTTACAAAATATATTGAATAACTTTGGCTTTAAAAGTTTCACTATAAAGTACAAGGAACTTGTTTCAGTCCTGTGGCTGGGTGTGTGTTTTCTTCCTAAAACCCTCTCCTCCCAGGTCAGCAAATTTGGCAGTCTTGCCTTGTGAAAAGGTTACTGACATTATGGAAAGTCTTTCATTTGTAAACTGGATAGACAATATAGCTATCAAAAACAGCTCTTTAACATTGGCCTCAGTTTCAGTTTTTGGTAAGAACTGAAAAGAAGTATTATGTCAAGAAATCCTCTTTTTTTTTTTCCCTGATCTACTAGAAGGCACCAGTGTCAATTTTTAAAGTAGTCATTTGGAATGAACAAATAAATGATTATAATTTCCTTGAAAAACAACAAATTGGGTTTATTTTAATTTCACTTACAAGGAATTTTAGCAATTAATAATAATCAAATCTATCCCTTTAACTCCTGTGTTGTATTTTTTAAAAATGAGTCTGTTTCACATATTGCAAAACAAAAATAGATGTAAAATATCAAATCTTTAACTTTTTGTTTTCTTTTCTAGTTTATTTTTTTAATGATAAAAGATGGCTTTTTATGCTTAAATGAAATGTTTACATATAGAAATTGTGATTTGTATGTCTTGGAACAGCGTAGTGAATACTGAAATGATTACTAAAATATCTTGAAAACCCAATTTGTTCTTTGCTTTTGGAGCACAAAAGACTAAAATGTCATTTAAACTCAGAGTGTTTTATTTACAAAAGGTTGATAAATAAGAAGACATTTCTGGTTTTAGATATCAAAGGAGAATCTACAAGAAAATTTGAATAATCTAAAAAAGCTGAAGCTGTCAAAAACATAGCTCTATCAATATCTGCACATCCAAGAGCCTGTCTTTGTGTCATTTAATAGCAAAACTCTAACCAACAAGAACAGCAAAAATTTTACTGGATATTTATCTAGGTTTTCCTGAATCGTGCCCTCCCTGCTACCTGTACATTTCTCAGTATACCTAAGCATGTGTGTTACATAATGTGAGTGGCTTAAGAAAATTAATATTCAGATCTGGTATTACCTGAATTTATGTTCTGATGTTTGCTTTAGTGTTCAAATATATTAAATACCAGGAATAAAAATTTAGGGATGAATGAGCAAAAGATTTGAAAGCAGATGTATTCTTGCAGCTCCCTAGTCAATAGACACTGGCATAGCCTTGAAAGGGAAGCTTGACTGAAATCAGTCTCAGCAGCTGGATTAAAAAATGTGGCTTTCAGGAAGCCTGGAAATACTTGACATGGAGGGTAGTCCCACCAATGTTTATCAAGTGAAGTGCATTAAGTGCTACTCCGAGTGGAGAGAATCCTTTCTGGCTGGTGCACTAGCAATGTCAGGAATGATACGGCCGGTGCAGCCACTCTCCATAGGATTAACAGACACCAAACACACATTTGACACATCCGAGATCTCTATCTGCTCCAGGGAGGAGAGGGCTAATATAAGCCATGTGTTCTCACTTCGACTGTGGCCGGCTGTTGGCAAACACTGATCCTTACATGATCTGAAGCTGACACGCTCCAATACTATTAATCGGATTCATCTGTGTTTGCCTTTCATATACATTCAAATGCATCCTGAGGATGAAGGACATGTTTTTTAAAAAAGCAGAATATACTAGCCAGAGGGATGATCTATTTTGATAGCAGTCCCTATCATGGGGCTATTTGCCATACCAAAGTGGAAAATGATTTACTATATCAAGCCAAAAATGCTTTGCATTTCCAGCCTTTCCCAGTAAAATATTATGCTTAATGTTCTCACTATTTTTGAAGGCATGGTCAATAAAGCTGCTGCTTGACAGGTTCTTGACTCTTAAAACTGATTTTCTTTTGCCAAGGTCAGCAAAGTAAGATAATGGCTTTAAAATAATATTCTAAAGTATAATTTTTAGATTATTTTTGAGATAAATGTAGCAGGTAACATTTTCAAATACTTTGAAGTTAATCGATTACCTAGATAGCCAATTACCTAGATAGCAAATTACAACAGTTTCTCCTTGGAAATCAGATACAGGCATCAGTGTCTCTTGGTTCCCAAGTCACTCCGTTGCTGCTGAGCGTAGAGCGATGCCACATCCAGCTCCCAGATAGCTCTGACCTGAGGGATCTGATGGCAAAAGGTGGAAGGGAGGGAGACGTCCCTGAGGAAGGGACCCTGAGGAACAGTTAGCTGGAAAGTTGTCAGGGCACATCAGAAAAGCCTTATGCGATGACCATGGAAAACCAGGGAGTGTCTCTTTTCTCACAGAGAAAAGAGTGGCTGAATTATCAGATTACATGTGTGGCTGAATTATCAGATTACAGGCTGCTCTGGATTAAAACTCTATCAGACTTTCCTCATGGAGTGAGGAAAAAATAGTAATTTTACTCAGTATAATTAACCAAACATTTATCAGGACAGAGACGTAGTGATTGAATTGTGATTCTTCTCTGAAATGTGGAGTTCCTGAGTAAATTTGGAATTCACTGTCACAGGTCTTGATCTTGTAAAGATGTTTTTGCATCTTGCAATATATTTAGCTATATTTAACCTATTTAACTTAATAACTGGAGGTAAACGCATGTCAGCTTTTGTAGGGCTGGAGCCTAAAAGAATGAGAACAATGTTCATTGAAATAGATATTCTTCCTTTGTTACTGGTCCTGAGCTCATAATCTAGCCAAAACTCGTTAATTAAGGCTTCAGGCTTCATTAGAAATGTATCGTAGAGATCTGATTAGCAAAATTCAATATATTGCATTCAGTTCTGCTCCAGGGTTATCTTCAGAGATGGAAGTTGTGGCAGGCCAGCATTTTCTTGGAGGACAAGGGAAAAAGCCAAGAGCCAGGTATTGCCCCCATCCCCTCTGGGTGCTGGTGAGATCAGAGCCAAGTTCCTCGTAGCAGGATCCTGTTTAGGTAGTCTGGCTTTTTGGTCCTGGTGGCAGCATGGTCTGCTCCTAGCAGCACCAGCCAGCAACCAGCATCCAACCAGCATGTCCTTTCTTTTGGACCTATCTCACTGAGAGGCAATAACCATACAACCTTATCATAAATGGGAGATTTTCCTGGACTCCTTTCTTCTGTTAAGCAACAAAAAACAATTCCAGACAGTCTAAAAACCCCACGTAGAGCTGCTTCATGCACTGCAGTTGTTTGAGCGTATGACTAGGCTCACCCCTTCGCTCAGACATCCTGAACACAGCTCCGTTGCCCAGTCTTTCCTAAGCACATTCGCTGCCTTTAGCTCAGCTTTCAAACCTACTTCTTTCCAACAAAAAATGTCCCAAACTTCTGGAAAGCATGCGTGTGGTTTGGGACTGCTTAGCCTTGCTTGTCCTTGTCAGCTCCTCCTGTTTTTTGCCATCTGATCCACACAAGCAGATGCCAGATGTGCTTCTCCTCCGCTTGGATTCTCTCCCTAGACCACAGCCAGAACAGGAAACTAGATAACAGTCCTTCACTGACTAAATGGCATTAAAGGTGATTTTAACACTGAGTTCATAGGAATTAAATTTATTAGGTTGTCAGATTAGTCACTAATTTCAAGGAGAATATAAAAACAAATATTAGGACAGGATGCAGCGCTTTTTTCAAGAACTACATCCAAGCCAGTATGACACTTTGGTCAGCACATGAATATTATGGTCTTCAAGAAAAAATGTTGAAGACCATTCTGTTTTTTTCTACTTGAGAAATCACCACTGCTTTGTCTCTCTAAACTACTGGTTAATTATTTTATATCTCCCCCGTAGAAGGAACAGCATGGTCAAGGACATTTCTGGTGTCCAGAGTAAGCAGTGAGAATGCACACTGTCACTAGGAACATACTCATTTGCCTAAAGAGTTATAGAAGTCATGAACAAGTTTCCCATGGCCAAAGATGGTGAATTTTGACTTATTCTAAGGAATGTGTACTCATTGCCATGGCAAATTGAATGTATCTGGCTTCAGTGTGTGTCTCAACACAATTCATCATATGCTATATTCTCTACTTCCTGACATCTCACAGAGCAGCGAAATTGTCTTTCAGCTAGTTGGCATCTTTTTTTTTTTTTTCTTTTTCTTTTTTCTTTTTCCTCATTATTGCTCCTATTGGCAGAATAACAATAAAACCCAACTCGGTGCTGGAGCAGTCCAAAAATTAAAGCTGCGTGATCTCCATTCAGCCCAGTGCACGGAAAATCATCCATTGCTCGAAGCCATTCCCTTGGCATGCGGCAGGATATGGCTGTGGCATGAAAGATAATGAGTGAACTGGACTGGAACATCATTTACTTTGTCCTTTCCCCAGGAACATTTCCAGCCGCCCCAGAGCACACTGTATGCTTCACGCATCGAAATATGCATCCCTTTTCAGAACTCATGAGCCACCTAAAGGGGCCATGAATTATTTGTCTCTCTCGTCATCTCCTAAGGACTTAGCTTCATCATGAGGTTTAGAAGGCCAGTCCTGTCTTACTGCCTTCGCCTGATACAGTTTCACAGCTCAGAAACTCCTTTGCTTTCCTGTTTGTAGAAGATTATTGGGCTACATGAAGGAAAGCCCCATACCCAAATTTCCTCAACGTTTGCTAGAAGGCAGTAAAAAACACAGCTGTTCCTACCTCCAGCACAGCCTGAGGCAGAAGGGATCCACGTACTGCATCAGTCACCTACAAAGACATGCAAATGATCAGCACTTTATTCCTGTGAAAAGTGGAAAATCTGTGGGAGAAAATATTCCAGAAATCAGTTGTATTTGTTTCCCCAGCAATTTGTTACTCTTTGGGACATTAATAGAGATAAGTCTATGTCTGGGCTCTGTAAGAAGGTATTAGCCCTGACCTTAAGCTCTGAAATTTTAAATATATAAGAATGTAACAGTATTAGAAAAAAAAAGAGTAAAGCATAGACATATTAAAGTTATAAGGCAAAAATACAATGAAACTCTTAGCTATGCTAGTTTCAACTTTGACAATGAAGACCATTTCTCTGAAATGAGGTGTATAACTGTAAATTTTAGAAAGCAAAACAGAAAAATTGACTTTTTTGTTTGTTTGTTTCTGAATCCACTCACAAAATGACTGATTTCTCAGGATGAATACAATACCATGTTTTTTACTCACTGATTGTGGATCAATGTTCACGTGCGACTCCTAATGTGTTCACAAAAGTTAATGGAGAAAACATGCACATGGTTTTATGCTTAAATGGGGATACACAAGGATCTAAAATTTTTAAGTGTCTGCACATTGCTATACCTGCTGCTGCATTCGTACTATAAGTGAGTATAAATAGAGGCAGATGTGGGATGCAAGATGCCAGAATTCAAATGGTCTGAGCTGAAAATATGAGAGAATGATTCCAGGTTGATCTGTGTTAACAGTAGTAATGATGGGTTTGTAATGTTACAAGCATGTCCATTATGTCAAGTTTAAATAGAGCTCTCCTTTCCCAGAATCTAACTTTAGACAGCTCACTTTAGCCCAGCTAACTTTAGACACCTAATGAGGGCAGGACAGGACATAATTAGCCAAGTCCTCCAATCTAATTATCTGCAGGCATCAGTTTGCTCCACTGAATATCTGAAAAGTCCATATGACTTTGTAACTCCAAACTTCTAGATGACTAAAAGTACTAAAATATGGGATCTTACAAGAGATTGTACAAGATACAAGATCTGTTTCTGCCTTGTTCCCCAAATTATGGTGTTTTGTCACAATATCATCCTTACTTTCCAAGCCTTACAAGATTAACTTGTTTTACAAGTACTACTTAATGGAGGAGATAGATTGAGTGTTTACCACTGAATTGCTTTCTCAGAAGCAGTGTGCCTGTTTCCAGGTATATTTTATGAGGATCTTTCCACTTGAGGCCAACAACAATCTTGCTAGATTGATTCCTGTTTCTTTTTAGAAGAAAAAGCATTTATATTTTGAAAAGAGAAAGCAATATCCGTTGTTTACAGTAAAACATTTTCATGTGGGTGAAAGTATGTGAATTTAAATACTATTTGTACATTTCTTTGAAATATTTGTCTTTTATTGGCATATGTTCCTTGTGTTTATTTCCATATGTTTCAGTTCATTTTAATTGCTTCTTTTTTACAGCATGCAGAATACTGGTGGATACTCTTAGATAGATATCTGTGTTACATTTCACTGGTAGCTTGTATAACCAACTCAACTGTAGCATTTCTGTTATTGTTGCAATTGATGCAATTTCCCCAACTTAGTAGTGAAGCCTGAGATGCGCTTTGTTTATATGGAAAACTGTAATTATGTACCAGGTTTGTAATCCTTTCTCAAGTGAGAGATTTGCAACCCCAAACGGTGTCATCATAGGCACATTAAATAATTCAGAGAAAGAGGCCTCTGGATGCCGGCTTGCTCAACCTCTTGCTTGAGATATGTCCAGTCTTGAGGCCAGATTCAACTTCAAATTAGAGCAGTCCAGGCTGATGCTGAAAGGCATTGCTCTGTTCATTCCTCCATTTCCCCACTCTTACACATTTTATAGTGACATTATTTGTACTGTCCAAATTGGAAACTCCTGACTGAGTAACTAACAGAGTATGGAGAAAATGAGCTTGGCAACAGCACTGTCTGAAAAAGTATTTAGATTTATGATTCTTTCATCTCAGAGAGTGATCCGTCCTAAAAGGGGGAATCTAACCTATGTGGGACAAATTTATCATTCACTATAGATACATCTCCATAGAGATCTTCCTCTCTCTCTAAAAAACTGTATTGAAGGACTAACTTCAAACAAAATTCTAGATCAGAAATGGCCAAATCTAGGTAAAATGAATTCTGTCTCTGTTGCTTTTATACTCCCAGGTAGAGCAGAGCCCCAAGCGGGTCTCTGGGAACTACGTTTGCAATGGGAAGGAGGTGCCATTCCTTCTTGCAGATGATTGTGCTCACTAAGAAGAAGCATGAATTTTTGCCAGTGCAAATGGAAGCAAAATCAATCTCTTAGTAATTATTTTATTTTCTGGAATGTGAGATTTATTTTATATCCATTCTCTCTTCTGTGCAAAGTGGCCTGGTGACAGCCAAGAAGGCTTAAACGGATTAGACCCAGGCTTACACTACAAGCATTTATTTTCATCTGGAGATTCAAAACGTTCTATTCAGCAGGCTTTAAAACAACTCAGAATGTTGTTCCATGTCTTTGATGTATAAAATCTGAAAAATATATTTGCCAACTTTATCTTTTGTTGGATGTTCATGGTCTGATACAAACTGTCATGAAGAGTTCAGAAGACGTTTCCATTAGAATATATAGGTAAACTAGCAATTTTCAGACTTAAGCAGACCAGTTACCAAATTTTATCTCTAAGACTGGAAAATATTAACAACTTAAGAGAAATGTGCCAGAGGACTTAATCAGTGAGAGAGATCCATACTTTGTATAACAGATACTGCAATTGTGTTGTATCTCACTCCTTACTCGTGTCAATTAGCCTCTGAAGAATTGCTTTGTAGACCAAGAAAATATATATATTTTTGATTTTCTAAATAGTTTATTTGAACAACTGTGATAATGATATTTTAATCTAAATTACTGGTTATCATGGGAAAAGGCATTTCATTTTTTTCAATTAGAAGAGTCCATCTTTTCATTTTGTTGTATGTCCTATTCTTAATCTTTATTCTTTAATGAGGAGCAGCTGTAATTTTAGGATCTTAGAATCACAGCATCATTGTGGTTGGAAAAGACTTTCAAGATCATCAAGTCCAACTGTAAACCCTTCAACACCGTGCCTGCTGAATCGTGTCCCTAAGAGTCTTATCTACACACCTTTTGAACACTGCCAGGGACGGTGATTCCACCACTTCTCTGGAAAGCCTGTTCCAGTACTTGACTACTCTTGACATTTTTCCTAATGTCCAACCTGAACCTCCCCTGGAGCAATTTGAGGCCTCTTGTCCTGTTGGTAGTTATTTTGGAGAAGAGATGAAGCCCTGCCTCTCTACGACTTCCTTTCAGGTAGTTGTAGAAAGCAATGAGGTCTTCCCTGAGACTCTTCTTCAGACTATATAACCCCAGCTCCCTCAGACGTTCCTCATAAGGTCTGTGCTTCAGTCCCTTCACCAGCTTTGTTGCCCTTCCTGATAGAAGCCAGGATTTCATTGGTGTTTTTGGCCTCACTGTGGACTCATGTGGCAGCCAGCACCCCCAGATCATTTCCTGCCGTGCAGCTCTCCAGCCACTCTGCCTTGAGCCTATAGCACTGCATGGGGTTGTTGGGACCAACGTGCAGGACTTGGCACTTGGCCTTGTTGAACCTCATGCGGTTGGTCTCAGTCCTTCGATCCAACCTGAATATAGTTTGGTAGGATACTGAGTCTAACACCAAACCATTAGGCATAGATGTTGTTGTTCATGAATGAAAAATGTTATTCGATTGCTACTTTCTTGTTCATGATCATTTTGATCTCACTAAAAGAAAAGAAGTTGATAGGGCTTAGAGAGGCGAAACAATCCTTATTTACTCTTTCTTCCTACTGTATTTCTTCTCTCTTTTGGATTTCCTTTTTAGATTCCTGAGGGCTTAGCTGGTAAGTTTTAATGTGGTAAAATATTCTATATAGGAGCCCATATGCAAAATTAATTTTCTCCATCTTTTAATTCATTCTTTTTTCTTCATTCTTTTTCCAAAACCTTAAAGTAATCTAAAACATTTTCAGAAGTGTTTAACATGTTCAGAGGGTCAAACCAATGCCATTGAAGTTTTTCATTACCTTAGGCATTTTCTCCCTTTATCTTTCTTTTTATTACTTGCATGTTCTCCTTCTGCACCCTTCCACTTCGCTATCAACCTTTCTCTTTTTCATCATTTCCATGTCTCACTCTCCCCTTTTTGTTCAGATCCCTTCTCCATGGTTTTAAATGTTGTAATAAGTAACAAAGTCTTTACCTATGTATTTTATATATATACACACATATATATATATAAAATGATTCTGGATTGAATAAATTATAAATTGGACTTTACTTTGTGTTTCTGGTTGACTAGAAAAACTCTTGCTTTTTATTAAAACCTACTGCTGTGTGGAACTCTGCCTTGTTTGAACTCAGTAACCACTTTCCCATAGCTTCAAATTTGAGATGTGGGAGTGAATATCTTGAAAAAAAAATCATAGTTTTTCAGCATACTGTTTTTGAGCCTTCTTTGTTGTACTGGGAACCTGAAGATATGGAAGAATAGCCCACCTGTTCCCACTATAGAAACGCTTTCTACCTGCTGCTGATAAATGTGCTTATCAGACACTTTTTTCCTCATAGCTTTTATTTTTTTTCTATTACTCCATCTTAATTGGGTTTTCCACTAACATTGTAAACATTCCGGGAGGCCAGAGAGTTGCCTCTGGGAAAAAAAAAAAAGCCCACAGATGTCAAGTCCCAAAGAAATATTTATTTTTTTCCTCCTGAATATCAAACCCTTTTCCCAGTCATGGAAATGACAATGCAGGCTGTGAGAGCTTTAACAGGTCTAGAATTAGTATTATAAAATAAGAATAACCCTTTGAAGAAGTGAATAATTTATTTTAACCTTGAAAATATAAGAAATTTCAGAGCTGTATGCTAACCTTGGAAAGATAAGAACTTTCAGAGCTGTTACATTAGTGAGAGAAAGAAAACTGCTACAGATTTTTTTTTCTTTTAATGTTATTTCAGCTCTGAAGGACCTTCAACTAATAAATCTTGTTTTTAGACCGGAGAAATAGAAATTACATCAGTTACATTTTATGTCACTACACGCCTATATGTTTATATATTTATATTGCAGTCTTGGATTTGATGCCAGACTCTATGGACTCTTCCACTGGTATTTAACTCCATTGACTTAGTTATTGTTACTAAGCCATCTGAAGGCCCATGTAATCATCCTGCATTAGTGAAAGGTAGTGAAGTTTCATTCTAGGAATAAAGGAAATTCAGCCAAATCCCACTAAGATCTCTGGAAGTTTGGAGGTGACCACTGCAGTGCTGTATTCATCAGCACTGAGTGGGACGTGGCACATTGACTTTGCTTGCTAACACCAAGCCCTCAAACTCTGAGTGCAGCAATGCACTGAATAGCAGTGATGTGCTATTAGCTTGATCAGCTTGAGCCAGGCTAAGCCTCCAGAGCTGGGGCAAAATGTCCTCTTCTGTATTGGAGATCCCATGGAGATCCCACTGCAGGTCGCTCTCTCTCTTGACATCAAGGTCCTGTTTCCCCGTATTTGAGTGTGAGAGACTTACTGAGAACTGCTCTCTAGAATAATTCTTCTGGGCAAGCTAATATCAGCCATCTCCATTCCAGCATTATTTAGTAGGAAAAGCTGAACTATTTTGCCTGGACTCTTCTTCAAAGATCTCAACTTGAGTCAGCTACTCTAGTGGCTCAAAGTGTAAGAGACCGAAAAATGGGCGTTATGATAAGAACTCTTGGGAAATTTTAATGACTGATAATATTGAAAACTGAACTTTAGAATGGAATATAAACTAATCTAACTTGTCTATCTCAATTCTACATTAAATAAGATGGGATCTTGTTTCCTTTTTAAAATTTTTTTCCTTCTTTTTGGCTTTATTTTTTAATAAATTACTTAAATCTAACTCATATCTATTTAAAGAACTTCCGCTTTTAAGGTATGGGAAGCTGAAACTAATTTTGGACAAAACCTATGAACATTTTAAATGTAACTTTAGTTGTTGAGCATCTGGGATTGATCACATTGAACCTGTGGTAGAAAGAAGCATTTGATGAATCCCAGATGTTTTAATATGGCACTACCTCCTAGACTAACTGGATCATGATGGGAAACAAATGAAAGCTAAATGCTTTAAAATTAAAGAGTTAAGTGGACTTAAATGTAGGAACTTGAAGGTGGTGAGGATGGTGGAATTGTGTCCGAGTAGATGTATGATCTCCCATCTCACACGTATATTAACCTAGTGAAAAACATTTAATGTTGCCAGTGAAGATGATCTTGGGGTCCATCTCTCTGACAGATACATGTTTTGCATGAAGATCAGTTTCATTCTGCAGGTGAGCAGGTTAGCAGTTTTCTAACAACCTTTAAAGGAAAACTGATAGGCACAGCAATACCAAGGATAAAAAAAAAGCAAAGAAAAAGTGCTATTTAAGTGATAAGATAGTGAATTATTATAGTTTCTTTCTTGCATAATACGAGACAGAATAGCAAATTGTTAAAAAGGCACACTATAACTCTCTTAAATTCTTAACTCTGTTAAATTCTCTTTCCTGCAACTGGTATGTGCAATGTGGTAATATCTCTGACTGAATTCTTTATTTTTTCATCCATGATTTTGGCTAAAGAGAGGTATTTCGGTGCTTCATTAAACAATCTGGCATTTAATCTTCCATGCTCTCCTATCTCCAACCCCCTCAAAGTGTGAGAAAAATGTTTATACGTTAAGTTTGTTGTTGCTGTAGATGATAGGAAAATTGTTCATGCTTTTTGCCAGAACAATGAATATGGAGAGGGAAGGCATCTTTTATTTCATGAGAGTGGTTGATCAATCAGAGTATAGTTGTTACCTTGCCAGAATTGCTTTGGAACCATAAATAGCCAGTATTCATATATTCACATCTGTAATTAAACCCATGCAGAGTTAAAAAAAAAAAAAAAATCAAGGAAGAAAGGATATCACCTTTGACTAAATTTTGCAGTTCAGGCCGAAACTGAAAGGAAATCATCTGAAATAAAGAATAATTTCCCATTACTTCTGCTCAGGATTAATTTTAGGTGAAATGCTAAATAGAATTCGATCCTCAAGTGTAGACTAGTAAGTAGAGGTGATAAAAAAATTCTATTCCTTTTCACTAGAGATGAATTTATGGTAACATAGCTGAAGATGCACTGCAGAAATCTCTCTCAAACTCAGGAGTATATCTGTCCTCAAAGTAGCCTATATTTATTTTCGTTTGCTCCGTTCTTATGTGGAAATTGCCACATAAGAATGCAGTATTTGTTGTCCAAATTAAAAAAAAAAAAAAGTTATCTTTTACCATTGTTTGAACCTTTTTTTGTTAGTGTTTTAATCATAGACAAAACAATGTGTATACTATCCTCTAAGTGCGTGCATGTGTGCACACAATTTTGCTACCCCGCAGAGTAGTGCTGAAGACAGATTTCTAGCATCATATGAGTCAGTTTCATTGGAAAAGCACGTGCTGCATTATGGAGAAATAAAGTGTTTCATTTTCTTGGATGCGAAAATACCTAAGGTCTCTACCTACAGAAACAAATACAAGTCCCTTTTCATGGCACGGCATTTTATAGTAAGACAAAGTGATTAATTTTGTGATTTTTTAAATGCTAAATAACCTTTAAGATATATAAAATATTGCATATCTTTACCAGCTAAAACACAGGAGTATATATAGTAAACACAACTTTTAAGAAAAAATTTACCTATGCTTGAAAATGCATCAAAAAACCCTAAAAATATACATTTCAAAGTAGTGTAAACTCTTGATCAACATTCCAAAAAATTTAATAACAAATTAACAGCACTTTAAAAACACATAAATTAATAGTGACTGCACATATACATTGTGAAGAGAGACTTTATATACGATAATATTAAAAAATCCTAATTTAGAAAAAACATCAGTAAAGATCTAACCAGAACAAACAAAGACAAAAAAAATCACAGCTTACTGATTCTTTGAACTAATCTTGCCCGTTTAAGTTTCCTGTAACAGTGAATGTATTTTCCCATTTGGCGTGGGATGTCACAGGTAAAACTGTGTATAGTATGTGGAAATTTGTTTCTTTATTGCTATTTGGACTTTCATTTGAACTCAACATCATAACTACAGCTGTGGTGGATCAGGCCACAGGTTCTCCCAGCCCAAGGTCCTGGCTCTGGCACTGCCAGTAGCAGGTGTTTTAGAAAAGAGAGCAAAAATAAAGTGATAGTTCCCATGGTCTATTCTCCCAGCTGCTGGCAATCCGTGATTTAGGGACATCCTGAGCTAGAGGTTACAAACCTTCATAAATATACTATGTTTAATAACCCTTTGTGGACTTATGCATGTTGCATGTAGTAGCTTTCTGAAGCTATATGTACCTGGCATCCTGTGTGTCTCATAGCAATGACTTCTGTGATTGAATTAGGGGTTTTGTGGTAACAAATACTTCTGCTGCTGGTTCTTAAACCTGACTCCTGATTGTGTACCCTTGCTTCTTCATTATTTTTCCAATATAAACACCAATAAGTACTCTTTCACTGTTTACCTTCTCATTATTCACACTTGTATGTTATCTTGAGTCGTGTCTCTCCTCAGTTGCCTCTTTTTGCTGAGTTTTTGAGGTTTTGACTTGTTTCTGCCCCACAAAAGATCAGAGTTCTCTGTTTTCTTAAACATAGATTAATCCCACTTACCCATCACAAGTGATCTGAATTTTTACAATCTTGATTCCTGGAGAGTATCTTCAGACAGTGATTAAAATTAGATATGTTTAGGCCAGATCTTGAGACCTAAGTTTCAAGCTGAGTATGAAGAGTGCAGATGATGTATTTTCACAGTTCCTGACAAAGATCCAGCACAGCGAACAGGACACAAGCTTTGAGTTGTTTTTTACTTAGGTATTCAGGAATGAAAACTCTGTAATTTTTCCTATTTTAAAGTAAGCATTTTTGGGGCCTTTGGTTGTGATTCTGTATTGTTCTTTAATTTTGCATGAAAAAAGAACCTCAGATTTGCTTTAATTGGGTGAGTCTGTTCTGACTAGATGATATAAATCTTCAAAAAAATTGTGCTTGGGATGTAGATGCTCTTTAGAAAACGAGTATTTTTATTAAGCTTGTTGACTCAGGTAACTGGGTATCATTTTACTGAGATCATTGGAGCAGTTCTGATTTGTAGCAACTACAAATTTAACTAACTTTTTTCTTTTTGTTTCTGCAGCTGTTATAATGTGATAAAGAAATGACTAATGCAGCAGTAATGTATTTCACATTCCAGAATTCTGTGCTAGGTCAAGAATTAAAAAGATATCTGTGGTAGCAGTACACTGATCATCTAGGGGCATATAAAGTACCAAGAGGCTGAGGTACAAACACAAGTGTGAAATGTTAATATTAAATAAGCTTTTAACATTAACATAGACTTTTGCAACAGAAGATAGTCATGGTGTTTTCATTGAACCATCTCAGCTGAAAGCTTACTCTTTCCATACAGGCATCAGAAAGTGGCAAGCCTCTTGGATGGACAATTTAGGCCACCAAAATTAGGAGCTTCATGACTATATAGGGATCTTGGATTCCAGTATGGGTAGCTAAAGCTAGATAACATAAATATTTAAGTATTTGTGTCAAATGATTTAAAAGATTTAAATTCCTGTTTATATGTGCCACACTCTCAGTGAAAAAAAAAAAAAAAAGATCTTCTGTTAGCATTAGCAGCATGTGTTGGCTACAATATGGAAAGCCAATTAACCATTTGGCTTTCCTGACATCAGGAGAACAAAATCTGAATGCAGGGAAAAGATCACCATGGTGATGAAAACTTGGAGGTTTTTGTAAAAATAAAAAATAAAAACAAAACTCTGGGAGTTTATAATTAATCACTGGCTATTAAATGCTGTCTGCTGTAATATCTGGAAAAGAATATAATTCAGGAGTAAATGATCTAAGTAAAAATCAAAATTATTGCTGTTTTGGTGATGCAAAGTGGCACAATGAGCACAATTCATTTGGAGAAGGAAAGAGACAAGTGAATGAGTCACATGTATGAAATATATTGAAATAGGGTGAAGGAGGTGTGAGACCTGTGATCGTTTATAAAAGCAGTGACACAAATGCAAAAAAAAACCCATGATATTTGAAAGTGAGGAGTCAAAGTAGCAGGGACACTTCATTACTGTTATTTTTAAAATATTAAATCATATTGTCCTCTAGTTAGAGTGTTGTTTAATTGACATAATGAAGTCGGAAGCAGGAATGTGTTCAAGTGGATTTATACAGAAAAAAAATCTGAAAAGTACAGTATTGCCAAGGGGCTAATATGAATCTTAACATGTAGAACTGTAGAATGAATCAAAGGGTTTGTCCAGAAGAAAAACCCAACTTCAGTGAAGTGCTCTGCAATGCAAGGGCCATTGCAAACACAGAATTGAATCAAGTATATCCTGGTTCCTGTTCTCCAGAGTGAAAAATGCAACTTTGTACTTAGGAATGAAACCTTGCAATAAAGTAAATGGGGAAAAACTCTCAAAAAGATGTCAGAAACAGCCCACATGTCCTTGTGGTTGTATAAAGTCAGGACAGTCATAAGAATATCCGTGTCTCCAAAACCGGTTGGCTTTCATCCAGCTTTCAATTACACACCTGCTTCCATAAATGCTGTTTAGATAGACCAGCTATGTAGATAATGGACCTGGGAGAGGTGCAGACCTCTGAAGGCCTCCAAAGAAGTGCAAGCTCAGCCCTCTCCATAGGAACGGTGGCTTCCTAATGATGGTGACACATTTTGTGTAGTGTCTAGGCAGGAAGATCCTTAAAGCTAGCCGATATAGCAGTCATGAGGCTGCTATATTGACAAAAAACTTAGTTCTGTATTCATGAAGGTTTTGGAAAGCTGAACAATGATGTCCTCCACAACAGCCTTGTGAATGCTTGCCTTGAGAAGGGGACAGAGGACTTGTAGCTTTACTCAGACTGAGGGGTTTAGGTCTGAATAGCAGAAAAGTACCCTAATATTCAGGCTGCAGGGTTTGCCTTTGTGTTTACTGTGGTTAGTATTTACTGTTGTATATGAAACACTCCTTAGAGCAGGGGTCAAAATGTAGGACTCATAAGAAAGGTGGCCTTCAAAGCGAATCCAGGTCAGCAGCTTCTCATGTAAATGCTTCAGTAGCTATAATGAAAGTTTATGCATATACGTCCCTATATATGTATGTACATAAAAGTCACACTGCCATCAACTCCCTCATTTTGCCATTTTGAATGTACATGATGTTGTTCTTAATGTACATAAATCATAAATCAAATGTGAACACAATGATTAAAATTAAATATGGCAGTCTTTGCAGGGTCACATTCTTAAAGATGCTTCCAAATCTTGCATTTGCATTTCTTCTGCTCATAAAGAATTTCAGAATATTGTTATACTTAGAGTGGGTCCTTAGAATCATGCAATCTTTGAAATGAAGAAATGTGTAAGTTTCCTTTCCCCAAGAAAAGTTGCATTGTTTCCATTAGATGCTGTCAAAATAAAGTAAAGCCAAACCACTAAAAAGCACGGTGCACTAATCAGATTAGTCCAGTGACAGGGTTTCAGTGCAAAGCCACACACAAAATCAGAACAATGTGGTGTTAACATGATATTACTGCTGTTGCAAGAAAACCTGGCCTGCTGATGCTGTGAAAGGTTGCCAATATTGTCACTGCCTTAAAATGTGAAAGTTTCATTAATGCGTTCCTTGAAAAAGTAAACTTTGCCCATCAGGATTATTGCTTGCTGGAAGACTGGTTTTCTATTAATGTGTGATTCCTATCGTTATTTATTTTAATTAAGTTTATCTTGAGAGCAAAGATGAGAAAGTATTCCTGGCATGTCCTCTTGAACTATAGATTTTGTCACTTTGGGTTAAACTTTCAAGTTTAATCTGCCCTTGAAGTTTTCCACTGTAAATCTCCAAGTGTCAGATAGTCTAGGTGATACTCCTAGTTTTGGTCAACGGCTCAGGGAAAGTTGACTTTATCAACAGCAAAATGTAACTTCTGTTTCAAGAGCTTTGGCCTCTGTGAACACTAAGAGAAGACTTTCATATATTTCCAGATAACTTGCTGTAAGCAATTAAATCATACTGAATTTTGATGACTTATTTAAATTTACATTTCTTATCCTCCAGTCATATTGACAGTTTAAGTTTTCACTTGCAAATCATGTGAGTGCAGAATTTATATATTTGTTTTGAGATATGTAGTGTCTTTTGCATTTTCTCTTGTGCCCAGCATAATGATGCCCTTTGTCTGTCTGTCTGACATTTATTTCTATAGTAGTTCTCTCTACTGTATTAAATAAATTAGGGCAATTATTACATTAGCACATTTTGCTAAAGAGTATTCTGAATGTTTGTCTCCTTTTCCACTATAGCCCCAAATCCTTCCGGCCCCAGTTTCCAACTAGAGAGTTAAATATTTTTATCCTTGGTCTGTTAATCCACTATAATTTCTGTTATATGAATTAAAAAAAAAAGAAGTATTTAGAGGTAAGGCATGTCATTATGCTATTTGATTGCTCAGTGTTTAAAGAATTAGACTTAAGGCTCCTGCTAAAAGAGCAGTTAAAAATAAACCATCATAGTACCTCAACTGGTAACTCTCGAACAACACATACCTCTACTGTTGGGCAGAGTCCTACATTTTGCTTTTGGCAGATACATGCTTTCTCAAGTAGTTGAAGAGAACATAAAATTATTTCTACAGTTAAGTCCTGCTGGGAAGTGAAAGCCTGCTCAACAGTTGTGAACAACGGGGTGGAGCAGAGAGGAAGGCACCTTTGGGATTTACATTTAAATTTTCATTTGTTTCACACTGATGACTTTTCTCTGGCCTGCAACGGCAGATCCATCACCAAGAACTTGTGCTTAGCATGCCCTTCAAATGTGCTGTCATGGAACCAGTACAAGGAGGAAAACCTTTAAATAAATAGTTCAAAGGGTTCTTTAGATTTACATTTACCACTATATTGTATTACTGGCATGATTTGCTTTCACTTGGGCGGGCTAAATGATATCATTATTGTACTGTGGGAGAAAGAAGTAGGTTTACGTTGGAAATGATATTGTACAGAATCTTATCAGCAGTATTTATGAAAGTATTAATATTACATTGGGGAAAAATTTAGCTGAAATCCAGAAAAATGTGTTTTACATTATAAACTTCCATAAGCCATTGATAGTGAGCAGCCTTAGCACTTGGCACAACTGGCTTCTCTCTGAAACCCTGCTTATGGCACAAGAACAAAAATTTCGTGTACCATATTTGCATATTCTCAGATTTCTTTATTATTGATTGATGCATTTATGGCATATGACTGCACATATGTGTGGATGATTGCATAGATAGCTACAAAGTATCTAATTCAGTCCTTTAATCTCCAGCTAGATTTGATAATACGACTGAGAAAAATAACTCAGACATTTTGAAAGTATCAGCTTTTTTCTTCTTTTTTTTTCCTTTTTGAAATCAAAAGGGAAATTCAAAGAAAAAGGAAATATTTTCAACAGTAACTTTTCTATTGAAAAACTGTTCTTTTCTTTAACAATGAAGAATGTAGTATTTATGCTGACTTTAAAAAATTCATATTGTTTTACTAAAATATTTTTCCTTAATAGTAGGCTTTCTATATCAAGCCTTAGCAAAAAAAAATCATTTTCATATTCATATTCATAACATATTCATTTTTTCTAAGTAGCTTCAAATCACCCAACTATTATATCAATATAATCATCAAAAAGATCAAGTAGTTGGTTCTTAATTAACCAGTTTAATTATCTATCTGAGAAAGATTCTTTCATATTCCAGACACATATGCATACATGCAATATATATATATATACATACGCATCCTGCAACTCTGTTTTTCCTCTACTTTTAACCCGCATTTTTAACCGTTTTGTAGAAATTGTTGGTTCCTTACAGGTGAATATACCAGCTCCTCGCAAGAGACACCAATTTCCAAATTTGTGCTACCAACAGTCTATTTGCAATGATACCTAGTTTTGTGCTGCTTTACTCTTCAATGCATTTTCATTCCCATTCAAAACTTCTTATTGCTGTTATCTTTTTACATTTTTCCTCTAGAGGAAGTGTTTATTTATTCCCAGGTGAAAAGGTATTTGATATGAGTGGGTAAAACTCACTCTTGCCAGCAACAGTTCATGTATATATTTTTGTTGGAAATAGTTACCATTGTCTAATTAAGAGATGTACTCAAAGTTATTGAAGATCTTAGACACGATTTCTTTCTACAAATGTTTTCTTTCCTGCTAACTTAGAATGATCCAGAAGGTAAATAAACTCATAATCCTTCAGCCTACTTCCACAAGGGACTGGAATATACAGGTTTAGTATTCAGGCCTAAATGAAAATGTGAAAAATGAAAAGGTTCACTGTTTTCTATCTGTTTTTTTCATTGCAATTGTGAACTGTTATTTTTGATAGCTATGACATAATATTAATAAAAGCTTTAATAGTTGTATACAGGAAAATATCTCTGTACACATGGTAGATCATTAAAAGTTCTAAAATAAATAATAAAATATTTTATATGCAAGCTGGTGGAATTCACAGAATCACACAGAATGGTTGGGGTTGGCAGGGACCTCTGGAGATGACCCAGTCCAGCCCCTGCTCCAGCAGGGACACCCAGAGCAGGGGCACAGGGTCCATCCAGGTGGATCTGAAGATCTCCAGAGCAGGAGCCTCCACAGCCTCTCTGGGCAGCCTGTGCCAGGGCTCTGGCACCCTCACACCAAAGAAGTTCTTCCTCACATGGAGATGGAGCTGCCTGGGGTTCAACTTGTACCCGTTACCCCTTGTCCTGTCACTGGCCACCACCGAGAAGTCTTTGGCTCCATCCAGTTTACATCCTCTCCTCAGATATTGGTACATGTTGATAATAACCCCTCTCAATCTTCTCTTCTCTGGGCTAAACAGTCCCAGCTCATTTAGATAAGCCACCCAATTCAATGTTTGTAATATCAATCTGCACTCAGGGATTCTCCATCCCACAGAAACTGACAAAGATTTATTTTAGCACTTTGATACAAAAGAAATTAAAATTAATTAGCAAGTAAATCAGAAGAAACTGAAATATCTTTCTCCCACTGCACTATTTGGTTAAGAATATTAATGGAGTAAACAATGATGCTCACAAGACCCGCAACATTTTTGTATATACAAACATCCAGTTGTCATTCCAGTACAGAAAGGACACAATATATCCACAGTACGTTCTGGATAGGATATTAATGTCCTACACAATAAAGGATATTAATAATATTGAGAATATTAATTACATTTCTAGGAGAATCCGACCCATGAGGATTGGGAATCTGACCCGTGAGGAGAGCTGAGATTGTTTTAACCTACATAGGAGAACTCTCAAGGGTGTCCTACTGTGTGACAGCATGAGAGACAATAGACACAAATGGAAAAACCTAAGGAATTATGTTTAAAAATAGGAAAAATCCTTTTGCTCTAAAAGTTGGGACAAGTTGCCTAGAGAGGATATGTAATCTCCAGCCTGGAAGATATTCAAAGCTACCTAGACAACTTGGGTCCTGCTTGGGTAGCTGACCCTGATCTGAGTGGGGTATCTGGATTAAATGATCTGCAGAAGTGCCTTCTGACCAAAACTTCTCTGTAGCTCCATTTTGTGATACTGAAGTTGAACTCCCACTATAATTATTTGCTAAAATTTTACTAAATTTATCTGTGGTTAGAGTTGCATCAGTAAAATCTTTCACATTCAATTTTGCATTAAGAATCTCTAATGCTGATACAAATGCTACTTGGTACCCCTGTTGGTTCTGTCTTTGCATCAGTACTTGGCATCTATCTCATAGTTCCTGTTTCATATTTTAATTTGTAGCATTAAGAAAATTAGTAATTCCTAACGCTTAAAAAGAAAATCTGTATACCTTAGAGTATGTATTGGTATGAGTTCAAAAACCCTTTTGTTGAAGTTAAGAGAGGATTAATGACAGCATATTTTATTTGCAAGAGCAGTTCAAAAAAAAAAGACAATCAGAATGAGAAATCATTATTAATAATGATTTTTGGAAAAGACTAAATTTATGTAACTGTTACAAATAATAAATGTGATTGAAACATATCATATGAGATGAGAAGCTCAGAAGATCATGGCTTGTAAAACAGCCTATATTGCTGTTACATTCCCTCCTAAAAATATCCATTTAAAAAACAATTTATCATGATCGTATCATATGCATAACATAAAGAAGTTTAGAATAGATTATATTGTGATGACTCGCTTCTCTAACCACACGAAAATTTAATGTGTAAGACATTATATAGCTTTTGGCTAACTGTTCTCTTACATTATATTCATTTTAGATGTGATAGAAGAACGTTAAAGAAGGATATTTTAAGTTAATTATAAACTGCTGTTAGTTCATACCAGCATATAGAAAATGCAGAGGAAGCCAAGTACATTCTAAAAGTAGAAGATAGCTTTATGTTTACATTAGAAAATATTCTGATGAAATGTTTGTCATCCATGAAAGTGGAGAAGTGTCACTTTAGACTGAGAAAGATTTGTTGAATAATCATCTTTATCTGGCAGATTTGGGCCTCCTCTCCTCTCCTCTCCTCTCCTCTCCTCTCCTCTCCTCTCCTCTCCTCTCCTCTCCTCTCCTCTCCTCTCCTCTCCTCTCCTCTCCTCTCCTCTCCTCTCCTCTCCTCTCCGATTATTAAATCACAGAGTAGAAAATCAGAAATCCAAATTTAATTTTAACTCTATTTGTAAAAATTCAAAATTTGTAAGAAGTTCCAATAAGGACACCATAGCCAGTCAACCGCTGCAATGATTTTGGGTTAAAGGCAAGTTCTTATAAAAGCAGATACCAGATTGGTTACAAACTTAAGGACTAGGCTAAAGCTTATATGAAACCAGAACTGCTTTTACAGTATATGTCTTATAGCCTCTCTTGGTTAAAAAAAAAAAAAAGAAAGAAAAGAAAAAGTTTCCAAATCAAGTTGGGGTGCAAGTGTTGTTCTTTTAGCACAAACCAATTACACAGGTCCCACTGAGATCATACTGCCCAGAACCAAAAAAGAATAATGTCTGCCTGACTTTTTTATTATTTCTGGTCACTTACTTTGGACAGTTGCAAAGCATATGTTCCATGCATGTATTTTCTTACCCTATGATGTTATAGCTTTAATAAGGCAGAGATTTCCAGGAGAGAAGGTGAGATTTGAAGATCATAAATTATTTTGAACAGTTGTGGAATAAAAGTCTTGTTATAGCTGTGCATGACTGTGAAGTATTCCCTTCTTGCTGTTTCCTAGGCCATTGCTAAACTGTACAGGAAATATAAAACTGCACTGAGTTCCCCAATCCATCTGACCCTCTACAAAGGTATGTTAGCAGAGAAGAGGTCCCTGCACATGAGCATAAAGTCAGGTATGGTTTTGATTGTTTCTTCATATTCTTTGCTGCTAATTAGACTGACGTTGTTTATTAAAGATAATAGCAGAAGCCACATTATGAATGATCTTATCAATATGAGACGTGATGTCATATTTGAATTTACAGTCTTACTGTTGATACTATTGTCAACTGCGAATCCATCAACCTGTTTTGACTAATGTTTTCTTTAATTTTGGCTAATGCATGCCACAGCTTGCATATGGAGTTATATGCTAGCTTGCTCTTTTAAGAGCCAGCACTGCTGTTATCCTGTCAACACCAGGTTTCAGAACGAATTCCTTTGGCTAATTCACCTTCAATGCTGTGCCCCTCAAATTTCCAGTTCAACCCTGCAGAGGGTTGTCTTGCTGGTTCAACATCTATGTTTAAAGCATGATTTTAATTTTAGCTGTTTTCCTAATGGCTTCCACTTACTGAATTACTGTTTTCTTTAGGGAGCACTTTGGGAGGCCAGCTGGAAGAACATAAGAACACGTATTTTCATAAACATACATATACAAAGGGAGGCAATAGATAGACAGATAGAAGACAGACACAGGCATCTAAGCATTTTTTTAAAAAAAATTCTACTGAAAATAGTTTAGAAAATATAACTGTATACTGTAGACTGTAGACTGTAGATTGATTCATGCCATAGATTTAAATGTAAAGCAATCAAGAAACAAACATATAAGGGGAAAGCTACTATTATCTCCTTTAAGTAATATTAGTATACATTTGGTATTGATTTATCCATATTGAACAAAAATAGTTTCACTCTTATAAATGAGCATTTACAGTATTTTTTGGCCTTGCTACCAGTATCACTAAAGTAAAGTACTGGGATGACTGGCATAATTTTCTTGAAACCTTAAACTCTTGAGTAGCCTGACTATCTGACATGTGTGCCAACACAACCTTCATGCCAATCCACACCATGCTATCAAGTTATTTTACCCTTCCTCATATAATCCAGCTTTCAGCACCTGTGCCAAAGTCAAATTGCCAATGATAAGGGAGTCAAGGTTGGAGAATCAGGGGATAAAAATTATTTAAGCCTTAGAACATTTGGCACAAAAGTGGTAAGGGAGATCTTTGTGAAGAACATACCAAAAATGCAAGTCATATAGAAGAGATTTGGCAAATTCCACTCTCACTGTGCTATAATCAGCAGGTTTCCTTGTTTGTGGGAGAGGAGAATTTAGCTGAACAGTTATCCAGTGAGTTAAGGTAAATAAAATACAACAAAGAATCAAGTCTTCCAGGATATTCTGAAGTTAAATTTGTGTATCTTAAATTTAACAAAATGAGTAAGACAACTATAATTGAATCATTGGCTGATAGTTCTTAGAGGTGAATGTAAGGACAGTAAGTATGATCTGATTTTGCATAGTATAGGTTTGTGAAATTGTAAAGCTAATCTATTCTTCTGTTTTCACCTTTAATCTGCCAGTATTTTGGTTTAGATTTATAAAACAGTTAATCCAGGCTGGGCAGACTGTATATCCTTTGTCTATGCAGATATCAATGGCAAAATGTTTTCCTAACAACACTGAATGCTTATAAATGTTTATTGGTGACAAATCTAATGTGGCCAAGAAAAAGCACTTTTATTCTAACTTGCCTTGTAAACTCTATTTGCATTTTCATCTACATTGCCTAAAGAAATATCATAGGATTGAAGAGGGAAACACTGTGGCAGGATTTGACCTGTGCAATAATGTTTATTGATGATCTATCTCTTCTCCAAATGCCTTGGTGAATTTGCAAGGTTGAATTTTTTCCATATCTCTTCAGCCTCTAATACTACAACCCATTATTGTTAAATCACAGCAACACTGATAAGAGGCAGAGCTCTCCCAGGCACTTAAGTGCTGCATGGGGTCTCTCAAGTGTTCAAAGAAATAATAAAAGGTGGGTGAGATGGAATAAAGAGAGGGGTGTTCTGTAGGTGTCATTCCACTGGGATTAATGTGGCAAAGTACACAAATATTAGAGATATTTCATGAAAGGAAGAAAGTATATTCTTATACTGCTCTCCTTGCAGAGACACTTCCCAAATCGCACTTTAATATGACAATTTTCATGTGTGTGCTCATTTGTGAGCTGGATAACTCATATTTAATTCCCCTTGAAAGAATTTCTGTAGATACAGAGCTCCCCTGAACTAAGGTTGTGCAATTAGAGGTAGAAGAAACTTATCTAGCCTATGAATTGGTGACTCATCTCAGGATAGTAAGAGTAATTTATAAAATTTCCTGGCTAATACCTAAAACTAAATAATGAACATAGAGATACTATTACCCTGTTTAAACACGGCAGCTCTTTCTCCACTCCCTACTTATTATCTTTTTAATGTCTTCCTATTCATTCACTACATTAGTGAATTATAAGAAAGCACCACTCACTTGTATGTTTTTATCAATACAGAATGACATCATTTTTCTTTTTCTTGTTCTTATCCTTTGGTGTGGCTGAGCTGCACCTAAATATGTTTAGTGTTTGAGTAGAGATCATGCTTATCTACTTTAGTTCTTAATACATACCATTAAATATGCTTTCAGTGTTTTTAACATTGTTTTCAAAGACAGGTTAGGAAGAGTTTCTTTCTTCAAAAATGAGATTTAAGCCTTTATAGAAACAGAATGCAATCCCTCCACCCTCTAATCGCTGTGTATTTCTTCTCCTCAGTGCAGATGTGCACATTTCTGCCCAGAAGCCCTTTCCATCCACTTCTGCTGGTTACAATGAGTAAATAATTAGGTCTCAGAATAAGTTAACCTCAGATGTATCAGCTCCTATCGCTCATTGATCTCAGTATATCTGGGACAAAGCTGTAAGTGTTAAAGAGCTAATTGCTAAAGCGTTCAAGACCAAAATGTAAGACTCATAGATTTGTGTTCTGATTTTGAAATTAAGATGACTGAGTATTTTGACTGACTAGTTAAGACTTTGTACTTCTATTTTAAAGTTCTTTTTCCCCTAGCAATTTTTAAAAGGAGGAACAATATTATTAGATTTTATTTTCAACTCAAACACGCTTATGATGTCAGCAACTCCATGGAAACAACTGTATTTGCAAGATTTCACAGAAAAATGCATTAAAACAAGTGAATAAATGAGCCTATGACTATGAAAGCAACAATGACACTAAAATAAAGAGCAGTACCTCAGCGCATGTGAGTTTTAGAATAAACTAAAGCTGTAGCTTGTTTATGTCACACACAGTTAGAGTGGCTAATATACAATAATTTTGGATTGTTTTTATCCTTTTATGTGGCTGTTCAGTGTATTTTCAATCTCGATGACAGTCATTCAAGATTACTAGTTTCTTTAAAAGTGAATTTTCATGCTAAACAGCTGCTGTTCTTTTCCAAGTCCGTGTAAATTCTTGATAAATTCACCACTTAAGAAACAGTCCCATCCATCCCATGAATAGCTGGTGACTGCAAGTTTGTTGTCCACACTTACCTTAAGAGTGCTCTTATCTTAGTCATTGATGTCCTGCTGGCGTATCACTAAGACACACTTTATTTTGAAAGACATCTTATTATAGCTGCAGACTGCTTACTCTTTTTGGTTGAATCCATTATGTATCACAGAATGATAGAATCATTAAGGTTGGAAGGGATCTCTAAAGATCATCTGGATCATCCCACCCCCTGTACACACAGGGACATCGAGAGCACGTGTCACAGGGTGGCATCCAAGCGGGTTTTGAAAATCTCCAGAGAAGGAGATTCCACAACCTCTCTTGGGAACCTGTTCCAGTGCCCTATCACCCTCACTGTTAAGAAATTTTTCCTTAAGTTCCTGTGGAACTTTTGATGCTTCAGTTTCTGGCCATTTCCTCTAGTTCTGTTGGTGGCCACCAGGGAAAAGAGGCCAGCACCATCCTCCTCACTGCCTCCCTTGAGGTACTTCTAGACACTGCTCAGGTCCCCTCTCAGCCTTCTCTTCTCCAGGCTGAACAGGCCCAGTTCCCTCAGCTTCTCTTCATAGGGCAGATGTTCCAGGCCCCTGATCATCCTTGTAGCCCTGTGCTGGACTCTTTCCAGCAGCTCCACATCCCTCTTGTCCTGTGGAGCCCAGAACTGGACACAATACTCCAGATGCGGCCTCACCAGGGCTGAGTAGAGGGGCAGGATCCTCTCCCTCGACCTGCTGGAGACGCTCTTCTTAACGCACCCCAGGATCCCATTGGCCTTCTTGGCCACGAGGGCAACTGCTGCCTCATGGTCACCTTGTCGTCCACCATGATGCCCAGGTCCTTCTCTGCAGAGCTGCTCTCCAGAAGGTCAGTCCCCAGCCTGTCCTGGTGTCTGGGGTTATTCCTCCCCAGGTGCAGGACCTTGCACTTGGCCTTGTTGAACTTCATGATCCCTGGTTTGGAGCTTATGCTGTCCAAGAGGGGTTTGTAATGTCATCCATAATTGGCCAAAGAGAATGAACAAAAGGTTATGTTTCCCATTTCATATGTATTAGGGGTTGGATGGCACAGCAAGTTGCATAGCATGTAGAGAATATTGCTCGTATCTGTAGATTCATACATATGGTACTATTCAAATCCTACTCATGATGAAGACTGTTCCAAATTTTATTGAATTTCTAAATGAGCTCTCCTTTATCTCTAGATGATATTGAAATCTCTATCAGAACCAGACCAAGCTTCCCCTTTTTACCAGATCTAACTTATTTCATAAGACCTTGCCAAAAATACTTATTTTCAGAATCTAAAAGTTTTCATCCTACTGAGATGCAATTTATTCTGTTTTCCCTTCGTAGTTCCATTCCACTTTGAGTTAAATGCATTTTTTCTTGTATTTTTTCTAGTTGCTAGCAAACAAGAGCCTCAATTTCAGCTCCAATTCAAACTACATTTATTTCTTCCATGTCTGTATGAGTAAACCTACTACCTAGGTATTGCCAAGCAGAGCGTAGGATATTTAAAGATGGTTTGCAGAATAATCCGTTATCTTTGGAACAGTCCTTTTTCAAACTACAAATGTATAAAAATGAGGCACAGAGAGCTGTCTTTAGGATGTCTTGAGTGTGCTGAAGACAACAAGCAGGATACAGTGTTTATACGCAGAATAGACAACAACAATATACCACTATATATTCTATGAGATTTATAGGTTCTCCCTAATCTACCCAAATTTTGCCCTTCCATCACTAAAATGGTATAAGAACTGAAGCAGGGTTAGAGAAGGATGCTCCAAAGCATGGGAGAGCTTCCACAAGAAGAACATACTTGGTAAACTAGGACTTTAAAAGGTGTAAAATTGATGACTGAGGGGATATAACTGAGACCTGTAAAATTTTGAACAAAAAAGAGAGGAAGTGATTTGTATATTTTCCAGTACAGGATCAAATGAAACTAGCAGATGACTGGCAAAAATTTAGCATGAGTATGCTATGATATTTTACATATCATGTCATCAAGCTTTAGAACCTCTACAGGAGTCACCCTGGATAGGTAATGATCAACTCTGCATTTTTTTTCCCCAATAGATCTGAAGATTTGTTTATGTCTTGTGTTTATTGCCTCTCCTTCCTCTGCAGCAGTCCCTACACAAATATGGCTTAAGTTTTGATTGATTGCTGATCTGCTCAAATTATAAAAATGGTAGATGCCTAGCAAAGCCTATATTTCAATTGTCTGGAAAAGGATACTGCTATGAATGTTAAACTTATCGAAAGAGTTCTGACAGTGAGTCCATTAGTGACTGTGAGTCACAGCAGGAGAGTTAGACACTGAGTGGTATGGGTTTTAATTGTAACTTTTTAAAATTTTAGGTGAAGTGACACTGTTCCTGTGGACATATATGCCTATACCAGGAAATCAGCACATATTTAACATAATTGGCAGGCACTGGGAACTTGCCTCATTTAATTTTTGCCCATGTGACTGGGTTTGTTAGTGCTGCTCAGTTTCTCAGAGCCCTCCATGTTAAAAATACATAATCAACAACTACTCATTAAAAAAAAAATGATTTTTTTCCTCTACCAATTTTCTCATTTGATAAATTATTGCAAAAATGAAACCTTGTCATGAAATGAACAGTTAGTCTTGTATACCAGCAAGTATAGATACTACTGTTACAGCTTCTAGGTCCATTTAATCAAAGCATTTCTTTTAATACCTTCATTCATCTTCTGACACTTCTTTATCCAGAACATGTCTATGAGTCACCCCTCTTGCTTGGATGGAAGAGACTCCCTCTGTGTGTCCGACAGGAGATCTTCATTCCCTTCTGGTGAGCAAAACCACTGATTAGAAAGTTGTATCGTTGGAGGCAAAGTGTTGAAGGTCTTTCTTTTTTATTTTTCTTTCTTTCTTTCTTTCTTTCTTTCTTTCTTTCTTTCTTTCTTTCTTTCTTTCTTTCTTTCTTTCTTTCTTTCTTTCTTTCTTTCTTTCTTTCTTTCTTTCTTTCTTTCTTTCTTTCTTTCTTTCCTTCTTTCCTTCTTTCCTTCTTTCCTTCTTTCCTTCTTTCCTTCTTTCCTTCTTTCCTTCTTTCCTTCTTTCCTTCTTTCCTTCTTTCCTTCTTTCCTTCTTTCCTTCTTTCCTTCTTTCCTTCTTTCCTTCTTTCCTTCTTTCTTTCCTTCTTTCCTTCTTTCTTTCCTTCTTTCTTTCCTTCTTTCTTTCCTTCTTTCTTTCCTTCTTTCTTTCCTTCTTTCCTTCTTTCCTTCTTTCCTTCTTTCCTTCTTTCCTTCTTTCCTTCCTTCTTTCCTTCCTTCTTTCCTTCCTTCTTTCCTTCTTTCCTTCTTTCTTTCCTTCTCTCATTCCTTCTTTCTTTCTCTCATTCTCTCGTTCTCTCTTTCAAGTTCTCTGTTCACCTTTGCAGAAGGGGAATCTCCTTTAATGATGCTCCAGTTTAATTACCAAAAAAAATGCATTTGCATTTTAGTAAATTAATTTAGTAAATTAAAATGACTGGACCATTTTTTAAAGTTAATTATACTGATGCAAACTGACAATAGTAACTTTACTAGATCAAACTGTCCCAGCACTGTGAAACATGTGCAAGGAGCAGAATACTCTTTCCCTCTGGCTCTCAATTTTAAGTGTTTTAACAAAGCATTGTCTAATTATAGCTAGCAAGGCATTTTGTTAATCTTTTGACATCCCTTTAAGCAGTTGTATTGGTATACTGAAACCATACTTCACTAAAGAGCTCTCATAATGTATTTGGAAAAATAGTAAATTCACCAGATAAGATTTTTTTTTTAAAAAAAAAATATTTTAAAAAGCTTTTTATAACCATTGCAGTGACAAGAGAGTTATCACATTCTTTGTGGTACAGATCTTTTAAAATGTTTCAATTTCTCTGGTGAACTGACTTGGCTTTCCAAGAGAAGCTTTTATTTCTTATTAAAAATGAGAGAAGATGTATTTCTCCATTCAAATGAAATCTCCATCAAAACAAAAATAATTTAAAAATCCTTCATGAATGATGCTTTCTGACTAGCTTTACCAAAACCACATTGGAATAAAGGATGAAAAATTATGCACTGGAATGGATGAACCTATAGTAACCGTGAGAAACATCATGTTGAACATCTACATAGAGGTGAAATCCTGTCATTAGCACAAAAATTATGAAAACAGTGCTACACATATCATTTTAGTCCTTGCCTCTGGCATAAAACTGAGTTACTCAGTGGTGAAGATGCTGTCAGTTTTGCTTTCCTAGCTCAGGATCCCTTTCTTCCAAGGAAAACTCTGATGTGCCGGACACGCCGCAATGAAGCTGGAGCACTTTCCTGGGAATCCTCTCTTGTAGCCTGTGGTTGCACCTGCCTCACTGCATGTAAGGAAAAGCCCTTTACTTGCTCTCCACCACAAGGTAGGAGCTGGCCCTGTAATGAAGATGGGTCTGTGCTGATTATTTTCACATATTCATATTCTGCACTATTTAACACAGCTCAAGGATACTGAGGATAGCTCAGGGTATTGCTGATATCTCCAGAAGAGAGTGACACCAATCATTTGTTCTGCAGTACTTTGAGCTCCAGTTTTGATGCTTTAGGGTCTATTCCAGTTGGTAATGCTGTATTGCAAAGAAAAACAATGTAAGAAAAATAGGTAGCAAACATGGCCAGCGCCAACAAATAACTTTCCAAATTTTCTGGGCTTAAGTGTTTATTTAACTTCACCCTAACCAAGTGGTTTGGTCCTTCATTTTCCAAATTCTGAGGAATGTAAAGAAGCACATGAGAATGGGGTCATTTAGATAATGGATTGTTCATTACCAGTAGGGCTGGCCTAATGTGAGAAAAAACAGAACATACGGAGCAATAGTAACCCAAGTACAGGATTAAGTGTCTGGGTAAGAAAACATTTTCATTAGCAATAGAAATATAATCTCACTGGTCATTAGTTCCTCCTCCACTGAAAAAATTAGGTAAGTATTTAATTTCAGTGACAGTGGCACATCTTCAGCTGCTGTAAATCTGTTGGTATAAGTCTGAGTATTAAAACCAGATGAGAGTTTAGCCATAAACCCTTTTGTCCTCAAATGATCAAAAATCATTTCTATAATAATCATTACCTCCACTCTAAAAAAAGGTATTTCAAACCTTAGGATAATTTAGTGCCCAGGAAATCAAAAACTGCTCTGGTTTATATGAAGAATAGTGCTGGTGCAGGTGTCAAGCGACCTTTATATCTCAGAATTTCCTCAATTCTGTATCTCAGAATTTCCTCAATTCTGACTTGTTTTAGCTTTCTAGCTAAAAATAAAAACTAGAAAATTAAAAGGTGAGTGTGAAATATTGACAAAAGTTAAAAATAATTATGATACCTTTGTATATATCACCATTATATAACACCTCTTCGGGTGTCTATGGCAAAGACAAGCAAAATGATCTCATCTTTTCCAGATATATATAAAATGCTTACGTCCAAAACAGTTCATAAGCTGAAATCTTCTTCAGTAGGTGGCTCCTGACTGCTATATTTTTCCACCTGAGTTGGTCAATTCACTTAATCCAAAGAATCTGGCATATTCAGAATTTCTTAGTAAAATAACTTGTGCTCTAATCTATATAAAGTCTTCCCAGATAAACCTGTTGAAGACCAAGCACACCAATAAACACTAGTCAATGAAGCAACTGATATTGTTTTAAACTTGTAGTCAGACAAAAATACCCTAGATTGGGAAAGACCTTATACTTAAGTAACAACCTAAATTAGTGTTAGAAGTAAATGCATCTTTTATTCTCTAGCGTGTCATGTCATGTGTATGATCATATTGCAACCAACAGGGACAGAATGCAACCACAAAACATTAAAAATGAGATTTTAAAATCCAGACCTTGTTTTCATAGCTGTAGTTGTGGTTTTAGAGTGAAAGCAAAGCTGCAGCTTTAAAATATGTAATATAGTTTGTTAACATCCTCCAAATTCAGACAGGCAGCCCCACTGCTGACCATAATGAGAATACAGGAGATTTACTTTCCCTGTCAAGGAGTCAGTCAGAAGCCCTGGAGTAAGCGAGAGTTTCAGATGTTTTAGAATTATTTTTTTTTGTAAAAGAAAATATTGAGACATCACTCCTAGCAGCTTAGGAAAGGCAAGAAAGTTAATACGCTTTCTTTTTTTCCTTCTTTCTTTTTATTTATTTATTTATTTATTTATTTATTTTGGGTGCTACTAATGCAAACTTGATATCTTTTCTGATTACATATATCTGAAGGAATTTTTAATATCTCTATCCCATTCTGTCTTCAAAGAACTGAACAGAGAAACACTACAAACTGAACACCTTGTAGCCAGAATCAAAGATCAGACAGAAGGGATTTTACACAGGTGAAAACTAATTCCAACAAACTAAGCTTACAATGTATTGTATCTGTGTGACAACAGGGATGACATTTTTAAGAATTAATCTAAGTTTAGTTCTCTGCATTTGCACCTCAGAAATACCATGTCATTAGTCAAGTTATAGGCATTGTCAAATGTGAATAAATCTTTTCTCTGAAAATACTAGTCGTTTGGTCTTAGAGTGAGCTTTAATTCTCAGACACTTTTCTTACCTTAAATCAGTTCTCTCTAAATCCTTGTATATGATATGCATTCTCTTAGAAAAGAAAGAAGTTACTGGATCTAGGTGTCCTAGGAAATATCGGAAAATAAAGACGACTCTTGAAATGAGACAGTCAGAGGAAGATTGATGCACTAGATGCAACGCACCTACCCTTTATCTTTTGCAGAGTCTTCAGCAATGTCCCGAAGGGTTTGCCTGTTGACTAGAGAAAACAAGAAGACTAGAAACAACTAACTGGCTTATGGAGGGAATAAAACCACATTTTATGGCCTTACTGGAAGGGCTTGTAAATGAGCAGGGTGGCACTAAGGTTTAAGGGTGACTATCTGCCTAACTTTCACGAGGGGTCAAGGTAGGGGGGTGGTCAGCAAGGGAATGGGAAACGATGTTCCAAATTCGCAGAGATGGTTCCAGTTCTTTTCCACTGGTCTTCCGCTTATAATATGTCTTATTTGACACGGCTCACATGGCTCTTTATGTTTTTTTACTCTTCATTAACGACAACTTCTGGAATGGTGCATGTTTGGTAGAAAGGAAAATGAGTGCACATCTGAGAGAATCAACATCCTACTTGAAAATTAGTCACCCTCCTTAAGGAAAGCTTGTTGGGGGCACTGCTTTTTGTTTTCTGTTTATGATGAAATGATCCACTATTGAAACACAAGACTTGGGGCCTCCAGGTGCAGGTTTGGGAAGGCAGTTATCTAAAAAATAATGCATTCTTGCCTTCTGTTCCTTGCAACCTTCTTCTTACACGTGTGTGAGGCAGGAAAAGTGAAAGGTGAATTTTAGGTGTTTATTTTTCTCCTTCAGCTCTCCTTGATGAGAGACTGCTAATTACTAAACGCAGTTGATGCCTAAACTCTGGATCAGTTCTGGATCACTAAGTTAAATGGCACCAGCAGCACCATTACCATTACTCTTCCACAAAGAGGAAGATTCTCACTGAGCTTGTAACAAGGACCGTTATTTTGAAGGGAAAGTTCTATGTAAACCAGTATTAGCTATGAGAAACACACCTATGAAGAGAGAGACCTTGGTTTTTGTGTGCAGAAGATGAGCTTAAGAGTGAAAAGAGTGGAATCAACCTGATTTTCACTGGTTTCTGAATATTTATTCAGAATAATACATATTTCTGAGTATTTATTAAACTGGCAATTGAGAATCATGCTAGCAGAACTCTCATTTTACTGTTTATGTTGATGTGTGAGTAAACAACTGATATTTCTATAATGTTCACATGTCTATTCCATTCCTGGGAACAGGCTCAGACTCTCTGGGACAGGGGTGCATGTTTCCTGCTCTCGCAGGTTGTCCCAAGGGGATTTTCTTTAGATCCGAGTCTCTCTGAGTAACTTAATTCATCCAGCTCTTAACAAGGTTGATACCAGGGCAGCTCTGACCCTAATACTAAACATTAAAGTCCCAGAAGCCTTGCTTAATTTTGTAGTCCCAAAGAGTGATTTATATTTGCTCTGAGATTAAACCAGAATCTCATATTGAAAGTGTAGGACCCCAGCGACCATTACGGCTAGGAAACCTTTTTTTTTTTTAAAAAAAAAAAAAAGTGCTGGAAACACTATATAAAGAAAACAAAAACCTTAAGGAAACAAGCTTGTCCAATTTTTATCCCAGTCATGTAATAGCAGAAGATGAAAATCTCTTCATTGACTTTCTTTTCTTCTCTAAACCTTCTCTGAAGCCATGATCCTTCGGCAGAAATACTTGACCATTCATCTCAACACTTTTACCTCAGGCCACAGCTTTCCCTTCAGGTGTAGTGATAAAATTAGCTGAGTCTGTGCTGTGATTGTAGAAAACAACTGGGTTCTGCATTCTGATTTTGTTGTAAATATGGGGAAAATACATAGCGCATTTTATTAATATTTTTGAGACAGCTGTATATCAGCTTGGTTCTAAAATGAGATTCACAATTTTGGGGATGTTTCTTTTCCTTTGTCTTTTCTGCTCCGCTTTGCTTGCATTACCCAAGCAAGTGTCGCTTTTATTTTCAGGGGAACCTGTGTCTCATATAAATCACCAAGACCAAGTACTATCAAACCTTTGCAAGACAGAGTTAGATCTGAAACTTTCTGGTGGGATCTCAGAAATATGGGGAGGGAACAATGAGTTTAAGAAAAAGGGAGTACTAAGAGTGTTTGAGGGAGATGAAACTTATTATTTATTATATAAATAATAAGAATATGGCCTTTATTTCAAAGTGCTGAACAGCCTGGATTCATGCTAAGCAATTAATACTTCAAGTATCTGAAATTCTCTCTACCTTCTGAAAATCAAGGCAATATGGTAATGTTGTCCACACTTGCCACAGGCCTTTCGTGTATTTTTTCTATGTATATATATATATAAATACACACCAACACTTTAACACGGAGCTAAATCACCACAGTATTTTCAGTACATTCTTAACACATCAGAGACAAAAATATTCAGAGCCTCTGAAAGATGGGGGTCGTTTCATTGGCTGAGGTGGCAGTATTAAACCAAGGGTGGCTTTCAACCTTGCACCAAATGATGAGTAAAATCAAGCAATAAGTTGCCTCAGATTCCTTCCAGAACCAGACAGGGAGATATGTTGTGAATTTACTGCAAATGTACAGAATTTTACTATTTTATTACCAATGACTGTTTATAAAATGAAATAGTACTTTTATAATAATGCAATATAATAGTTTATGGTTGAAAGATTAAAAGTTATATTCCCCCCTCTTTTTGACAGTAACACCTAATTCCATTAGAAACAACTACGTGTGTATATTTTTATCTTTGTTGATAACTGCAAAATCAGCTTTTTTCCTTCACAACGAAGCCTCTCTGAATTTTGCAGGTGGAATTAAATTTTGGTCTTTATCATGCATTCAGATAAAGAATGTATATGACATATAGCAACCAATTCCATGCAGGTAATTAAAAATCTTATATTGCTTTCAATCAGTTTGGGCTAGGCCTGTAACCACTGAAGACTAGCTAATAGAACTAGAAATTGCCTGAGAGATCCCTCTTGACTCAATATTTCACTCAGTAGCATTTTTAACAGTATAAGACATTGTAAAGTATATTTTACTGACAGTGTTTTAAGATATAAGTGAAAATATAGTGCAGATAACTGCAGAGAAAATAACTGAAGATCTTGTATTTACTTATGTCTCCACAGAGGCTGTCTAGCTCAGTGTACTATAAGTACAGTGAGCTATAAGTTTTGCTGCAACCCTATCAATAACATTTTGCAGTGATTAGTAAAGTAAATTCAAGGACCATTACAGCTAAAGTGGCAGCATTATCAGGCAAAACAGTAGATAAGTAGCACAGTTAAAAAGCATTTCACAAAAAAAATGTTTATTATTTAAAATTATTAACCTAAAAAACTTAAAAACTTAAAATTTAAAATAATTAAATTTAAAGGTAGTGATTTAAAATTAATTTTACCATTCCTTAGGATTTGCATTTACACTTCCTGGTAAAGTTTTAAAAATATTTCCCACTGATCACCATATGAAAGAGTAATAAAATCAAAAGAAATGCTGTGCTTAAACCCAAGATTTCAGATCATTTTCTTTTAGGAAAGGTTTTAGGGTTTCTTGTTTTAAAAGTAATTGCCATAGAAAATGGTTTTGGCTGTATCCAATTAAAAATAAATACTTTACACAGAGTATGTGGTTTAGACAGATTAAGCATATTTAAGACAACATGAAATAATTCTTCTCTTTTTTTTTTTTAAAAAAAAAAAAAAAAAAACCTCTTCAGTTAGGATTTTGGCCCTAATCCTCTCCTCATTAAAATCAGTGGCAAATATCCCATTTCTCTTAATACAAAAAAGACTGAAGTGTTTATGACAGTCTGGTAATACTGGTAATACCCTAAAATCTCTCTGCCTCTGCCTGATAAAAAGGAACACCCAGGCACAGAATCTGCCTTGTGATGTTGAAAAACATTCCTAGTTCTCAGTGAGAAAAATTAATTGAACATGCTGGGCCACATGTTATTCCAGGTTTGGAGCCTACGTTGCCCCTGCGGTGGGATCAGGATCTGGATGAGGCAAGGGATCTTGGGGACCTTTTCATCCTCGTAAGCTTGTACTAACTTTCCAGCAACAATTATAGGTTACATAACCAAAAACTGTGTCATATGGGTGGTGTCCAAAGTGCTTAGCAGTAAAAAATTCCCTAATTTTTTAAGTGCTTTTCCAAACAGTCCTGAAATCCAACAAGGGGCTACCAAAATGGGAAACTTAAAGCCAGAGGGAGCTGCCAGACTCAGCTCCTTGTTGCTTGCTGACCAGGGGGTGAGGAAGTGGCCAGCAAGAGCGAGCTGCTCTGCTTCCAATTTCTCAGCTGGAAGTTTGGGGTGGGATTTAATGGCACATTAATGCGAGCTCCCTGCTTGCAGAGAGGAGCTGGGTCACATCTGGCTCCGGTGCAGCCTGAGCTGCACCCACCTGCGCAGGGCTTGCCCTTTGCCTCGCGTGACACCAAACACGAGCTGCAACAAATTGAATAATCTTTAGCTTTGTAAATTAAATAAACCTAGGCAAGAAGGAGGAAAAGAAACGTCCATGTGGCTTTCAATTTTTCCCTAGACTGTGCAATGACTACTGATGAACTCAAGAAAAACTGTATTGATTCATGCCAGCAAACCAAAAACAAAGACGTATTTGTGAAATTGTTCCTTGTGAGAAGCAAGTAGGCAAAAGAATAGTAATACCTAGTTTAAAATGAATTTCAATTCAAACTAAGCATAAAAAGTGAATTTTTTTTCCCACTGTTTCTCTGTTTTAACTGTGTTGATGAGTTATTGCTTTAAGACAGATGAGACAAAACTCCTCCTACTTCTGGACTATATTGGGGATTCTCTTGAAATCTGCTTTTATTATATAGCAAAGCTTGTAAAAATATTTCAGCTTGACCACTTGTCCATGAAAATGACAGTTTGTAAATCTACACTGTTGGCCAAGAAGCCAAGTTTTATAAATGAGCTCCAAAAACGTGACTTGAAAACTGAAATGTCCAGGCATAAGTCTGTACATGTAGTTTAATCCCTGAGTTTATAGCATTAGTCTTAGCTGATAATAAAAAACTTGTCCAATATCCTTCTGGAGTGATCAAGCCCTTGTGGTAAAACACACGGACATTTGGTTATGCACAAGAACTTCTCAGAATCGTCATAAATCAAATACACTGAAATTGGCTGAGAAGTGCGTGACCTGAGCTTTTTAACTACCACGTTTAATTCTGATTACATTTTATCCAGAAGCTTTACATGCCTAGAATAGACTTAATAAAACATCGTGGTCATTGGGATCGTTTGAAAGGAACAATTTTATTTTTATTTTTGGGTGGCAACCTAAATGGAACAAATGGCAAAATAAATGAACGGACTGATTTGACAAGGAAACTGTATATATAAAGAAATTATTTTAATTCTTTAGATGAAAGAAACATAACTGCTAGATCAGCTGGTTGCCAGGATTGGATGAGGTGACACAGTCACGTTGCAAAGTACAGTTTTTAAAGTTGATGCTAACAAACCTTTAAAAAATGTAAACAGATTGTTTGCTTCAAATTCAAAACAATTTTTCTTTAACTTCCTTTAACTCTTTATTATCATTTTTTTTTAGCATTAGTAAACACAGAAATTAATGTTTCGATGATATCTAGACCCTCTCTGGTTTATATTCAGAATAATGGGATGTTGTACTGAGGGCACTGCCAGCACAAGCCATCCCTACAGAAGTGTGACAGTGACTCCAAAGTTGTTCAGCCTTTGATAACTGATGCTATCTTGGCCACTCACATTCAGATCCGCTCACCTGTTTTACATGAACAATTCTGGTGTGTTTCTGTAAGCTCGTGAAAATTGCTTTGTCTCTCTGATAGATTTATTTGTGTACAATAAAGTCTTCAGGGTAAGGATTTCAGCTTGCCAAAGAGATTTCCAGTAAAGCCTGAGGAAAAGAGGTCACTGAAGTAAATAAGTCCTCAATTAAGGCCTTGGATTTGATTCATCTTTTATCCCATGGGTAAAATAATAATATTTAAAAAATAAATGTGTGGAAATCATCTTTTAAATTAGAACAAAGGGTCAGGAAAAAATATCTTTGGTTCTCCTGTATAGAGTATATGAAATTTTGCTCAGAAATCTACCACAGGAATAAAGATTAGAAAATATTTTTCCCCAAAAAATCTGTTTAGTTTGTCTTAGGACACAAACATATATGTGCTGTCACTGTGATCTTCTTCACTCAGTCCTTTTTTCTTAATCAGTCCATAATTTCTCAGACCCATAACAGAAATTTTATATCTGTGGCGGCAAGAGAGCAAGGCAGTGTCTAGAACTCCTTCTCATTTCTTCTGTCCATCGTTTTTTAAACAATGTTAGTGCATGCTCAAGAGAATATGAAAGGCCCCTAGGCCAAAGATAATAATAATGTCTAGTAGATGAAGAAGTTTGTAAGTCCATGTCAGCTTCAAACTAGTGTTGCCAGGACATATCAATGAGTTGTGGAGCATAGGACAACTCTTAAATTGTACCCTTGTTTATCCAGGGATGCTGATGTATAGCACAAATGTATGAAATCAGATGAGAGCATTGACTGTGGAAAAAATATCTGGAGGGCTGCCCAGTGACAGAGAGGTTGTATGGGCTGTAGAGCTGGACGCTACCTGCATTTACATAAAATGATAGATGACCCTGGAGAAATGTGAGGGAGTTCGGAAAGGGCTGCGGATTTGGAGGCTGCAGCCACTCAGGGAAGGTTCTGAAGCTTGCAAGATCAAGCTGAGAAACTACGAGCTAGTTATATAGACTGAGGAAACTGTCACGTCAGCCTTGGAATAGTGACATATAAAATGGCAAACATATTTCAAAGGTGACCTGGTCTACATAGCAATAGTAGCAATACCGTACCCACCTTTCCTCATCACCTTTGCAGGAATGGAGGTGAAGCTGACTGGCTGTAGTTTCCTGAGTCCTCCTTCTTGCCCTTTTTTTGTAGACATCTGTTCTCCATGACCTTCCAAAGATGATGGAGAGCAGCCTAGCAATGACATCCATCAGCATTGGTGGGTGATCCCATCAGGACCCATGAACTTGTGGGTGTCAGTTTTGCCTAAATGATCTCTAACCCAAACCTCTTTGACCAAGGGAAAGACCTTCTTTCTCCAGACTTTTTCTCTTGTCTCCAGGGTATGGGATTCCTGAGGGTTGGTCTTAGCAGTAAAAACTGAAGTAAAAAAGTCATTAAGTAACTCTGCCTTCTGTATGTCCTTCTTCACCAGAGTACCCACCCCTTTCGGCAGTGGACCCACATTTTTCCTAGTCTTCCTTTGGATACTGATGTATTTGGAGAAGCCCTTCTTGTTGTCCTTGACATTCCTTGCCAGATTTAATTCCAAATGGAGCTTGGACTTCCTAGTCTGGTTCCTGTATACTCTGATAATGTTCCTATATTCTTCTCAAGGGATCTGTCCTCTTTTCCACATTCAGTAATCTTCTTTCTTCTGTTGGAGTTTTGCTAGGATGTCCTTGCTCATCTATGTAGGTTTCCTGCCTCTTTTCCTTGACTTGTTACTCATAGGGATGCATTGATCTTGGGCTTGGAGAACGTGATCCTTGAATATCAAGCAGCTCTCTTAGACCTCCCTTCTTTCTAGGGCCCTATCCCATGGGATTTTTCCAAGTAGGTTCCTAGAGTGGCCTGAGTTTGCTGAAGTACAGGGTTTCCATACTACTTTCTGACCTGAAAGGAGTCATTATTTGAGTGTTTGGACTGGCAGTAAACTGAGGAGTTTGTACTGGGAGTAAACTGAGACAATGAGTGGTTTTGAGGCACAGGGAGAGCTTTGTTGGACAGAATAATCTTATCTAGCTTTGTTTCAATTTGTGTGGTTTTCAGATGGCTGCAAATACCTTAGAAAAACATGATATACGAAGTTTACAAAAAATAAGTAAGATGTTCTGCAGATGTGAAAAGTACTTTAAAGATTCCTGCAAATTAAGATTGACTTGGCTGGTCAGGGCATGATAAAAGTTCCATTTGTGCTTGAGAAAACGATATTATTCTATTGAATATATCAGCAACTTTCTTTAATTTCTAGTGTAATTACAGGACACTGAAAGGTCAGAAAATATGCATGATAAGAAAAGTACTTATTTTGGCATTAATTTTACCAGACGGATTTTTTTTTTCCCCTAACCTTTAATTTTAGTGATTCATCTTCCTTGGTGATTAAAAAAATACAACTTACTATTTATATTATTCTGAAGATGATTCTATTCTAATAGACAAAGTGTCAGGAGTAAATAGCTTTGGCTGATATGGAAAATACATCACTTGCAAAGAATTCTAAGCAGAGGTGTTGATAAATATGTCACTATTCAGCCTTCTTTCTAACACCTGTCGGGAGATTAAACAGAATGTAGTTTGTGTTTTGTCACTTACACTACAGATGAATTTGGCATTAGAGCGCAACTCAATAATCTTAAAATACAACAGTAGATAAACTTTAAATACCAGGCTATCAACAATTTTGTTCTTAAATGGATTACAAGATGATAGGATGCCCATATGATAATCAAGCCATCAATGAGACTGGTTATTCTATTTACAAAGTAACAACTGGATTTAATATTATTCTTTTTTTTCTTTTTTTAAATGTCTAGTCAATATTCTAGGTCTTGGTTGAATAATAATAGTTCTCAAACCTCATCTCTTAGGTAGCTATTAAGTGTATGCCACTTTCAATTGCCAGATGTTCCTGTCATCAACCTGACCCTGTAAGAAAAATTAAACCCAAAAGTTTCCTCTTGTCACGTCTTCATTTTCCTACACAGTAAAATTGAGAGACAGTGATTTGTACTTTCTGGATCAGAAAGTAGGAAGACTGTCAATTTATGACTAAGATGTTTATTTGAAACTTGCAATCTGTGCTGGAGTTGCTAGATATGACTTTAGCATTTCAAAAAACTCTGCTTAGATTAATAAAAATTCTCCAGCTCCAGTTCCATAACAAGGGCTCATGGTGTCTTAGTGTGTAAACCCAATGCAGGTCCCTTTACTAGTAGGTCGAGTCCTCATATAGTCAGTAAGTGCCTTTCAAAGGTTATACAGAGCATCTATGTTACTAGCCCAACTCACTGCTCATTTTGTGAATTGCTCTGATTCTATCTTTTCTTGAAACCTTATGTCAGTGAAATTGCGTAGAAATGATTGAGATCATAATCTAGGTTAATTTTGTGTTTAATTTAGCAGCTACAGTCAAAACCAATCACTGACAATCTCAGCGTTCATTTATGTTTTTCAAAGGTGTTTTCTCCCTCTGTCAATCCATTCTACTACATATGTACACATGTGCATATATATTTACATACATAAATACATATATGTGTATATGAAAAAGTCATGTTTCTGCAGATGAACTATGTGCCTACATCATTTGAAATCAAAAGAAGGTTTCCCTTTAACAATGGTATTCATTTGGTCAGACCTCATCTATAATATTCTTATTGCTTTGTATAAGTCCCACCAGCACAACATATACTTAACTTTGAAAATTTAGAAAAGACACATTGTATTCCTTTCTCAAGTGTTTTTTAGGATGTTATAAGATTTCTACTTATTTTGGGCTAGTATTGAATAAATATCCATTTTGGCTCATTAGAACCTTGGTCTGTTCAGCGCCGCTTTCCCCTTACTCATGACTGTAGTTTTCACTTGTGTTGATATAATCCATTCTTATGAACACTTAAATACTGCTCTGACTGGAGGTAGTAGCTTCTGTATAAATTGCACTTAATGAAGCTCTAACAGCTGATGACTTAGTCAGCAGCATGTTATAAAATAGCTGTCAAAAAGTATCTTTTTAGTGGCTTGGAAGTATGAAGTAGGCTCAAAAAAAAAAGTGGGACAGAGGAATTTTTAAAGGATCGCATACTTTTTTGCCATAAATATTGTGATTCAAAGTATGGTTTTAAAAAGTCAGCTTATCTTATAGAGTAGTGTAGACCAGTGCTGGACATTGTCCAGAAATTTGGCTAACTTCCATAATTCTCAGCAATCTTGTGATATTTTTTAAAGGAAATTTCAAGAAAAAAGACATTGTCTGATTTTGGTGACACAGCTTCTCTCATGTATAAATTCTAATGCACCAACATACAGACATTTTGATTACAGAAGATTGCAATTATATATCTAAAAAAAATCAATTGTAGTATATTCCTAGCCATTAGAAATAGAATATAAATTACAATGTAATTGTAATATAAAATTAAGCATTTTATAGGCAAAACTAACAAAAATATACAGGCAACAACAGATATATAACTTCAATATAATATAGATCTTAACATGGGAATTATAATAAGAAGATATATGTGGTGCCCAAGATAGTAAAATACCCATGAATGTTTTATTCTTATTGTTTAGTGCAATTCACTAAATGACTTACAAAGAGTACACTCTTAAGAAAATAATAAAATTATAGTAGGGGACATTTTTCAGTAGCCTCAATTTTACATTTTATTTTAGCGTATATTCTAAAATTAAAAACAAATTAAAATGAGGTTTTGCATAGTAATCTTACTGCAGTGTGAATACAAATATCTGCCTTGTTTAACTTGATAGGCATAAAATCAAATATAGTTATTCCCTTCTGGAAGAAAAAAGTAATATTAACGAGTGTGTTTTAGGTTTACAGTTATATAAAAATTAAATTTAAAAGGAAAAGCTTGTAGTCTTGCTGCTGAAAGCCTTTTAAAGGATGGAGCCCAAGATGTATCATCACTTCTTAGTCTCCAGTCCTAGAACAGATTTGATACTGCTGAAATCTGCATGCCAGTTGCCAGTTGCTTTGTGTGACATTTCTGTAACTATAAAATATACAGACATACAGGTCATATAGACCAGCCCTGGGTGTATTTTCCGTCCTTATCCTGTGTGACAAGTTGGAAAGAGTCAGCTAATACAGAAACCTCTATAATAGGTATGCATAGTTGATATAAAAACAAAGTGATTTTGTATGGTCTGACAGTGCATTTTGTGCTAGTGGTTATCATTACATATATTTTCCAAGCCTTGAAAGATTCTCAGGCTGTCCATATAAACAGTGAAGAGAGCCTTGTAAAAGTCTAACACTGGCATCAACGCAGAACACAAAATGTTCAATAATATTTACATATAAATGTCAATGCTTAAGAAATGAATCAATCATTTATGGTGATAAAACAAAAAAGGTCTTTGAAAAGATGCTCTTTGAACTTACAAAGGATTCTGTAAGAGAGCTGTAATTTCATCCATAACACAGGGCAGGCACAGTTTTCTTATTTTTTGTAGGAATGAGCAAAGATTGACTTTAAAGGGTATATAAGCATGACAGTGATTAGATTCAGAAAAGTAGCTTTCTCATAGAAGGCAGGGTGCAGGAGAGAGGTTCTGCATCATATAAAAAGCAGCAGATCCTCTATTGTATACATGATTTTATTCTCTTTTTCCTCATTATAGTGTTCATTTATTATCTAAATATGGACTTCATGTCCTCTAATATATTATGGACAAAAAGAAAAGTGTGTAGCATTTTTGGTGACACCAAAATAAAAAGCGCTCAAGCTGTAGAACTGGATCTTTTCTCATCCACAGAAAGAAGATATCCATGTAACCTGAAAAGCAGACAGTCAGCTTTTTTGGCATTCCTTGTCATATTCCCAGATTGAGACTTCTTTCCAGTATGCAACTCCAGTACAAAAACTGGCTTCAGATCTGATAAATTCTTACTGTCATCCAGCTAACATATTACTTTTCTGTCTGTGGTGGCTACTGCCAGATCCACATTTTTTTTTTCTCTTGCAGATGTGCTCTTCTGGCTAGTTTTCTGCAATGTTTTTTTATTTCTTGGCCACCTGCATAAGAATGACTAGCTGGCTATTTCCTAGGAAATGTGTTTTACAGTTGAATAATATAAACATATAAACACAATTGTCGATTGCATTATTTCTTCCTTTATAAATGAAAGTACAACAGTAACTGCCTCAGGCTTTTCATTGAAAGATACAAAACATATTATTATAATTTTTAGCAATAAATATTTTGAAGATCTCCAGTTCAAGCTATCATCATCCCTTAGGATGCATTTGTACAGGTAAAACATAGATGGATACAGTTGGTCATGTGGTTTAACGTACATCATTTAAGGTTGCTGTTGCTGCTTTTAAAGACATTTAATTTCTGTTCTGCCTGCTAGTCCTCCTGTCATCTGTTTTTTTTTTTTTTACTACCATTAAGTGTTTTCGATGTATTGCTAGTTTTTTAACAAAAAAAAAGTCTTTTAAAAAGAAAATCAGGAACTCTTAAGACATGTAAAAATATTAATTTTCACACTAATATAAAAATAGGGAAGGCAAGGAGCAGCTTTCTAAAATCAAATTTCCATTTTCGAAAAAGCGTGGCTACCAAAGTTTGGTACTAACTCTTCTATTTGTCATCTACATCTTTTACTGGCTATAAATGAGAGAACTGAGGAAACGGAAAATCCTTCCACTGAATATTATGCACCTGCTTTTCCAACCACAAGTAGCAACAACTCTCACAGGCGTGAAAACATGTATCCTAAATATGGCAGCAAAACGGCTTTTCATGAGTCTGAAAATGTTGGAAATGCCCCACGTTTAGGTGGGCTCTAACTCTGAAATCCAAAGGGGTGAATTTAGATGGCAGCGTTATTACCTGCACCACTTCTGCTGTTTTTACCAACATCCTGGAGGAGAACATTGCTGCAGTGGAGATCAGTCTAGGACCAGCTGACCATGGGCTTTTCTCAGTTATTTTAAGCTCAAAGGAGTAGCTGTCAGCTACCATACATGTTCTCCATATGAAATTTAATCAGCTACAGGTAAGTCATGACCCCTCTTCTCTCTCCATGCTTCCTCAAGTAAGTCCATTTACCTGTCCTCAGCCCCTGCAAACAGAGAGCAAAATCCCAGCCCAGGAAGCCACAGAGATCCCCTGAAAGCTTTAAATTGGTAAAGAGGGAGAGTATTTGCCAATAGAAACTCACAAACCCCTTACAATTTCTTTGCATTATGTGAATGAGACTAGTCACAGTAGGACTTCTTTTCCAAACCTATGTCTCACACTGAGACAGTTTTGGAGAACAGTTTCCTCTTTCCTGAAAGAAGAAGAGGGTAGAGAAACTATCTCTGGTATGCTGATTTAAAAACAGCATGGATTAGTCAACATGTTTTAATAGAGTACTGCAACATGATATACATATGTAAAACAAAACAACTGCATGGGTCTGTCATAGGAACTCTTATTCTCTGTCAATTATTTCCAGAATCATACAAGTTAATAAAATTATTTTGAGAATAATATAAATATTGATCCTGGAAATATATTATGAAAGGGGAAAATGTCACCATCTTCTTTTGTTTGGCCCTAGGTATCATGTGGACTTGTTCTGATTATTTTTTCACTCCTCACAGTACTGATGTTTGTTTAAAACTACATGCCCAGAAAGACCCGTAGAGAAGTCAATTAGATACTCAAAGCAAAAGACTTATGGCTGTTTAATTTAAAAGTATTCCTGCAGTAAATAGTTTTTAACTCCTCTTCCTTCTTACCAAGCCTGCTGCATTACTGTTTCACACACCTTAGTAAGACTGTCAGTACTTAAATTTAAAATACAAAGAAACGACACAGTGGTTCTTGCTGAAAACTCTTACCTGTAACATTCTTGCTATATATAACTTTGTATTAGGATTTTTTTTATTATTTATTTATTTATTTATTTATTTGGAATAGTCCTCCCTATCGTTACAAATATTTGGAATAGCCCTAAAGTTAAAAAGGCTAGGGGTCAGGCTTAAGACTACAACATGATGAATAGGATAACCTCAGAAATATCTGAATATCTGCATGATCTTAATGCTTTCCCAAATGAGTTCCTGACCTGAAACATTTGCAGTCTAACAGCAAATGCGAAACCCTAAATAAACATAACATGCTAGTCTTCTAATTTCAAAATTCTGAACTTCAAAATTTGGAAATTACATTGTGTGTCTTCTATAAAATATTTTATAGACACGATTTATTTGCATATTTTCCCTTACTAACTTTGCTTTCAGTTCAAAGTGCCATTTTTTTCTTTCAATTATCACATTGATTTGGATGTTTTTAACAGAGTAATGGCTGATTAAAGATTAAATCCCTTTTGTGCGACATTTGGAATCTCTTCCTCCTTCCCCTGCCCTTTTCTCCTAGGCCAACAAGAAGTATTCAGAAAATATCTGTACCAAGCACAGAGGTATAATGGTGGTGTGTTTGCTGGAAAGGTGCACTATAGATCTCAGAGACCCTCAGTTATTTGTTCAGAGTGAAAAATTGAAGCACCTTAGAGCAAACATTACAGTGGATACCAAAACAAATTAAAATGTAGAGACTGCAAAATTTTAGAAATGTCCTTGGTAAGAACCAGGTAGCGTTTGGTGTCATAGACTGAAGAAACAGGAGCAGATTTTCTATGTGCTGAAGCTCAAATTTGAAATTCTCTTCTGGCACCTGTTTCTGTACAAAGCAAAGCCACAGTGCCTGATTTTGCAGCTTTTAGAGCAGATTCCCATGTATGTAAAGGGGCAGGCAGCTCTTGCTGGAACCCCACAAATGTGGACACAGTTTTTTATACAGGTCAGCTGATGTCCAAAGTGCTAATTAACAAGTGGCCTCATTCATCTCAGTGTCACTCTCTGGAGTGACTCAGCTGGAGATCAGGTATCAAATATTAGTATTTCTTTCGGGCAGCTTTGAATTCTAAAATATTGGATCTTCAAGAGCTTCTTATGTGATGGCATTATGTGAAATTGAAAAATGTCAAGATGAATTACACTGTGATGTTTATCTTTTTTAATTTTTTTCAAGAGTAAAAAGGCTTTTTCTTTACAATTTAATTAAGAATTCTCTTCTTTAGGCTGTTTATCTTACATAGGGGACTTTAATTTATTTTATTTCCTTTTAAAAATAAAGAAGTATTTCCTTGATCACATTTAAGTCTCCATTTATCAATAATATATAAATATGTCCTTGACATTTTTATTTTCCTTTTTAGTGGGATGTGGTTTGTAGTTTTTAATTTATTCCACTTGATCTTCTTCATCCTTCTAAATCAAAATCCTTTCATAGTGATTTTCAGTGTCTTTCTTCTACGGCTTTTAATGTACTTGATTTTTCACAATGGTTTTTTTCTGTTTAAGTGTTTTTTGCTTTTGAAATGTTTTATAGGCATTATACCAATGCTCATACTGTATTTATATTGGCTTAGAAGTTCCTTGTAATTTAAAATTCCATTAGTAGATCTCTGGGACAAGACTGGCTTGGGATTTCAAGTTCAACTGTCTGCAGGTTTACTGTGTCACTGATGAACAGCATTTGATAAGGAACTTCTTTGAAGAGTCTCTGAGAAATTTCTTGGGTTTAGGTACATGATGTAAACCTAGACTTGGTCCACATGTTTGTCAGCATTTCTTTTTGCTTTTTAACCCTAGGAGTTAAGAGAGATTACCTGAAGGCATCAGCTGGTGTTTGGTTGGGTTTCCAAAAGTACAAGAGAACAAAAAGTAAACTGTTTAGAGAAACTGACTGAAGCTGTGAATGTTTTATTTATTTTATTTTCCAAGGATGCAGAACTTTGTAAAATCTAGGATTCTCTGTTTAAAGCAGTTATTTCTTCTTTCACTTTATCAGCTAGTATGTTTACCAACCAAAAGGGAGCCTGAACTTAACCTTTGCTATGTTCCTGGTCGAGTTTAAACTATTTTCTATTGAGTGATCCACAGATACATAAGAACAGCTTTTTTTTTTTTTTATTCAGTACTTGCAAGCATAGGTGGCACAGTATCTTTCTGGTACATTCAGTGCTACATCCAATATACCAAAAACTATATGGCTATTAATAATTTTGTCTGGTGTTACGTACTGTTATCAATACTTATAATTCATATTATGTATTTGGAACAGTATCTAAATAATCTATGAATACAATGCAGGAGATGGTCTTGTTTGCTTCAGGCACCAATAAAGTAATAGAGAGAAACATCTTATTGAGAAAAAGAATCCTTTGATTATGTATGTCTCCGATTAAAGATTTTCCATTTTTCTCTGTGGTCCAGGACTCATGCATGCTTACCACAAATCTGTAATGCTGTGAAGAATTTGATTAATGGTCTATGAAATAACTGGCATTTATGTTACGTGATCACTACGAACGTGATGTTTGGTTACTTGAATTTTTTATCTTCATCTGATACTGTAATTGGTGATGAAACAGAAGATTTAGAACAGATTGAGGGTGTAGTGATTGCAGTCACAGAAGACCATTCAGAATTCCTTGCTTAGTTCTTAATTTCTTATTATCTGAATGTGAGAATAAGTTAACCAAACTCTAACAATCTACCCTATTTTGTTACCATACCTTGGTCTAGAAAATGAACTTTCCTTATAGAAGAGAATTTTTATACCTGATAATCTCATAGTAATTAAAGGCAAAATAGATATATTTTGCTCATGATATGGCAATAAGGAATTGCCAGAGCAGGCCATGATGATTACAGTACTGGCCAAGATTCAAATCAAAGCTAAAAGTCTTTTAAATTTATTTTCTACTCATCATATTGTAGTAGTGATTTATGTACCTCCATTATAGCCTCCTTCATTGCCCTTGTTTTCATCAGAAAAGCCGTGGCTGGAAGTGCTGGTGTCATCAGACTGAGCACCCCAGCAATGATTTCTAGCCTGCCATTCTGAGAGACATCTGTGGTTGATAATCAGAAGTAACATTCACATCAAAAACCATTTCTGTTACAATAGCCATAATCCTGCCAACTGTTCTTGACAGAGAAAGAAACCAAAAAGAATTACTATTTGACAGCAGGTCACGTTTCAGCCATTAGAATGTGAAAGCTTTCTGATAAAGAGAAAGGATGGACAGGGCAGGTTGCCAGTATATAATCCAGATGTTAATGGGGAAATTGAATAGGCAGTTGAGAAAGGAGTTACAAATGGACAAGCTGAGACAAACCATCATAAATCCTTACTGCCTGCTTCCTCTAAACATGGTAGGTATCACTGAGCAATGCTACCACTTTCTCTCTGAAAGTGAGAACGTTGACTTGCCAAGCAAGAAAGAGATAAATTTATAAAACTAAATGTTCTTGGCATATAGATGCCTACACTTTAAACATCAAGACTATTAAATGGAAATCCAGCAATCCAATAGGAAAAGTATAAACACATCGAAAAGAAAAGAAAAGAAAAGAAAAGAAAAGAAAAGAAAAGAAAAGAAAAGAAAAGAAAAGAAAAGAAAAGAAAAGAAAAGAAAAGAAAAGAAAAGAAAAGAAAAGAAAAGAAAAGAAAAGAAAAGAAAAGAAAAGAAAAGAAAAGAAAAGAAAAGAAAAGAAGGAGAGAAAGACAGAAAGAACCAAAAATAAAACCAAACAACCTAAAATTTTTCTGTCTGCAGAGCAAGATTGAAAATGCACAGATCTGTCTCAAGCAGCTTCTGTGTTAGGTATTTCAAGAAGGACAATGAAAACTTGTTGCACAGCACCTACAATGATTAATAAATACATCTCATTATCTAGACTACCAGTTGGCAGCAGCAGCAGCTTGTATTTAACAAATGAGATAAATGACCATCTACATAGACGAGCAGGTGTGTTATATAATAGGAATGCTTTGAGCCCAACCACAGTTGCCTGTCCCCTTTTTACTGACTTGATATTTCCTGCTAGAGAACAAGTCAGTTTTGCTAACATGGACAATGTGTCACAGTTTTTGTGCTGAACAGCAGAGGACACTGCAGATATTTGCTTTTGCTTAATGCAAAACAGTCCTGCTCCCAGATGTGCAAAGCATTTTATTGATACATCTGCCTACTTCTGTTATTATCTTGCCCTGCTCTGTCATTTCTGCTTGCAGGATGGCTCCACTTAGTCTTTTTTTTTTCTTTTTTTTTTTTTTTTTTGTAGCTGTGCAGCACTACACTTTTACGAGTTTCTCTCGTTTTTCAGTGCTCTGGAACATGCCAGACGGAATGGGAATATCATCTCTTCCCTATCCCTTATTAGATATCGCTATTAAACCCATACTACTCCTGCTGTGGGCAGTCCATGAAGGGAAGCAGGTTATGCCACTTCTCAGCTATGCAATGTAAACATTAACTCAAAGTCAGTGAAAGATCAGCACTGTTGTTCCTTAAGAACTCTGTTTAGGCATAACTTGGGAGCAAACTCTCATATATTCATCTGGAAGTAAAACTAGTTTTAAAAAAATTAATTATTTCTAGCACCCATATTTGGATGTCCAGTTTCATAGGAATGGCCTAATTATCTCTTTAACTATTTTTTTAAAATGTAGAGGAGTAAAACACTAAGCTCCTTTGCGACTGTTGAATGCGAAGTGATTTAGTGATTTAACTTTAGCACAGGATTGTATGTAGGATGCAAAGTTAATTTCACTCTCTTAATGTTGGAATGTAGCTACACATTTAATAAAAAGTTCCTGTGAAACAGGCCCTGGCTGCAGGTCATTTCACTCTTTGACACTAGAATGTGCTGAAATAATTGCCTAACTTTAAGAATGTAAGTTTCGACACTGATCATATGTAGCTGATATTTTCTAAGTTTTACTTTCTTACACTTAAATCATTTGACGCTCCTCTGGATTCAACATAAATAGAATATTGTTTTCAAATGAAGGCAGCATAATATATATCAGTAATTTTAGTGCCATACCAACATAGGAATTATAAAAATTCCTTTCCTGGATTTCCGATTTCCTGTTGTTTTGTCCTACTGAATCCGAACTGGGAATGCCAGAGTGTTTAGAGTACTTCACAGACCCATATCTTTTAATTCTTTCTCTCATTGACTTGCTTTTTCACCTAGTTTGCCTCTCCAGAGGACTTTTCCATGAACTAGCTACTGCTCCTGTCCTGTTTGAGTTCTCGTTTCAGCTTCTCCTTTCCTAGATTTTCTGCATCTCATCTTTCTCATGCTGCTAACCAAACTGCTATATTTATGATACTAGTATGATACCACTATACTTATGATACACTATTATACCACTAATCTGCCTATTTTGTTTACTTTTTCTCTCTCGATTCTACAACTTCATTCTTTCTCTTATGCCGTACTAGCTTAGTCTATTTGCCCAAAATAAACCACACAACATATCAACTTCTAAAATCATTGAGAATACATGCTACTATTTGTACTTAATTTCAAGAGTCTATACTACTATTTCAATGATAAGCCAGTGCTGGACCAAGATTGCTCTTGAATTCTCTGATGATCTGAAGATTTCTGGGCTGTGAGAAATGCTATTTTCTAATTCAAGTAGACAAAAGATTGTATTATGTCCTGATAAATACTAACTTGTATTCACATATAGATGCAGTCTTTTTTTTCTCCTTTTTTATCACTTTGTCTCTTTCTTCAAAATATCTAGCACCCCAAGTAGTCTGCTACCTAGAAAATGCAGTCAAAATATGCACCTGAGATATACCTCTTTTAGACATTGTAGAAGTGAACTAGGTATAAACAATAGCTGTAAGATTTTTAACATGAGCGACCTGTGAAAGAACCAAGAACAATTAATGTTGAAGCAAAAATGCCAAGGTACTAAATTTATGTAGTAGAAAAACATAGTTGGAAGATTAATGTTATAGTTGAAGACCTTGTGTGGAAGATGTATTTCGATAGTTTTATCCTCCAGGCTTCTCAGTGATAATTCTGATATATATTTCAGATGAAAGTTTTGAGATAGTCTGCAGTTATTCTCCAAAGTTTTATGCAAGCCTTACTAGGTTAGGTAAAGAACTGAGACTAACTCAACTGTTGCCGGTTAATATCTCAGCATAATTGATTCAGTGTGCAAACCAAGCCCATATTTCATCTTATCAAAAACTGAAGGAACTCCAGGCTATTTGGCCTTTCAAGTGTCTCAAATACACTATCACTTAATAGCTCCTACAGCAGCCATCCTTTTCCACATAACCCTTTCATCCTTAATAATAAAGATTGCTGGAAAAGACACTGATGAGCAGAAAGTGAATTTCTGAAGGTATGCATGCCTTCTACTGTTTGAAAAAAAAGTGAAATAGATAGAGTTGCTGCAATTTATTGTAAAGGGAAAACCAATTTCCTTGAAAAACATACAAGAAAAAGATTTTTGTTATTTACAGTTCATTTAATATTCTGTTGCTCCTTTAATACTATAAAATTTTTAAGATGAAACGAGTAATATTTTTGTCTGACTTGCTTTCTATGGGCAGCAGTTTAGAAGAAAAGGATTTTTAAAGGACAGACTAAAGTGATCAGGGGTCAGACGACAGGATATGCCATGAACTACCTCTTTGGTATTAAGTAGTTTAACTGTGTGTGGCTCTGTTGCCTGTCTGCTAATGTGAGCAATAACAAAATTCTCATCTATTTTCTGTGTTCCTGTTTACTCTGAAATGGATTTTTTGGATGGGTGTTGGAAATCTATCCTTCCTTTTGCTTAGGTACTTTGTCAAGAATAATGTAGCATAGTAGCTGACTGAAGCTTCTATATACTACCATAATCAATAAGACTGAGAATACTATGAATATGTTGCTAGGATTCTTTTGGTATGCTACTCTTATTGCAAAATTTAAATGTCATTTTATCACAGAGACTAAATGCAGTTTAAAGATGCTCACCCTGTGACCAAAAATAAATGCAAAGAAATGGGAAAGTCTCGATATGTATCTTTTAAAGAAACCAGGAGAGTATCACCTTTGCCAAAGGAATCACAAGCTGATTTTTGTCTTCAGCTAGAAGAACAGATGTATAAAAATATATATTTCCATTTCACACAAATCTCACAGTATTTTTCACATAAGGGCAAAGGAATTCTTCTCAGTAGTCTATGTATCAGTCTCCCTGGTTCTATGTACCTAGGAGAGATTTGTATAAAATATCTGGAATGAAAGGTGGATTAAGGCATATTCGTTGAAGTTTTCCAACTTCTGAAGCTGAATTGACTTCTGTAGAAGCAATGAGATATGCTACAAATCAAGTCATGTTGATCTAAACGTTGGACCTCTTTGAACATTTTGGACACAATTCATGAAAGATAAGCAGCAAGACATGAAAAATAATAGTGAAAGAAATGAAAAGCTTTGTGAGGGAAATTCTGGATGCTTAACAAAGTGTATTCTAATGACCATTTTCAGATGCAGACAACACAGCCCAGAGGATCAATAATTTTATTTCAGATGCAAACAAGACAGCCCAGAGGATCAATAATTTTCTTACAGTGTTTGCTGCCTGCCAATGCCTATAATTCTCCAGAGTGTGTTTAAATTTGGAAACAGGGAACTAGTAACTGTTCATGCTTTGAATAAAGACCTTACTGGATAGTAAAATCTTTATAAACATCACTTAATCACCCATAAAATAGACCAATGACATAATGTTATAATTTTATATTTTAAATCACAATATTTGAACAAAAAAGTTTTTCAGTTAACATATGTTTAGCCTGGGTGGGCAGGTGGTGTCCGGACTTAAGCCAAAAATCCTATACCTTTGAGTTTACTCAATAGCAAGTGAAGTATGGCAGAGTATTAAAGGAATGATTAATGAAGGTAGTTGACATGAACTTATGTGTAGTATAATAACTACTCATATCTTGGGAATGTGTCAAGGCAAAGTAAAAAAGTAGTATTTCTGATAAGTTTTCTCTAAGAATTGAGGAGAGAATTCTCATGTTGGCTGTCCCCTGGCTATCTGCACATGGGAGAATTCCATAATAGCAGACAGAATTCTGCTAGGACCATTACCCTTTAGTTCCATATTTTGTTTAGTGAAAGAACATAAATGGGTGACCCTGGGGAGTGATTTGTTTCACAATGGCTGAATCATCTCCCTGGAGGTGTTCTTCCCTTCCTTCCTCTTTCCACCATCCATGCAGAAGAGGTTCATGTCTCCAATTTCTGTGCCTCATCAACTAAAAGCTAAATGAAGCAAGTCCAAGCAACAGTGGCTAAAATACCACATATGAATCAAAAAATGTTATCATTTGCAACAATATTTTTATTTTAGTTCAGATTAAACTATTTAACTAGTTTAAAGTCAGCTTTATTAATTATATTAAAGCCAGCTTCTTGTCATTTATAAGCCAAATTCCTGTCTCACTGAAAGTGATGCAGAGCTGGAGAGTGAAAGATATGAATGGCATGAGTAAGGCTTTGTTGGCAAAGCAGACACCTTTTTTCAGGTGCAAGCTGTCATTGTAATTAGACAGAAGAGGCAGCCACCTCTTCACAGTCCAATAACACATAATCAAAGCTTCCCTTCAGCTGTTAAGTCTGTTAGATTTTCCTCTTTCCCTGCAGAAAGAAAGAAACTAAAATTATCTCATGTTTCTTTTCTTTTTAAAAAATGAACAATATCAAAAAGATTTTTTTTTCCTAAATCTCAGAAGATCACCTGAAATACTGACTGAAGACAATGACAAGTGCCATTCACGTTTTCAGAATTATGACTCTGAAAGAAAGGACACAAATGTAATTATCAGTTATATCATCTGTTGAATATGCCAGACCTCAAGAACTTAAATTTGCTTTGTATATGAAATTTTTAACAACAAGAATATTTTAGCATGAAATGACTGGATCTATCCATATCCATCCACAGAGTATAGACAGATATGTAGCATTTTCTTTGAAAGGATGTCTTAAAATGTTTAGTTTCAGAAAAATTGAAAGCGAATTTTTCAAAAGAATCCCATTTGAGCTTCTTAAGTTCTTCATCTGCCAGCCAGCAAGGTCCAATAGAGTAAGGCAGCTTTGGGAATCTTCACATGTTTGGCCTGCTGAAGCCCATCTAAAATCCTTCAAAAGATTTTTAAGGAAAATATTTGAATTTAGAAGAGTAGACAATTCCTGCTGCCCTGGTTCCAGTGGAATTGGTATATTTCTTTCCAATACACATTTTCTGACAGGAATGTCTTGGACATTTTAGTAGAATTTAGAGGAAGTCAAGATGGCCTTCTCCTTCACAGTCAGGAATTTAGTATTGCTTAATCAAAATGTTACAAATAAATCTTACTTTGATATTGATCATCCTCTGCTGTTTCTGATATACCAAAACTATTGTTAATCTGCCACTATTTATGCTAAATGAAAATATCCATTCTTAATTTATCTCAGTCCCCAAAATAAAGTCTTTTATGACCTCTCTCAGTTGGTAGCTACAATGGCTGCATTCTTATGATAGAATTCAAGATCCTAAAAAAACAGAGGTTTATTATGAAACGTTCTTGACACTATGTTTTTTTTATACTTAATGCTAAATGCACTTAAGCCTTTGTATGACAGTAGCATCTGGAGAGTTTTTCTGTTTGTTAAATATCTAGGATGACTAGTTTTCCTCTTCTGGAAGGTGTTACATTCACGGAGGTAAAGGATTTACAATTTTTTTTTACAATTACAGTATGATGACCATGACATCCCTGGGACACAGATATGCTGGCTCACACACCAGCTGAAAACAAATAAGAAAATGTCATTAAACTCACTAAACGTAAATCTGGAACACTTGTCGTTCCCTATTTTTTTTTGTCTTTTTCTACCAATCTGACTGTGCAAAGGTGTCAGGGGGGTGTAAGCAGTAAATGGCAGATTAGGATTGATGATCTTAAATTAATTGGAAAAACAAGAAATCAGTACTTTAATGAAAATTTCATGATTTAACAAATTGTTAAAGGATAAAAAAAAATGATTGAAAGGAAAATGCAGAAAAAAATACATCTGCCATCTTTTTAGGGTCTGGTCCTGGGCCCAAGCCCACTGAGACATGCCCTCTGCAGACTGGGGCACTCAACAGTGAGGGTTTTCTCTGCTCTACGGAATATTTCCAGATTTTATCTAATAATTATTTAATACAAAATAATTTGCAAAAATCCAGGAAATCTTAAGCCAGTCATGTCTGAACAATTTATATTTTTAATTACAGTGCAATGTGTCTAGTTCCAGGCAAATGGGAAGAGAAAAGTTTGAATGAAAACCAATGCTCTGTGCTGCAGCAACATGGGATTCTGTGTAACAGGCATTTCAACTCTGTTTTACAAAATCCACAGTAGCCACTTAATAATACAAGAGAAACAAACAAATGTGATAGTAGAAGCAAATGCTGGAGTTGCTTTGGAATCATAGTTTTTTAAAAATATCAAGGGATAACAGAAATCCAGTAGTGTAAATTTCCTCACAGTGCTGCAAAACCAAGGTCCACTTGCGCTGTTGACATCCTCTGTCAAAGAAATGTAGAAGTCTTCAAAAATTAAAATCCTAAAATAAATCCTCTCTTTCTGCTCCTCCAAGGCTGAAATAGTTTCTACGCTCATTTGAGCTTAGATCAATTGCTCGGGATGTTATTCATATAGAACTGACACATATGAAAATATTTAAGAGCAACTCTCACCTTTCTGAGATGGAGGCCACCTCAGGCCCTTAGCACACCACAAATGTCACTCAGCACCGTGGCTTAGGAAAATGAATTGAGCCTTATGCAGGGAAAAAAATCCAGATTCAGAGTCTAAATTTTGGTGTCTACATGTAGGGAGCATCTGCTGTATAACTAAGCATTGGAGACTGTGGCAGTCCACGGAAATCTACTCAATGAAGTCTATGGTGCCTAGAGGGGTATTCCCTTTAGGTCGATGGCTTTCTGGTTTGCAGTGCACTGAGTTCCCCAATATCAATGGATGTTGCACACTCAGATGCCCACTGACTATAGAAATCATCTGAATCTCATGTAGACATCTAAAGAGAAAGTCTCTTGATCTTGAACAAAATTTTGTGGTGTCTTCTCCCAAAGAGTCTCCCCTTATTTTTAGAACCTATTGGATTCCTCTGTGCTTGTCTTTTATTCATATTTCAAAGAAGGATGGGTAGTACATTAGCTAGCAAAATCTTTGGCTGTATGACATTGTACCTTCTACACCTATCAAGGGAGAATAAGGAAAGCAGCAACAGTTTGGAAGGGAGAAGGACTTGATTGGGCAATGGTATAACTTTTGTATTATATCCATTTCACGAACTCTGTTGCATCAAGATTGTCCTTTACTGCAAAGGGCTGACCCTCATCACCCAGAACATCTATTCCTACAGGTTTCCACTGTGTCTGCCCAGGATATAGTCAGGCATAATCTACAAATAGAGTTTTGAATTTTATAATTTACTAGCAAAATCCAAAAACCAGTCTCACTCAATATCACACACACTCCTCTTCCTGTACCCCAAATTACAAAAGCTGAAACCAACCTCAAAAAAATGCAAAATAGAGGTGGAATATTAGTTATAAATTTGAGATTAGAGATGAAATGGATACTTTGAGTTACTTGCTTGTGGACCAGTTAATAATTTTCACACACATTTCATTGACAATAACTGTACTGAGACTGCACAGGCGGGTTCAGTAAATCTGCTGTCATGAGTACAATTATAAAATAAACACAAGGGACTAAATGAGAGAGTGAGAGAATGAATTTGCCAGCTGGAAGCTTTAGAAAAATGATATTATGTGACCTTAGGAACCATTGAGAACAATTGAACCTTGTCTATCCTTGGCAATATATTCATAATAAATAGAATAGACTGCTCCTCTCTGAACTTTTGGACTATATGAAACGGATCTTCTCTGTGAAGATAAGCTGTTCAGTAATGCATGTCTTTGCTTATGTGAGGTCTTGATTACCCTGTGGCCAGTGTGTAGGATGCAGTATAGTTTATAATATTTTACGTATTTTATTAGCAAGATTTGAGTTGGTATGGCTATTGGGGTGACATTCTCTCTTTGTTCTTGGTGGTGGACTTTTTCCCTCTGCTGTTCACACTCAAGATTGTTCTCCTTCCACTCAAATTCTGTGTGAACACAGCTTTCAATGCACGAGTCTCTTGTGTTATTTTTAATTTTTTGTATTTTTGGTTTTTAAAATGAATCAGTGTTAAAATTACTCGAGTGCTTAAAATTATTCCAATAACTTCAATTACTTGAGTTATTCCAATGTTAAATGGGTGCTTTTTGTTATCAGTAGTCCTTACAAAGTGCAGCACATTTGTAATCCCAAAGAAAGGTTCTTTTTTCAGTTTTCTTGGAATCAGGCACTTTCAAAACAGAAATTAAATGAGACATAAAAGCAACAAATGAATAAAATCTTCTAGCGTATAATTCTCCTTCAACCTTTCCTCCAAGATCATTCTGTGAACTAGAGTGAACTAAAAAATATTATCAAATTATCTTCAAGAATGCCATCATGAGGCAGATAGATACACTTGGGGTTTCTAGGTACCTCTTAGACACCATTGCTTGCATTTGCCAAGGTTCAGGGTACAACTGCCAATGCTCAGCAGAGAACCAGGCTATAGTACACAATACAGCATAGTACTGAAAACCAAGAAAATGTGCTTTTAAAGTAAAGAATACACAAGCTATATGGAATTATATGTGTAGAAAAGAGACAGAAGACACAAATAGCTACCATAATAGAACAGTCACAGAAAGTTTCTTTTTATACGCTCACTTTAAAAAAACATACTTAAAATAAAAACCAGAGTGTATAGTGCCAAAAGTGGAAGTCCTTAACAAGTCCATTTTTCCAGGTTTGTTAATCACTCCCAAATGCAGTAATATCATTTTCAATCCTATATGTTTGAGATGCTTTGCTTTTTGCATAGATGCTTTCCTTTTTCCATACATATCTAAGAATGTTAACTGTTCCCTAATACATATCCATCAATACTACAATAGATATATGTGTGTATATACACATTCATATGCCTCCCCTCTTTGTATCATAAAAAAGCTGTATTTACCAAAGCAATTTTCATTTAAAGCATAACTCAAAGACTTGACAGTAATTAAGAAATCCATCAAAATTGCCATAAATATGAATATTATGATAAATTTTGCATGATAGGTTAAAGATGGACATTTGTTCACTCAGATAACAGACTCACAGAATCACACAGAATGGTCGAGGTTGGCAGGGACCTCTAGAGATCACCCAGTCCGACCCCTGCTCCAGCAGGGACACCCAGAGCAGGGGCACAGGGTCCATCCAGGCGGGTTTGAAGATCTCCAGAGCAGGAGCCTCCACAGCCTCTCTGGGCAGCCTGTGCCAGGGCTCTGGCACCCTCACACCAAAGAAGTTCTTCATCATATGGAGATAAAACTTCCTGGGGTTCAGTTTGTACCCATTACCCCTTTTCCTATCACTGGCTACCAAGACTTTGGCCTCATTCTCTTTATATCCTCCACTCAGAAATTTGTACATGTTGATAATATCCCCTCTCAATTTTCTCAAGGCTAAACAGTCCCAGCTCATTTAGATAAGCCATCCAATTCAATGGTTGTATTATCAATCTGTGCCCAGGGACTCTCTCCATCCCACACAAACTGACAGAGATTTTAATACTTTGACACAAAAGAAAAAAAAAACTTTTTTTTTTTTTTACCTAGGATTCACCAATAATTATATGAATTTCAATATGATAACTTACTGTCCAAAGAAGAAAACAAAGGAAAGGACTAAAACATTCCTTCTATGCAGGAAAATGCGATAGAAACTCCAGTCACACTTAGACATGAATTCTTCCTACCTAGAACGGTAGGAAGAAGAAGAAGGTAGGACGGTAGGTAGGTAGGTAGGAAAAAATACCTATGGACTTAACTGAGTGTCCCAGGCAGACATGAGACAGGCCCACAGAACTTTAGTTACATGGTGAGAATATAGAGTTACCTCTGCTGAGCAATTTAAACGATGTGTGGGCTGCTAATGCAAAGCAAAGGGTTTTGTGCCTGATGGCTGTGAGGAGGTGAACTGCTCCTGCATCTCTATCAACTGAAACTTTCTCAGGGCTGATGCTTTCCAGCTTAAGTAAATCGCATTTGTGTGACCAAAATGGGACATGATGAAGGAATGAGTTATCATTGCTGGCTTTGAATCAGAGAAGACAGGATGCAATCTTCAGGCCAGTGGGAGATAGTAGCACATTTCTTGTAAACCCTGAAAAATAAAAATGTTATTGCTTTCATTAATCATCCACAATATTTCTCAGCACTTTGTCAGCTAAATATCTCCAAAGTAGGTCACACAAAAGCAAAGAAAGCCTAGAATCATCAACTATGTAGCTAGCATCCCATTGATTTGTTTCTAAAACTTGTTCCCAAGAGTTCATTGAATTTAAGATGCTTATATCCAATGGTTTTGAATTTAGTAAAAGAATTTCCCAGAACTTTCAACTTTGTCATGTTAGAATTGCTTTATTTGTCCCAAGTTATTTTCGTCTTTATCTGAAAATAACATACTAGATCTAGGATAAATTAGTGCTTTCATTTCAGAGCTGGAGATAGAATATGTCAGTTTTGCAGAGCTTTTCTATTCTCTGATGCCCTATTACTAATAAAAAAATCTGTATTTGGACTCGTTTCGGATGCCTAATTGTAGGCACTAAGTTTCATAGACCGCCTGGCCATATGTAGGGTTTGTGTCCCATCTGCCAGCCTTGTGATGTCTCAGATGCTGTAGGACATCCAAAGGCACACCTGGAGCCTATGTGTGGACAACAGAACAAAGTTCTTTCTGTTACATCCACACTGTGCCGACAAGAAGAAATTAGAAATGCTCTGTGGTTCTAAGAATCTTTCTGGAGGGCTTGATATAAAAGTATTTCCTGAGAAACAGTCCTCTTTTCTTAGTGCTAGTTTTTTCCAGTGGTGAATTGTCCTCTTACACTGAAGGTCAAAATGCCTTTGAGAACTTTAGCCTTATTAGTAGGTTTGTTTCCTACACAATGTAACAGCAGGAGGACAAATGCTGCGTCGTTATTATTGGAATAGTAATGACCTGATTTTCAAGGCACTGAGTATATGTCTGATTTTATAGAAATTCTTTCTCTAAAACTTACTAACACATCACTTCTTTAAAAATGACTAACCAAAATACATGTTGCCCACAGTGATCTGCATGCAATCATATATAACATAGCTGTTGAAACATACTGGTATTGAGACTGATTCCAGATGCTGTCACATCTTTTGGAAGAATGTAAAGTCTTAAGCAAAACATTTTTCATGTTAAGCCAGATCCCAAATGTAAGCTGTACTTCCAAGTTACTGTAACTGTAGTGATGCCAGTGGAGCTGCTCTTCCTTACACAACTGAGCCAGCTTCCAGTGGATGAGAATTTTGGTAATAGCCTCTATGTTCCAGGTTCTTTCAGGCTACTACATTATATCCGCTCTTTTTTATTTTAAGGATATTTTAAAATGAAATATTTCTACAAATCTTTCAAAAACCTTCCCTCTGGGCTGATTTTCAGAATGGTTGGATATCCTGATTAGTCAATATTAGTCCTTTGCTTTCATTAGATTGAATATGGCTGTTGTCTTTCTGGTTCACTATTTTCCTCAGAGTTTCTACTGGAATGAAATCAGAACATGAATAATATGGAGATATTATAACATTATCAATAATCATATGATAATGGAATATAATATTTATGTGAACTCTTCTAGACACACTTTAAATTGTTCTTGTTATAGTCTCTTTACATTTTGGTAAAGGTACCAGTTGATTCTTTTTAATGTGTCCAAACTGTGTTGTCAGTATATACTTGAGTGTCCAAAAATTATTTGGCTCATGTCAGCTGAACATCTTAGTCCGAAAGATGAGGGTATTCTCAAGGCACCTCAATTCTCCCAGCTGGTGTCAGTCAACAGGCATACAGGTCAGCCAGGAGGCTGTTTAAGGATGTACACAGAAAAAACAACAACTTGCAAAAGAAATGCCCAGAACATCATCGACCTTCCAGTTGATAGAAGATTTCCCTACGGAGAAGAAAAAAAGGAGAAAGCTTATAAATATAAAAATAATTATACCATCTTTTTAAGTTGATATTCCTACCAAGAAATATGATAAAGATGTGTTGAGACATTGGATAGTCACCAAAATAATGGTTGCCTCATAATTTCAGACAACTATCTTGGTTTATCCACTTGGTTTAACATTTTCAGCATTTCTCTTCCCAGGTTACCTACAATTCTCGTGGCTTCACTGTTAAGAGAGATTTAAAGGAATGAGAGGCCTTCTTCAGTATGATGGCTGTTGTCTTGCCAAATCAGTCGTCTGAGAGTAGAGGCAGTTTCTGTATCACTTGTGGCCTTCACTTGGCTTTCTCTCAGAGAGTTTAGAAACTGTTTGTTGTTTAATAGAGCCCTTGGAGATTATTACTGGAGAGAGTTATTTCTGTGAGCCGTAATGCATTGACTGGAAATTCTTTATACTAAATCTTGAAACAGGAGTGAAAGAATATGCTCTTTCCCTATTAAGTGTTCCCTGAAAACAGTGAAACACAGTTGAGCTCTACACCCTGGAACGTTTTTGTCATTCAGTAATATACTTTAGAATGCTGCCTAGTGTTTATGCAAAGACATATCAAGAAAGTTGATGCTGCCATCGCAACAGGAAGGTTGGTCAACCTCATGCAAAATTAGGACAAAGATAAGGAGGAAATTTCCATGTCAAAAATAGCAGCACTGGTAACTTAAAAAGAATTTTTGTTTGAGACACGGCATGGACATGCGTATAAATATGCATGTTTACAATGACTATAAATTTGACTAAGAATCCTACATTAGTTTTTTTTTTCTATGTAAAATAAAGAATTAAATTTTAATTTAAACATTAAACAAATATTTTTATTATTGTTTTCAAAAGGATAAAAAAGGTGAAAAAAATCAAAAGCCCTGAAGAATATTGTGGAGAATGCAAAATACATTAGGCAATTTATCTTTTAAAAAAAAAGGCAATTAAAAAAAAAAAAACTATGAGCAATTTTTCAAAAGAAAATGCTTGAAAACAAAAAATTGGAAAGTTCTCAAAATATCAGCATGAAGGCTTCCAAATTTTCATTTTGTTTCCCTTCTTTGATTGAAATTATATCCTGGAATTTACCCTAAATGAAGGAATCTGTTGCCTTTCTCTGACTTCATCTTTATGACAATGAGCTATTCCCCAAAGAAAAAAAGAAACAGCAGCTTACTAATTAGTGCCTACTAAATCAATAGCAGAGTCCTTTGATTTCTATCAAGCCTTCAAAACATAAATGCAGGCAATCTGTGAAGTAAACAAGTGAAACACTACAATTCTGGAACATTTCCTTTTGTGGGTTCATCCTTTTAAGGTGTCTTCTAAGACGATCATACTTTACGATCTGTTTTCTAATCCACAGCTTGTCAGAATGAGTCCAGGGCAAGTCACGGCAGGGAGACTTTCATAGTAAAATGATCAATACTTGATGTAGGGAACCAGAGATTTTTTTGTGTGTGTGTTCTTGTTATTTTCTTTTTGAAAAATAATGAGATTACCTGTGAAATAAAACATAATGTAGCAGAGATACTGGTAAGAGAGTCAAACCCTTTAAATTTAGTTAAATATGTTAATCAAAAAAAGACTATGGAAGAGCAGATTTATCCTCTGTTTGAATCCTCAGACAAGAAAGTACAGAATTATTTAGATATTATTTAGTATTTTTTAATAATTTTGGCAGAAAAAAAATGCTCACTGGTACAGTCAATATAAAGTGTGCTGATTGGTGGAACTCACAGCATATATTCATCTACATTTGTGATCCATGGATCTTTAATTGAGTTTTGTTCCAAGTAACACATTCAAACAAAGAAATTCTACAATATTGAAAATAGTTCTTCTAAATGCATCTTACGAGTTTGGGTTTTAGCATCTTTATATTTTCAGACATTCATGTGATCGTTGTCAAATATCCCCAAAACGCATTTGGTTGCTGCCCAAGTGATACTGTCTGGCATTTAAAGAACTGCTCAAGAGAGTTATTGATTCTTGGGTTTATTTAGGATCATAGAATCATAGAATCACTCAGGTTGGAAAGGGCCTTTAGAGATCATCTAGTTCCCTGCACACGCAGGGTGACCTAGAGCAGGTTACACAGGATTGCATCCAGTAGCAATCATGTTAACGTGCTATATAATTCTCCAATTCTTGATGATACATTCTATTTCATTTTCTAAAATATGCCTCAGGAAATAGTAACTTTATTCTGACCCAGAAAAAAAATTGTTCAGAGTCCTGGAAAATGTTAAACTGAAGCTACCAGTATGTCACAGAACACTTTGGAAAAAGAAAACTTATTTCCTCATAAATGTCAGCAAAATCTTTTCAGAATAACAAAACAAACATGATTTAAGTATTCTGAGAGCTTGTTTGGTCATATAACTTCAAAGATTCCTCAGTTGCTCTATTTATGAAAATAATCACAAAAAATATATAATGAAAACACGGGGAAGAATAGATATAAATGCTGCAGAGTGTGTAGAACAGATTGAATGATTCTGCTTAAAAGGAATCTGAATAGTTTCTCTCAATTTCTCACGATCTGAGACTCTGAGTTTCGAGAGGATATATATCTTTTGGACAGAGCTTTGATTACTCTGATAGGCCACATGCCCTTAGAGTTAGGGGACCTCTAGAATGAGTCTTGAATCATTTTATTTGCTAGTATAGATGTAGCTATAAAACATAGCATTAGATTTCAGAGTAATGGGAACTGAATCTAACAGGAGCGGGGAACCTAAGTAGTGGTGAGAAAGATAAACGCCCAAAGACACCACAGCTACAAGGCCAACAAATCAGCTGCTAGAAGCAAAAAGGCATGGAACAGCTTAGGAGGGAAGAAATCCCGAGTATTTGCAGTGAGGGGTTTGTCTTCCCCGAATCTTTCTCTCCCTATGTCTTTTGTCCACTTTGGGAAAGACTGTACAAAAGGATGGTGATCCTTGGGTCGGCTGAGGAAAGCAAAAGTTGAGTCATGGGTTATTTGGCAACAGTCTCTTTCCGCAGCCAGGCCCAAATCACTGAAAGTCACATATCGCGACTGCCACTCACAGTCTACCAGGAGAAGCCATCCCTGTGACTGCACGGGAATACAAATATATTCTAAGGGTGTATCATATATTTTCTTTTGCATTTCACGTAAATAAAGCAGGACATTTGCTAAGCACACTCTGTTACTCTTCATTAAAAACAGATACCATTTTTGTCAGCCTTATGCTGGATGGCTGAACTTTATCGCTGATTGGTGAGTAAAGGGAATAAATACTACACACCACATTAGAGCTGCTGTGATTAATTCCCCCACCTCAGGATATGCACAGGTGAATCATTTCAAGTCTCAAAAAACAACCATCTGCTTGTATTGCTGTTTCACAGAACTAGGAATTCACCAACTTAAGACATGCAAACAGGTAGTAATACACATGGATTCTACTACTAATCCTTAAACAATCACAGAGGAATTTAATTCTTCTACTCACTAAGTACTGCTGCCATGAAATAACCCCCCTCAAGCCTTGCCTCTACTGCAGCCCTCTCCTGCTTTGCAGAAGCTCATTCTCACAACCAAGAATTGCTCTCAAGGAGCACCAAGCACAAGCACCAAGGCCTGTACCAGTAAGCAGTACTTCTCTACTAGAAGTACTAGTACTCTACTAGTACTCTTCTAGAGTACCCAGAACTATAGTAGTAAACCAAAATTGGATACCAGACCAACCAATTGGATGTCAGATAATCCAACTTTCTTAGGTGTATGTGGTTCTGGAACAACCTGATTTTGGTCTTAGAGAAAATATTTATTCAGTAATACACCACAGAAGGTGATGTAGAGGAGTTAGGAGAAGGAGAGCAACAGTTTCTGTAAAAGGAATAAAGAAGGAATCTCCACTATGAAGCAAAAAATAAATGGATGAAGATATATCATACATTAAAGTTATAATGGTGATTAAATTAGTAATACAGAGTAGATAATGAGGGAGTTTTTAGTTTATTTATTACTTTCTTACAAAAGATAAAGTTTAAATAAGAACCTCTTTGGTTTATAACACTGGAATTATTAAAAGTTCAAATACTTAGAAAAATATGACAGAGTAATGGGAGAAAAATCTGTAAGAAGTTATTAATTTAAAGAGATTGTCTGAGGATGAAGATGTTCTTGAACTGCAAGCTACTAGAGCCTATAGGAATAGTCAGGTAAAGCCTCCCTACTTGCTAAGCCTGTTTGTCTACTTTTTGCTTAGACTTCCACAGCTAATCATTATAGAAAAACAGAATATAAGGTGAATTTGGTTTGACTTAGTACAACCTTTCCTATGTTCTCATTTGCAAATGGCTATTTGATAGACATCTGGGATTGGAAATATCAGCTATCAAGGGGAGAGAGAAGGGTAGCATTATTTGTGGGAAATGACATATACTATTAGGCCACCATTACTCAGATAGTTTGGATTAATAGGAAGAATTAAAATATCAAAGGATATTATTTTATGACAAAATATCACAGAGGATTTGATAAGACACAGCAAGAAATCTTTATTTTAAAATGATATTTTAAAAGGCTAAAACTTTATCATTTTACATGGGATTGAACAGTGCCTGTGGGATTGTTAATGTGCTTTGGATAGGAAAAATTCTGGAAGGCTTGCTTTTACTCATAAATCACCAAGCAAAAATGCAATATTTCAAGTTTGCAGCCCTTGCCCATCTTAAGACTAGATGTAATAAAAATTGCTTGTGCTTCAGCATGGCTGAACCTGAGAGTGCCCAAACCACAAGCGTGGTAGCACTCACAGTAGGCATCTTCCATTAGATCTCATGTAGCGCATGTCTTTGGCTACTCTCATCGCACTAAGATAGCTGCCAGCACTTGAGTAGAAATTTCTATGGGATTTAAACTGGTGTGGGCTTCCAGCTCTTAGCTTCCTTTTCCCAGTAGAGGCCGTAACTCTCTGTCCGTTGCTGGTGTGATCTTCATCAGCTTGGAGTCTGTCCTAGCTCATGAAGACATGCACAAACCAAGCTGTACCTCATCAGGGGCTCTGTGTGTGAGGGATGCAGCACCCCAAGCTGCAACCCATCCAAATTTCATATCTGGCTACCTATGAACCTTAGCAAGTCACTTTTAGAAGTATTAGGTGAGTTGCAATGGCCAAAGCAATAGTTATGCAATATTTACAGCTATGACTGTAGCTGGAAAGTACCACATTCAAAGTATTACACTTAAAAATACAAATTTATAGTATGATTTTGAGATACTGAAGAATTAATCATTTTTTTATGCCAGATAGTTAACATTTTCATTATATATTTCTCCCTAAGTTTTACAAGTATAGGTGAATGAATCCTGTGAGATTCCAGGATTAAAGTACCAGTTTCAGCATGATAACCAACTAACCAAAACTCAACTAACTTGTTCTCTCAAGCTAGATTAAAAATCAGTTATTAGTGAGCTGTTCTCTCATCCCATCGTTTGATATAAATTCAGTATAAATTCAGCCTTTTGACTCCAATTAGAGGTTTAAGATTTCTTGGGAACAGATGACATATTTATAGCTCAGTATGTTTGTCCTATCCATCTGTTCTCTGTTGACAGGTTGTAAATTGTTAAATTGTTGCCTTGTCTCTCTCGTTGTATGTGCTGGGCAGAACAGGGTGGGAATGGTTTCCTGCTCTAACTGGTATTTAGATTCTTCCATTGTGTCAACCCCAATAATAATAATCCATGGGTGGCTTTTTTGACTTTCTCTATACATGTTAACTCTGTCCTCATCAGAACTCACCTCATTAGCAAAGACTGCTAAAAAGACAACAAGCTCATTTGCAGATTAGAGCAATATCAGGCATAAAATGCTGGATTCTTTGAAAATCAGCAGGTTGCTAAACTAGCTATTTGTAAATATGAATGGAAGTACTTGACTGGTAATGAAATACACTTAGTGGCAATGACATTCTTGAGTCATTTTGGTGAAAAAAGAAATTGTTATGCATGTACAGATATTTCTAATCACAGATTCAGTCCCAGGAATAGCTCTGAAGGAAAAAAAAAAAAAAAAGAAAAGAAAAAGAAAAATATTTTCCATCAAACCAAAGTTCATTTCACAGTGTAAAATATGCTGCTTTTAATTGTTCTAGTTTATGCAAACCCTTTTCTGGAATGAGTTTCCTGTGAGAACTCTCCATTTATTGAGTTTCTTTTTAAACTATAGTTATGTTGAAAATATAGGCTGGCTTTGGAAGTGTGTACAGTCTGTTGTAAATGCTGTTCTAATTTCAAAGAGCAAGAAAACTGAAACAGAAAAATGTAGATTTGGGAAAAAAGGGGGAAAAAAGATGAAGGGGAAAAAGATAAAGATTGCGCTAAAAATCCTATCAAAGTTTGTCAGCAGATGCTATTGTTGACAAGGCATAAAGCCAAGGAAGACAGGGGTTAGAAACCAGAGAAGACTTAGCAGATATTTTTTTCATGATTTTGCTTAGTTCAAGCAAAAAGTCCAAGGACTGGGCCATGGTTAGCATAATGTCATTATTAAAAAACATGGTCTAGGGATTTATTTAGAAATTATATATCAATCTATTTAGCCTCATATGGGACAGAAATTTTGCAAATATTTCAGGAGATCAAATAGAGAAAGACTTGGAAGGATCAACAGCCTGAGAACTGCCACATGTTTTCGGGAAGTAAAAATCATTCTTTAGCTGGTTGGAATTCCTGGAGGATATTATTACTGCAGAGGTGCAGGGTGATTTGCTAGAGTAGCAAACAAAAAATACAGGATTTGCAGTGCGGTCATTCAGATATTCTGATCATATAAACATCTTAGAACTTTCAACTGATATGGATGACTTTTCTTTAAAGTAGGGAAAATTGATTTGTGAAAGTTAAGGTGTTTCTTAAATTCTTTTAGCTTAGGATTTTAAAGTCATTATCAAACTTAAATTATGTATTTAAGGACATAAACTTTGCATTTAGGATCCTAAATATCTTGTGCAATTGGACAAATGAAATCATTTGCAAATGTTCCTATTATTGCACTATTAAAACCAAGAGAAGCTCCAAAGCAGAAGGAGGCAAAACATTGTTTAAAACATCTCACAGTTTCTCTATACTGTCTTCTGCCACCATCTGAGGATCAGAGGGATAGTATAGTCCACACTTGAGAGGATGGAGGAGCCTTAGCTTGGTTTACTTAGTTGGTGAATGCAAGAGCATGCTCTTCTGTAAGTATATGTAAGGTAGGATTACCTCAAAGGTTAATGGGTTTTGTTTTTCTTTTAGTGTAACAAACCACAGCTGGCCTACAGCGACCTGCTGATTTCTTTGCTAGCTGCTGGTGGTGAAATATATACACATAACTTTTCTCAGAAAAACAGAATATTACTCTAGATGAGCATAAGGAAAGTAGCCAGGTTCAATGAATACTGAAGTTTGGACTCCAAGATTCCAAAAACTGTTTAAGAAACAGTAAATTTTGCAAGCTGGGTGACTTTTGACTTTTTGTTATCACTGAAAAGTTCCCAAATTGCATGGATAAGACAGAAGAGTTAGCAAAATGAACAACTGCTAAAGAAAAGCTTTTGAATACATCTTAAGGAAAGAGCTTAAACCATCAAATCAGAGTAAATCATTTTTATGAATAACAAGGAATTACAATACCTCAAAATAATAGCTGTATTCTCAAAATAAATGTTTCTGAGTTGTAAAAATTTCCATAAATCTCTATGTAGGGAAAATACTAGAGATTGTCTCTCTAAAAGTGAAAAATATACATTCTGGGAAGATTTTAAGCTGCAAATCTTAGATCATTTGGGTTATATAGAAAAAAAAAAAGCAATTTAGAAAAAGTAATGCTTTTTTCATTATTAATTTGATGGTTTCATAATGAGAGCATAGTCTTATAATGAGACCAAACTGAGGTTGCTACTCTTAGCTAAAGCAGCTGATCAAAGGAACAGAAATTTTCCCTTTCTATCAAACACAAAACAAAACAAAAACATAAATCTGTATTATAATATGCAAGGAAGACTTACGAGTAATATTTTTTCCTCTTGTCTGTCTTCTACCAAAATATTTTCAGCAAATGAACTCATCTCCCTGACTCTGATTTGTAGATGTTTCTTCTAATTAGAAATTTCCTCTAATGAAGGGTTCCACATATCTGCAGATAGTTGCTAGTAAGATGGGGGAAATAAGTGACTATTGGTGCTTTTGGGAGGCAAGGAGCATGTTCTGCTCTTTTCTTACTGCAGAAAGGATTCTGGGTTCACTGTATGCCAGTCATGGCAAATGGGAGCAACACTGTTTCGAAAAATTTGGAGAAGCCTTAGGCTGAATATTGAAGCTGTGTGAATTTTTTTCTACTCATCTGGACTAATGATCATTGTGAAATCTGGGTGAGGTTCACCATTCCTCAAGAAGCCAGAAAAGTTAAGAATAAGCTCATATGTTCAAGTGGCTTATTTTGCTAAATTCTTAGATCATCCACTGAAGAGAACTGAAATTATGACTGCTAATGATTCTCATTTTGATTGAGTCTCTGAAATGTTCCTCAGACTTTCAGTTTAGCACCAGACTTGTTTTTTTGGCCTTGGATATATTGAAACCATTAGGCTTGTTAGAAGTAGACATTAGTCCAGATGGAATTGAAAACACATTTCTGAGGCAAGGAATCTAAAGGAACAAACTATTGACATATTTCATTATTTCCACTGCAGCCTAAAATATTGGACAAATAAGAAATATAAATTCACAGCTCAGTTTTTGGAACAAAGAGAGGCCATTAATTCTTTATGGTCAAACATGATATCTAATCAGTCAAGTAAGAGTGCTTTGCTTAAAACTGCAGATGTCATTTTTGGATTAGGTTTTATATTAATTCTTTTTTGATGAGAAAAGTTTGGATAATTTATTTTGTCATATGAATTATCCTGTATTATGATCTGACATCTATTGTTTTGGGGTGGAAATCTGCAGAAAACTTGGCTTCATTTGTACTGCTTTAATGGCTTAATTGTTATTTAGAACAGAAAATGGCGATGTGGATGGATCGAAGTTTTTTCTCAAAACTAAAATAAATTCTGTGGATACTCCAAAGATTCATGTCCACATTGGATCATAATATCTACAGTTCTTCAATTCTTACAATAATAATTTTATGCTTGCCTATACATATAGAGCAGATGCGCCCTCCTCCCTGCCTACCTTACCTTTGGTAATGTCCCTATACATCCAGCATCAGGAACGGTTCGCTTGGTGTGCCAAGCCACTAACCTTCTGTGTCCAGAAGAGTTCATTCTGCTTTATTAACCCATTCAAGAGCTGGCCTTATTTTATGAGCAAATTATTGAGAAATTCAGTGCATCGTCTAAACAATACAGAACACCAAAACGTTTTGTAGAACGGATCTCTTGTTGATATCTTGCTTATATCAAACAAAGTGGGGGGGTGTTTCAGGAGGGCAAAGCGAGAGTTCCAAGTTATGACAAATCTCATAATCCATGACAAATATATGTAGACTGCCATAGAGGGGATACAACAAGAAAGACTTGGGGCAGCCGGAGTGAGGAGGAGGATTCGCACTCCTTTCCATAGCTCTCCATGTCACCTAATTGAGACTTTCAGGATAGAGGCTAGCGAGGAAGTTAATTGCAGCTTTATGACTTGCACAAATTTTAGTTGCTCTTAAATCATGCCCTATTTTTATGTAGGGACATGAAGAAAACAATGTTTGGATGTTAAGGAAAAAGATAAATAACAAAAAATATTATGTTTTTGCATGAATGCAACAAACACAGTTGCAACAGAAAACACAGTGGGGAAGACATTCTCTGTTCACTGACATAGTAGCCTTCTGCAATTACAAACTTGGTGAAGCTGACTCAGTTATTATACTTAAAAACTACAAAGGCATTCAAGTATGACTACCTTTTCAAAAATACAGTCATGCCCTTATCATACCTAACATGTGGAATGGGAAAGATTAAGAAATGCATTTTTTCTCATATTTTTTTCAGAAGGTTAACAGATGTTGTCTCTTATTTGTCAACTAACTTATGTATTTAATGGAATTGGGATGGAATGGGATTGGAATTTTATATATGTTTGTCAAATCCCTGAAGAGCTCAAAAATATAAATTGCTCTAAATAGTTGGAGAAAGCGAATGAATGTAGAATAATATATTCCTGTAGAATAAATGTAATACATGTAGAATAAATGAATCCTAAATTACAAATATCAACTAAACTAAACAATAATTTATGTACCGTAACATGAATAAAGGATGGAAAAGAATATTCATAAAAATTTGAATCTATTTGAGTGTAGAGTGACGTTAGGATTAACAAATATTTGTGGATGCTGCAGTCACTTTACATGCTCCTCTTTGCAAAAAAAAAGAGGGGGAAGTAGAGGCAAATTGCTAGAAATGGAAAAGATGGCATAAAAGTTTCAGTTTCAGGGTATGAATCCATTTCTGGGTTATGCCCTTCTTTATTTATATAAACTGAATATTAACAAACCAACAATTAGTTCAGTATATTTTGATCCTCTTTCTCTAAGTAATAAACTGCCCAGAAAAATAAGATGAATAAGAAAATGTAGCCTTATGCAATGAGACAGATTTCTGCTTATATAAATTCTGTGACTCAGAGATTAAAGAAAAATATTTTTTCTTGTTTCATTTTATTTTATTTGAAAAGAAATGATATTTGAACATTCAAGACAGAAAAAGGCTATGATTATTTGTCTAAGGGATGAAGCAGCTAAACAATTATTGCAGCTAGAATTATTCAGCACTGCCTCCTGAGAAATACTTCAAATATACTGTCAAATGTATTTTCTGTACACAGAGATATCCATGGGAAATTTATTTGCATGTCAGAGACTGATTCCTGAATATGGGATTACTTATTTTAGGCCACCCGCAATCACATTGAATTGAAGTAACTCTTCACCACCAGCAATGATTCAGTTAACCTTTGATTAAACGTAGGAATTTAAACTATGAAAAGGTCTGAAACCTGACACAATCCTTTGACACCACGGTGTCTGCCATTAAAGATAGTCCTGTATTAGGTACTGATTTCTGAAAATAGAATTAAACTGCCTTGGTTTTCACTCCTAACCCTTCCATATTACAAACTGAACCCTGCTGTGTTAGGAGACTTCCTGAATTAGAGCTTCACCTTTCAAGTCTGTGTGTTTGTTAGGCAGCTTGGAGGGGAGAACAGGGGCTAATGAACACAAACCAGGCAACCCGGTCATCAGCAAATGAGGAGCCCGTCTGCACTGCGGTCGTCAGGAGATGACAAAGGACTTCAAAGTCTGATCATGCTCCATCCATCCTTTTCTTTTTCACGCCTTATATAGCATGAGATATCCAGTCAAGCCATAAGACAGCCAAGCGTCTTCCCCATCAGGACATCCCCAATAACGAGTGCCCGTCTACTTTTAAATCTGTGCCTGTGGGGATTGTGCTCCTTATGTTGTTGCAGTTTCTAGTAGAGTATCCCAGTGAGCCACAATCTCAGATATGCTTTTACCACATTTTAATCATTAACTTGTGTTTCCCTTTTCCTCATCTCCTTTTATTCAAGCTATAAACAAACTCACAATGGGAATCTCCTGGTATTTCCTGGGCCCACAGTCCTCTGAGCTTTCAATTAAAAATTTACATTTTCTTTACAAAAAGTTACATTTTCCTTTTTCAGTGATTTCTCTCACTTGGATATACCAAAATCAAACAAACAAATAAAAAGCAAAACAGAGAGGTCAAAAGACCACAGCTCATCTGAAAATTTCCATCAAATTAAAAAATGTGGTGGGTTCCATAGCTCACAGGACGTGGGAAACTCTTCGAATTTAGAATGTATTTTGAGAAGTTAACAATCAAGTTTTCGGGTAGATTATGTATTTCAGCTGGGCTGGGATAAGTAGGGTCACGAATGGTTATTTGGCAGCATCTCGGGCACTGATCATTCTGCAGAGACAGTAGTCACACCCCTAATCACTAGCAACACTGTTGTGGACTGAAGACATCCCCCCAGAAAGGGATTACCCCTGGTGCTACAGCAATGATTCAGTCTGAGCAAAGTGAATTCCAGCCCACAGCAGACTTCTCTTGAAGATAAATATGAACTGGTCAGACTCTGCAAGGGACTGTGTTCTCTCCAGCCCTCCCCAGATCATCCAGATTCCCTTGTTCCTTGGATCTTTGAGTGCCCACCGGCCTTTCCAGGTCGCCTGCAAATGACTTCATGACTTTTGGAGAGACAATATACCATTTTCCTAGCAGAAGCTCTGACTTGTCAGCCTGCGTCCCCACGGCAGCTCACATCACAGGAGGTTCCTATCCCCTAGATGCTCATGGCTTGAGGGGAACAAAGTGAAAGAGCTTTTCTTTTAGCTCCATGATGTATGGGTGAACAGATGAGGGACAGTTTGGTCCCTGACACCTCTTCACATGGCACTCGCTTAACTTTGTCACAAGAGGCTATAGTGCAGTTGTAGTTTCCTTAGATTAAATCTCATTCTGTATGTCTAGCCCTAGCTAAAATTCTAGTTCCTTTTTGCTGGTGCCTTGTGAAGAAATAGTCAAGAGACTTGTCAAACTTACTCATTGCAACAGAGCTATTGAAAGCTCCAGTGTGAATGGAGCTGTTTTAGGATCATGCCCACACTAATTTTTAAGGCATTTCCATCCCCACCTTCTGGTGGGGAGAGAGTGGAGGGGAAAAAGAAAGAAAAAGACAACCCATGAAAGCTTCAATTGATAAATGTAAACAAGGAAAGACAGCACGGTTTAAAATGATTTCCTCAGGGATGAGGCCTTTTTGCAAGGAGGAAGGTGCAATCTTACCCTTGTCAGTGAAGCTCATTTCACAGTACCAGAAAGGGCACTGCATTTTGGCAGAGACCGGCTGATCGAATATTAGGTTGTTTATTGTGCAGTCATTGTTTCTGATAACAATGCTCAGAGCACTTACTGGAGATGAATACTTTGGGATGCATAGAGTAACATAATCTTTCCTAGTGGAATATCAAGTTTATCCCTTTTGTGACACTAATCTCATAATTCGCTGGCTGAGCACTAAAGGTTTCTCTAACAAATTAGATCTGTTTGATAATCCGTTTAGTGTTTTGACATACTTAGTGTGTTACCATTCATATCCCTTCCTGGATAATAGTTTAATTTGATAGTTCCTAGATGCCAGTAGGAGAGTCAGAAAGATTCATGCAAAAACTGAGATTTTCCATGTGTTTGTTCATGAGGCTGGAACCCTTGTTTTGCTTGACTTGGTTTTTTGTGTAGGAATCTTGTCAAATGTTGCTTCTGACAAACAGGATTCATAAAGAAATGATGCAAAATAGCTTTCATCAGTGACCTCTTTTTTGTGTGAGGAATGGAGATAGTTTTCTTTTTTTTTTCTTTTTCTTTTTTTTTTTTTTTAGTTCACATGTTCTGGATTAAAGGCCACAGACAAAGTCAGGATCCATTCTAATAGACTCTGAACTACTTAAAAGTGCTAAGAGCTAAAGCATGGAGGCACATAGTGTTAAAACCCACAGAAGATAATTCAGTATCTATAGAAGACAGCTTGGGTGTCTGTGGAACCACCAAGAAGTGTGTGTTACTTAAAAATAATAATAATAAAAAAAGATTTATGCTATCTTCAACAATTGACAAGTTCTACATAGGGAAATGCAAAGATCTGCACCTAGGGAAGAATAACCCAGCACATAGTGGGGATGAGCTGGTGAGCAGCTTTCCAGAATAGATCTGGGACGCTAGTGGACAAAGGTATGCCTTCACGGCAAAGGCCAACACTGTCCTGGGATGCATAAGGCAGAGTGTTGCCATCAGGTCAGTGGGGGAGATCCTCCCCCTCTACAGTGGCGAGATCACGCCTGTAGTGTGGCATCCAGGTCATAGAATCATAGAACCATAGAATGCTTAAGGTTGGAAGGGACTTCTAGAGATCATCTAGTCCAACCCCCTGCACACGCAGGGTCACCTAGAGCACGTGGCACAGGACTGCGTCCAAGCGGGTTTGGAAGATCTCCAGAGAAGAAGACTCCACAACCTCTCTGGGCAGCCTGTTCCAGTGCTCTGTCACCCTCACTGTTAAGAAATTTTTCCTTAAGTTCCTGTGGAACTTTTGGTGCTTCAGTTTGTGGCCATTACCTCTAGTTCTGTCAGTGGCCACCAGTGAAAAGAGGCCAGCACCATCCTCCTCACTGCCTCCCTTGAGGTACTTCTAGACACTGCTCAGGTCCCCTCTCAGCCTTCTCCTCTCCAGGCTGAACAGGCCCAGCTCCCTCAGCCTCTCCTCATAGGGCAGATGTTCCAGGTCCCTGATCATCCTTGTGGCCCTGCGCTGGACTCTCTCCAGCAGCTCCACATCCCTCTTGTACTGTGGGGCCCAGAACTGGACACAATACTCCAGATGCGGCTCTCCAATACAAGACATGGATTTACTTGAGTAAGTCCAGCAAAGAGTCATGAAGATGGTTAAGGAACTGGAGCTTCTCTCAGGAGGAGAGCTGATGCTCTTTGGCCTGGAGAAGAGAAGGCTTAGGAAGGTTTTTATCAATGTGTTTAGATGTCTGAGGAGAAGCTGCCAGACTCTTCTCATTGGCACCCAGTGACAATATGAAAGGAAAGTATGGGCACAAGCTGAAACACACAAAAACCCACTTGAGTTCCACAAAAACGCACTGTGAAGGTAGTTGAACTTGCAAAAGAGTTTGACCACAGAGACGGTTAAGTCTCTATCCTTGTAGATATTCAAAACCCAGCTGGACATAGGCCTAAGAAACCTGCTATTGCTGATCCTCCTCAAGCAGCGGTGGGGATTATAGCAGTAGATCTCCTGAGGGCCCTTCCAACCTTAACTACTCTGCAACTCTTAGATTCAGTGATTTAATCTCCGTCTGGATCACACCCAAAGTTTTGACATTCTGAGTATGGCCAAAACATTATGGCTGCTGTGCATCAGGTTTTTTGTTTGCTTGTTTGTTTGTTTTTCTTATCCACCAGTTACAATGTGCTCTGAAAATGCTGATTACTCGCTCTAAAAGGAGACAAGTAGAAAATTCCCCGTTTAAGAAATCTGCAGCATTAGGTACAACACTGCGTTCTCCACAACACGGTGGCACAAGGTGTATTTTTTTTTAATAAAGCAACAAGTTGGCATGTAGGACCACATCCTCAAAATATGTTGGTGTCTAATTTGCAAGTGAAAATGTCTATATAGACATAAACACGTAAAAATAATGCTGTTTTGTTAGAGAGATTCATCATTAATGATTCATCAGAATCATTAGAGATTCTGAAAAGGAAGGTTGTGTTAGTTGGACTTGGTGCCTAAGATCCTTCAGATTAAAAAAAAAGACGAAGGGAGGAAAGAAGGATATTAGTCTCCATTTCCATCCTGGGATGTTCAGCTCTGATGCCCAAACTCTCACTGATGAAGCTGATGAGAACTGAACTGAAATCCCAGGGCGAGATGCCATGATAAACTGTCTTTTTGCCAAGTCGTTGAATCTCCATTCAAAACAGTATTTTTCTTGCTGCCTCTCCACAAGCCTACTTTCCTCTACAGCTGAACCTGAAATCTTCCCCACATATGTAACGTAACAGCAGATCTTCCGTGCTGTCTAAACTTGATTGTGGAGCCCGAGCACCCCCAGGGCAGTAGTGGGCAAAATGGTATTAGTCCACCGTGCCCATGGCCTGTGGGTAACTGTACTGCTTCTGCTTTCGTTTCACCAGTGCTCATTCTTGTTTACTTAGAGCTGCTAAGTTCACGGCTTTTGAAATTTTAAGTGGACAAAAGGGCACAAACAACCGTCTTTCTCCAGCTTTATAAATATTGATTCACCTCTGGTTTCTGTAAGAAAGTGACATGGAGTCACTAATATCTAAGGTTATCTGTGGCCTTGTGACCTGGGATCTGTAACCTCGGTGCGACTCTGGTTCGAACACTCGGAAGTGAAAGGTCAGAGAAATGAGATAGCTTATGTATGGCAACAGGATTAGCAGTTTTGGCTACTCTGAAGTTATTAATTTGAACCAGGGCCTTATCTTACAGCAACTATCATTCAGGTGTACTTAAGAGAAAAAAAAAAAGAATTTTTGAACTCTTGAAAAGACAGACTATTTTCTGTAATGCTAAATATGGTTCCAGGGTAAATAAAGGCACCAAAATGAGCTGATTAGTTGGGGTGTTAAAAATATAAAATTATAAAGATATATTTTCATTTTCCAATGAATTATGCCTCAACTAAGTCAAAAACTTTATTGCATTGTGATTCTTGGACCACACAATAAAACCACTCTGTGAAAGAGCAATTAAAGGCTTTTGGAATAATGCATTATGCACAGCTAGATATATCTAAGCTGGACAAGCAAACTGAATTATTGCATTTACAATTGCTGCACGTTTGCCTTTAAGAATATTTTTCTTTTTTTTTCTTTTTTCCTTTTTTAGTATAATTTAATTCACTCTCAAAGTATGACTTTCTTTACTTTTGCAGGTTCCTGATGTCCTTCCATCTGTATAGCTGTGGTCTGGTCAAAGGTTAGTAAACACAGCACTCCCTTTAAAATGGTTTGTGTGATTCCCTAGTCTCCATCCCCTGTGTTTCATGGAACATCATTTTATTCTGTAAGTATCAGTATTTCCATTAAGAAAAGTCCACACTGTTATAAAACCAACGCATTTTTAAACCATTAGAGCTAATCCTAAAACATTGGGAGTTTCATACATTTAATATTGAAAGCACATACCTAAATACAGACTCAACTTGGAGCAATCATGCTGGAAGTCTTACCCACTTTTTATTAGCCCATTTCCTTCCTCCCTCCCTTCCTCCCTCCCTTCCTCCCTTCCTTCCTCCCTTTCTCCCTCCCTCCTTCCTTCCTCTCTTTCATTTTGTCTTTAGTTGCTTCTGGGAATTAATTGAGCTTTGAAAAAGCTTCATTTTGAACCATAGGTGGCAGCAGACAGCAGAAACTTCAGAAATGTGGGCTACTCTGAGCTCAGGATGAGCTGTGAAGGCAAGAGATCGTTTGCTTTATCATAGTACAGATTTTCTATCTCTTTCTCTCTGCTTTCACTACTTTCACAGATTACTTGAGGAATCGCTTGTATATTTAATTTATACTTTTTGGTTGAAAATAGAAGGCAATTTGTTGTTATTTTTATCTTTTTTTTTTTTTCCTGTAAGTATAAGTCAGAGAAAATAAGATGTAGCCTGATCAGGTCAAAGCTGCCTAAGAATTCTCCTTTGGTCTCCTGCATCATTCATTAAATTCCAGAGGTAACATTTAATCCCTGTTTGCTTGTATCAAATTGATGCAGGTTTGCTGAGCTGGTCTTTGGGCTGACGGGCAGCGCACAGTGCCTTGAAAGGAGATATAGAGGGTATTAGTGTAATCTGAATATACCCAAGTCCCTCAATGGAAGAGAAACAATAACTGCTTGATCTTTACTAAGTCTCTTTTAATAAACCTATAGCTATAGTCACGGAGTAGTTTTTCTATCTCTTCTTTCTGCGCCGTTGGTAACTAAGACTCTTGCTTATAAATTTGTTTTTTCACAAAGTTTGCACTATATTATTATTTTTTCCCAAAGCCTTGGCAACTTAGAAGGTATTCAGAAGCTTTTGTAACACTCCTGAGACAAATGGATACACTTGCCTTCTGTGAGTAGAAATAGATATGCCAACACTGAAGTGTTCAGCAGACTGCCTGTCTACTCCTGTGGTAAATGTAGCTTTAGTTTTTTACTCTAACAAATAGAATAATATAGTGGATTATTCTCTGGCTAAATCAGCTGTTCTTTTTGAAAATAACTGATATGCACTCATATGATCTTTGATTTGTGACTGAGTAATCCTAAAACCAGCATCTTTGTTCCACGGTGGTTGTGTTATTTTGCACATGACCTGGAACAGGTCAGTGGGCAGAGGTGTTATTTCATGAGAAAGGGCCACCTTAGTGGTTCTTTGACCATGTTTTTTGGTCTTGCTTTGACCATGGCTCATGTTTTTTATACAGGGAGCTTTTCTAGGAAGAAAGGGGCGCAAACAATCCGCATGGGCCTGAGGCTTTCCCCATTGCCTGGAAAGGGGTGTCGAAGCCTGGGGTGGCTTTTGGTTTGACAGATGGACATTGGGCAGGGGTGAGCCAGCCTGCACAGCTGCAGGCTTTTGGTCCCCAAGATCTGGACCAAAGTTGTATCAAAGATGTATTTTTTTTCTTCTGGGGTGAAATTCCCTGGAAGGGATTAAAGAAATTCTTAGAAAGGGTGGTAGCGGTGAATGGTCTGCAGCAGGAGGCTTGTGCACAAAGGGAGAGCAGAAGATTGGAGTCAAGAACCACTGTGTGACTCCAAGACAAGAATTCGCCTGAAGGTTTAACAGAACAGCCCCAAGCGAAGCTTTCAAAGAGGAATTAAATAATTATCTGTGATGGCTGAAAGATGAACTCCAAAGAAGAAGCCTTTACATGAAAAAAAAAAAAAGAACAAAAGGTTTGCTTCAGACGAACAAAAATAAAATATATATCCAGGGGTTCTGCTTCATTATTCAAAAGAAAATAAACCAATGTTTCAACAATGCAGCTGAATGAGATCAGGTCTGTGATTTGTAGTTTTCCTGAGAGCAGACAATGATTCTAAATTTAAGTATGAGAGGGCTGCAGCAGGATGGAGATCCACATCTTTTATTGGAAGAATAAATATTATCCAAAGCTGATTTATCTACTGATGGATTCTTGTCTCATGCTAAAAGCATGAACAACAGTTCTCAGGGATGTTACCAGGGAGATTACCAGGGTTGCTCTCAGCATGTTACCAAAAGTTTCTCCAAGATGGGACTGCTTTTTAAGTTTTATTTTATATTTTACCCAATAGTAAAACAGTTGACAGCAATCTTACCTATCTGAACTCCAAGAAAAAATAGTTTGCATAAAAATATAGGACTTTTTTCCATCACATATACTACTGCAAGTTTTTTAATGTTACTAGACCTTTTAGTATTTGATCCAAATGATAAAGAGTATATATTTTTGTGGTTTTCTTCCCTTTTTAAAATCTATTTCTGTATCCTGTGTTTTCTTTCAATTCCTCTTTCTTTTTTTTCTTAACTACCCAAAATTAAATATTCTGATTCTTTTTTGCTCTGTTTTATTTCCTTTTTTTACATTCACTTTCTTACAGATTCTTTTGACTAATTTTACATTTTCCTCCTTTACTCATGCTTTCCTTTTATTTCTCCTTTTTTTTTTTTTCAGAATGACTTTGCCTTCAATTTCCTAATCTTCTTCCTTTGCATTCTCATATAGTAATCTAAGTATAGTAATCTAAGTCTTCCTTAATTCTTTCTTAACTCTACCTTCAAGAATCTCTGATCTTCCTTTTCCTTGCTTCAGAATTTTTCCCTCTGCTTCCTACTGTCCTGAAAAAGGTACCTTTGAATAACTTTCTCTTTGTGCTTTTATAGCCCCTATATAAGAGCAAAAGCATTGTTTTCCTATTTGTGTAGACACATATAATGGGATTCTGTGCTTCATAGAATCATAGAATGCTTAAGGTTGGAAGGGACCTCTAGAGATCATCTAGTCCAACCCCCCTACATACGCAGGGTCACCTAGAGCACGTGGCACAGGACTGCGTCCAAGCGGGTTTGAAGATCTCCAGAGAAGGAGACTCCACAACCTCTCTGGGCAGCCTGTTCCAGTGCTCTGGCACCCTCACTGGCAAGAAATTTTTCCTTAAGTTCCTGTGGAACTTTTGGTGCTTCAGTTTGTGCCCATTACTTCTAGTTCTGTCGGTGGCCACCACTGAAAAGAGACCAGCCCCATCCTCCTCACTGCCTCCCTTGAGGTACTTCTGGACACTGCTCAGGTCCCCTCTCAGCCTTCTCTTCTCCAGGCTGAACAGGCCCAGCTCCCTCAGCCTCTCCTCATAGGGCAGATGTTCCAGGCCCCTGATCATCCTTGTGGGCCTGCGCTGGACTCTCTCCAGCAGCTCCACATCCCTCTTGTCCTGTGGAGCTCAGAACTGGACACAATACTCCAGATGTGGCCTCACAAGGGCTGAGTAGAGGGGCAGGATCCCCTCCCTCGACCTGCTGGAGACGCTCTTCTTAATGCACCCCAGGATCCCATTGGCCTTCTTGGCCACCAGGGCACACTGCTGCCTCATGGTCAGCTTATCATCCACCATGACACCCAGGTCCCTCTCTGCAGAGCTGCTCTCCAGAAGGTCGGTCCCCAGCCTGTACTGGTGTCTGGGGTTATTCCTCCCCAGGTGCAGGACCTTGCACTCGGCCTTGTTGAATTTCATGAGGTTTTTCACCGCCCAGTTGTCCAGTCTGTCCAGGTCCCTCTGGATGGCAGCGCAGCCCTCTGGGGTATCAGCTACTCCTCCGAGTTTTGTGTCATTAGCAAACTTGCTGAGGGAGCACTCTGTGCCTTCATCCAGGTCATTGATGAATAAATTGAACAGGACTGGGCCAAGGACTGGCCCCTGGGGGACGCTGCTCACCATAGTCCTCCAGCTAGACTCTGCACTGCTGATCACCACTCTCTGGGCCCTGCCATCCAGCCAGTTCCTAATCCACCTCACTGTCCACTCATCTATCCCACACTTCTGGAGCTTGCTCAGAAGGATGTTGCGAGGGACGGTGTCAAAAGCCTTGGTGAAGTTGAGATAGACGACATCCACCGCTCTCCCCTCATCTATCCAGCCGGTCATTTCATCATAGAAGGCTCTCAGGTTAGTCAAGCAAGATTTCCCCTTGGTGAATCCATGCTGACTACTCTTGAGCACCTTCTTGTCCTCCATGTGCCTGGAGACAACGGCCAGTATGAGCCGTTCCATCACTTTTCTGGGGACAGAGGTGAGACTCACTGGCCTGTAGTTGCCTGGGTCCTCCTTCTTGCCTTTTTTGAAGACTGGTGTGACATTGGCCTTCTTCCAGTCCTCTGGCACTACCCCGTTCTCCAGGATCTTTCAAAGATGATGGAGAGCGGCTTAGCTATGACCTCTACCAGCTCACGCAGCACTCTGGGGTGCATCCCATCAGGGCCCATGGATTTGTGGGTATGGAATTTCCTTAGATGCTCTCTGACCCAATCTTCCTCTACCCAGGGCAAATCTTCCTCTCTCCAGGCTTCTTCTCTTATCCCTAGGGCCTGGGACTGCTTGTTTCTGTGTGTTGCATGTTTCTTCTATCACATCCCTGCAGAGGAAATGAGTGTCAAGGAAAGGTTCCTTCCCAAAGGTTTGGAAGGGCCTGACCTTGCCATCCCCTTAAGTGAGGTTGCACTGCCGTGAACACAAAGGTCTGCAAGCTTTTGCTCTTCGGCTGACCGTGGCACTTTTACCTTCCTGCAAATACTTTTGGTCAGGAGGAGGCAAGCACTATCAGCAGTTTAAAATGAGGCACTGGGGACAGTGTTAAAGTAAGGGTAAGGCAAGGAATGCAACAAGAGAAAGAAAATGCATACTTACACTTTGAGGACCATGATTCTTTTTACCTAAGGCACAAGCTTAGTATCTATGTCTTTATGTACTTTTAAGCACAACCAGCTCACTGGTTCAGAAAACTCTACAGCCTGCTACTATGGAGAATAAGGTCTGGTCCCCACAGAACAGATATTTTGGCCAGTGGAGGAGTATGGGCTCTAATTTCATAGGATTTATATGGGTATGAATATTATTTCATTACTAGCCCTTAAAACTCACTGAACACAAACCAGTACTTTTCTACATAAACCTATCTGTGTCTGAAAAGTTTGCTGTGGAGCTATCTTGACATAAACACAAGCAGCATGTCTTCTCAGAAATCCTTACTGAATTGGTCCTTGAAGCGTCTGACTTTAAAATGTTCAAGAACTAAAAATTGAAAAACACAGAAAAATAAAAAAATCTCATATGGAGAATGAGGAAGAGAGGCCTTCAGACGCTCCTGCAGGAGAAGGCAGCTGCTACGCTGTGTTGTGTGCATTGCATAGGAAAAAACAGAGCTGCTACCTCCCACCATTAATCCTTCCCTTTAAACTGTATCAATCTGTATCTGTCTTTCTTCCCTCTTCTTCATGGGTTCCATATCCATGTCTTTTCTTTTGCTTTTCCCATGTTCTAGTCTTTAATCCCAAACCCATCCCACCTCATTCCACAGGCATTTGCACTTGTCGTTTATTTTCTTGGTGTCTTCTGGATTTTTGTTGTACAGTGATTATGGTTCCTCTAAATAAAATTTCAAGGAAAAATAATCATTTTGATAGGCAAACTGTGATCAGCATCCTTCAGACACACAAGTATGTGTGTGCGTGTATGTCTATATGTTTATGAACAACACAGTCAGATTTAGAATCAGCTGAATTCAATGGATACAGCCTGCACCCATGAACTATCCAGCTATGTAAAAACTGGTAGGTAGGAATGCGTCTTAACACAATTTGTGGCTGAAAAATAATCCCAGTCCTAAATAGAGAGTTGAGCTCTGCTGTGATTGCTGTTCCAATTTTGTTGTTTCCAGGAGAAGCAATCTCCGATGGGATCGAGGCATGTCAGAGCTGTGGTTTGAGCTCCAGCTCTGCAGAGAAAAGATTGTTATTATAGCTGGAAGGGGGTTTTAGGGAACAAAATCTTGACAACCTGTTGTACAGATGATTATAAATGTAGATGACTGACTGACTGAATAGACGAGTTAACGAATGCTAAAGCACTTAGAAAAATGTGCTTTTAAATTGCTTCTCCAGAAATGCATTTAAAATAAGTCTTACAAAATATTAACATATATGGATCAATCCATGGTGAAAAACATGCTTTCTGAATTGTCAAATTTCTGTGTGTTCATGTTTTATAAACAAACAACCAAAAAAAGATTTGTGAAGAGTAAACCATGAATTTCTGTGAATTTATTACCATTGAGAAATTCAGAGAGGTTTTTGTTTTTTTAAAGTGTCTCTTATTAACTTTCAAACACATGTTTTTTTTTACACAAAATGAATCCAGAACTAATCTTAACTCTTCAATTCATATAGTTCATATAGTACACAGCACACATTCAGGATAGAGGTAAACATGCTTTTAGGGCTGTATCTCCTCACAGTCTTTGTGCTGTTTTAAAAAGCCAGGTTGGTTTGAATGTATGCCATGAACAGCTCAAATTAAGTGAAAATTCCTGAGAAAATGAGACTAAAATGACTACAAAGAGAAGTTGAACTGTAGAGTTAAAATCTGCACAAATGGAGCAAGAGGTATTTCTGGCTAAAAACAAGAGAGATGAATGGAGATCAATGGAGATTTGCCATTGCCAGACAGCATGGTTGAAGGGATGATTAAAGAACTACCAGTCACGAAGGCAAAAAAACCAGGCACCACATTCCAGTTTGTGTCTTTGCCAGTGGAATACAAGAAGCCCTTTTTTTTTCAAGGACTGAAAGAAGTTTGTATCATTTGGACTTAAAACGAGAAGTATAGCCCCTTGATTTTAATCAAGAAAATTGAATTAAAAAAGAAAAAAAAAAAAAAAAGGCTGAAATATGGATTTGGGAGGTTAGCATACTAATTTCTGGGCAAAGTCTAGTTAGATCCCCTTCCCAGGAATTGTCCAAATTTCTTAGAGAGACATGTTGGCTTGTTAAATGATGACAATCTGTCACAAAAAAAAGCCATGCTCAAAGCAAAGTGAACCATGGAGTCTGCATTTTTTTATACATTTTATTATAAAGGAGAGGAAATCAAGTCCACATTTTTTTTTCAAACAAGGATAAATAAACAGTAAATATCATGTGTTGCTTTTTGATGTGTTTTGCCTTTTGCAATAGGATCTGCAAAAATAGCATTCCTAATTCAGAGACCTGCAAAAAAAGATAACTTTTAAGAACACAAACCACAGTTTTGCACATAAATGAAGACTGTATCAAAAAATGGATGGAAACTGAGACAAACCAGCTCTGTGAAGAAACTGCCAAGTACAGAATAGTTCAATAGTTTATTCATCAGAAAACAACAAATTAACCCCTAGGCGAGATTATTTCAAATATATATATAAATATATACAAATACATAAAAACAAAGATCTTTCCACTTAAAAACAAACAAACACCAAGTTGTAACAAAAACAGAGAACCCTGTGCTGCTTTGTGATCTTTATGAAGGGATATTTAAAAAAGATACAAGCTTTTTTAATAGAAATAAACTGGTAAAGAAAAAAAAAACACAGTTATTCTAACACCATATTTCTTTAAAATAGAATGAGATCCTTGTTATATTAAGAGCAGATTAATGAATGAAACAAAGCAACAAACAGACAAGCAAGAACACCACATTCAGCTTTTGTGTGTGATCTTGGTCCCATTTTCATCAATGAGAATGTTACTTTGGATTTCAGGGGGAACAGGGTCAAGCTTTTCCTTTTTTTCTGAAGCAGAAGCTGAGTGAGTGCAAGCTGCTTTCCCAAAGGGACTTTGCTCATATGATTAAACCATAAAAGACTGTAAATGGAAAGAGTTATCCCTGCAACTTCATTGGCCACCCAGCTATTTTGTTTCTTGCTATTAAAAGCATCTTATCTTTTCTAATAACAATTGAATTGTGCATCTTGTCTCACACACATGCAGCATTTTTAATATAACAGTTACTTGTTATGACAGTAGAAACTTGTAAGCACTCTTCTAGACTTCATTTAATATTTATATCCTTTTGAGATTTTGCATTTATTTGTATTCATTAGGGTCAGGGCTGCGTGTACAAATTAAATGATCATTAAAAGAGATATAAACATGCTATTTACAGTTCATAAACCTTTATTTTCTATACAGTTGTACTGTGTTTTTATAGTTGTAGCCTAAGTGCTGTGTAGAACTGGCATGCATCTGATATTCACAAAATTGAAATAATATAGTGAAGAAATGAATATTTAATAAAAAAGTACAATAATTAATGATAAATTGCACACATGCAAAAGTATTGAAAAATGAATCCATCAACTTAAAATATGCAGTTATGCCATCTCTGTATATCCTAACAGTTTGCTTTCCTGGAAAGGAAAACTGATGAACTGATGTACTTTTGATGGAAATATTCCATGCAAAATCATATATTTTCTTTAGGATAACATTTCACATTCTTCAAACCTTCCATTAATTTTCTTTATATGACATTCAGACTGCCTTTAATGAAACAAGGAGGGGAAAAAACCCAAAACACAGCTACTTTTGTTATCACACTATAAATCCTAGCTCAGGGATTATGCCAATTATCTAATTTACCTATACAGAGCAACAACTGAAGAATTTCAGTTTATTAACCCTATATTTCTTCATACATTCCTTTTTTTTTTTTTTTAATGAGAAACATGTCTTTAAAGGATTTCATGAAAAATAAGATTAGCACAGATTACTTGATTCTGGTATTAAAATAAATCCATCCACTCATTTAAATGCAGGTAATTTAAGGAACACAGTGTCTGGAGTGGCCACCTTCAGCATTTAAGATTTAAGTTGAGCTTTAACATAAGTATTTCTGTAATCCTGCTTTGTGGGTATATTCCATTTCACTGTTGGAAAACTTTCTCCCAGATAGACGGTGGTTGATGTGCTTCTCTTCTTCAAATTCTGCTGCTGCTGAGTGATCTTCTGGTATGTTTTTGCATCTTTTACACGAGAAGAAAAGACATCCACTGATAAGCACTAGATTCAGTCAGAATAACTAGTTCACCAAGTCCTCCAGATGTTCTTCTCTGGAAAATCATTGTAGCAACCTTCCTCCAAACCAACATTCCCCTTCCACCAAGATGCAGGGGGACTAGTGGGAAGCTTTTGCAGGCTATGAAGTGACAATGAAGCAACTTTGCATCTGTTTGACTTGTTGCTTTCGAGGAGCCCTTCAGCTTTTACCTTCAGAATGTCATAGAAGTTCTGCAGAGGACAGTTGCCTTGTGCTTCGTTCTTGTAGCCGCTGCTGGATGCTTTTAAAAGTCTAAGGGCCGAATCATCATGGTTGTGGACCGCAAGGAGTAGCTGGGCCCTTTGAAGTAGTGCCACTTGATGCCATTGAGCTTCCCATGGTTCTGCCCGGCCGTGTAGAATATCCCGTTCAGGTTGGAGGGACCACAGGCGTCAAACCACCAACCTGTAGCAATTCAGAGCCATCAGTTAGGTTTGTTTTCCTATTTTCCTTTTTTGCCCTTCTGTGCCATTCTGTGGTTAGCTGTGCTGGAGAATAGGCAGATATATTTCCAGATTTGGGAAAAAGATCTAACTCCTGCTGTTTGTATACACAATATGTGAAGCAAAGGAAAGGAACAAGACAAATATACTACTTTGCATCTTTAGATTATACTTTACAGTTCACTCATGTCATGTAAACATATCTTTAAAAAGTTATCATTCATAATGCATTTGTATAATTTCATTTGTTTGGTTCTTTAAAGTATGATTTTAAATTATTTGTGGCATTTTTGTTTCTGTTTCTTTAACTATGGTTGTTCAATTGCCCAGATTGTTTTTGCTCTCAGATTAGGTGTTCTTAGTGAGCACAGGTTATGAATATGGTTCTGCTGAGCTAGTAATTATAGCTGTGTTGAGCTGTCATAGTAATTACAGTATCAGATTAGAATAGTATTCAGAATACCATGCACAGAAATAGTCTCCATATTTAAGACTTCCACTAAATTATGAACAGGATTCAGCAAATGGAGTGGAGAAGTGAATACAAGGACAACTCTGACAGATAGTTAAGATATCTGTGTGCATAGCTGGTTTAGAGAGGTGCCTCTGTGTGTATGTGTTTATACGACAGTTTTGACAGCTTCATTCAAAGACCAGAGGATATATTAATTGTGTGCACAGTTTAGCCCAAGACATTAGTATTCAGCCCTTAAACTTACTATCATTTTCAACATGAAAACCTGTGTTGAACCTTGAACCTCCTAGGTCTTAAAATGTGCCAAGCATCTCAAATTCATCTGAGATTTCTTCACTTGTCTGCCAAGCCTATGTGCAAGTTCTCACCTGCCACTTAGAGAACTGGCAAATGCCCACCCAAGGTTTAAAAACACTGTAGGCAAATTATTTACATGTCAAAAGGCAGCAGAAAAATGCTAGTAATGCTACTATTATGGGCTACAAAATGCAAATTTAATTAAAAAAAAAAAAAGAAAAAGCACATTAAATTTTTTACTGACTGCTACTGAAGGTAAGCTTAAAAGGTGGGTGACTGTCTTTTCTACCCCCTCATCTTGTCCGTTCTTTTCCAGCAAGCAGCAGCTATCTATTCATCAATGCCTTGACCGCAGATACAGCCTCATATACACCTCTATTAGAAAGACAGAACAAGAAATTTCTTGCCCAGCTGTCTACGTGTCTAGTTCATTGCTCCTCCAGCTGCATTATAAAAGTATTCTGAGAAATGGGATGACATAGATTAAGAAAAGGGTGGGGTGGTTTTTTTGCTTTTTTGAGGGCCAACCAGCTATTTGGTTTACAGCATTGCTCAGTGAACAGTTGTGTTGGCATAACTGAAGGATCAGTAAACTGAGAAGTTAATAAAAAGAGAAGTGCAACAGCTCAGGACCTTTTAGATCTGAATTTTCTTACAAAGAAAATCCATGCAGAGCCACATCCCAACTTTTGTGAGCGCTCTGTTACTATAGCACTGGAAATACACCAGAAATATTTATAAAATACTCGTGGATATTACCAACAATGACAGAGTTTTTGTTACGACTTGTATGACCGAATGAAGAAAATTCAGACTTGTTACAAGCACAGTTATAGTCACAAACTGAATGTAAAAACGTCATCTTTTATAATTTAGATTTCTTCAGTGAAGATATATATATATCTACATTCTCTTTTTAACCAATAAACAAAATGAAGCAGGTAATGAAAAAAAAATATGTGATTTCTCAGATCTATTTTGGATAATTGCTTTAGGATCACTTAAATCAATAAATTCCCTTGATTACATCCCCAAGAACTTCAATAATAAAAGGACAATTAAGAGGCTATGATGTAGATTCTGTGTATGTTCAGCAATTCCCATTCAAATTACTTGGGTTAATCAGAATGGCAGAGGCTTGAGCTCTATTATTTGGGTCACTTTTGGAGTATAATTACACTCTCAGGCCTCCTGAAATCATGAAGCTAAAGGGAAAAAAAAAAAGGCTTGAAACATTTTCATAAGGTGAATTTTATATTGTCATGAGAGCTGCAGTTTTAAGGAGAACTCCAAGAAATTCGGCAACACTGGGATTACAGAACATAAGCTCACAAAGATAAACTAGGTGACATGCTGACTCCACTGAAGCTAGTGGGAGTATTGTGGTATATCTTGAGGGGAATAAAACTTTACTGTCCAAGAGCAAACTTACAGGACAGCTACGTAACCCAGCAGAAAAGTGCTCAGTTCAGACTGAGGAAGGTAGAATGAATCCTCAGATTGAAAAATGCTAGTATTTCCCAGTGCCAAAAAATGCATGAGCCCCAGTGGCTAGAGGTGCTATTTGTCAGCAAGATTTCTGCAGGTTTTTTCCCTTGTAAGAGATACAAGCTTTGTGAGCCTTTAGTGCAGGTCTTGTGAATCTTTCTGTGTAATATTGTTGTAATGAGCATGTCTCAATGTTCTCCTAACTGCAGGGAAATAAAGTTACAAAGATCAGATGGTGGCTTTTATTTTTTCTCATTTAAATCGCACTTTCTTTAAAAGATTTTATATTGCATTTCACAGCATGATACCACACTGTGAGGTCTTTTCAAGCACCACCACGTATAGCAAACCTACAGCAAGTGGCTGCTGGACTCTGTAGGCTTCAATGGGCTGAAATGCAGAGGTTTAACTTTCAGCGTGCTTCCCAAACTGACCTGTAGAAACGGGATTAAACTGTGGAGGATTCTCTTCCTCGGCATGCACTGCCTTGTTGAACCCTCCAATTTCATTCAATGCAGTGGTCAGCTTTATATATAGCTATAATGAATCCATACTGTGAGGGTATTTTAAGCTTCTTGATCTGCCTTTGACAGTGATTTGCAGGCAGAACCGCTGCTTATTCTGTCCTTTGTATTCAGACCAGTATAATTTATGGTTTTTGTCTTGTAAACTAATTTCTTAGATTTTGGATAATACTTAGTGGGCTTTTTTCAGAAGTAACACTTCATAATGAAATCTTGAGGGAAGGATTTATGCCAGACAAATTCTGGCAAAATCCTATTTTGATACAATTGACCTCTCTTTGATTACAATGTTATACCTAAGGGGGTAATAACCAAAGAAAGAGAAAGCTGTACAGCTGATGTTTTACTGTAACCAGAGTATAATCTTGTAGAAACTTAAGACAAAGTTAAACAGAGAAAATCTAATTCTCGTTTTTCAAAGCTGGAACAGAGATGCAGCTGGGTTCTGTTTATGGCGTCGAGATGAAGACATGGCAAGCTGTGCTAGTCACCATTTCATCTTAAAGCAACAGCAATAGATGTGTTATGGGCTTTAGGGGGAGAATGTTTTCAGCAGTGCTCTATAAAATCTATGTTAAAAGTGAAATAAGCAAAAAAAAAATTGCAACAATCTTTTTTTTTTATTTTAATCTTTTATGAGGAACTACTCAAACTTCTCATCAAAGATTCCTTCTTTTAAAACATTTCATTGAGCATTTTTAATATACTATATATAATCCTGTTAGCAAGAATGGATTATTTTTTAAAGATGTTTTCCACTATTACATTATAATGTTAGGTTTGCTTTCCCTCTTTCTCACCCTTTTTAATGTGATTTTTTTTTCTCCATTCTCTCTTCAATCCCCTAAAAGATGTTCACTGCTCCAAAGGGTCTCAGATTGTCACAAGACTGCCCGATGCACTCTCAACACCAAAGAAAATATCTCTAAATGGATGCAACGGAAGTGTTTCTCCACAAACAGTATTTTTAAGACTCCTGGTATGTTTGGGGAACAGTGGCTTTCTGGGTAGGTGTGAGAAGATGGGAAAACATAGGATCAAGGTCTCCTGCAACAGAGAATACCTGCAGTAGAGGCCAGTACCAGAAACACCAGGGCTGGAGGACAGTCTTGACCAGAAGAAGGGCTCCCAATACCTAAAGGTTGACTTATTCCCTAAATCTCATGGGATTTTTAACTCTGGAAGAATCTTGCCTTTTTTCCACCTCTTTTTCTTTTCTTTTTTTTTTTTTCCTTCTTTTTTTACTGCAAGGTAATGGCTTTCCTACATAAGCATCTTTTTTTCTTCCTTTCCCCTAAAAAAACCCCCAGCCTCTTTCAGCCTGAGTCACAAATTTGGCAATGATTTCAGTGGGATCTTTGAATCATGAAGAATAGACATTAAGAGAAATAACAACAGAAGCAAGTTTCAAAGGGGGTTAGAGAGGCAATAAAGAGGAGACTTTCATGGGAAGGCTAAGAGTTTTATTCATAAACACAGGTCTTTAAGTTCTGTGATCATCAAGTTAGTTGCTCATTTGAACTGAGAGCCCTGACATCTTTTGAGGTTAGCCCACCTCTAATAATTTGTTTGTATACTGCAAGCAGTGCTACCATTTCTGTTTGCAATAAAAATCCTTTGGTCGTAAAACATTCTGTCCAAACAAAAAATAATTTAGATAATGCATTGCTAAGTTGTTTGAAAGTTTCAGTTATACAAATAAACACGAATCCTCACTGTAGACAGCTGGTCTTCTGAAGTCATGAAAACGCACTCAAGCTTTGTGGACTCCTATGTGTTTTACTCTTTAGTTACCATTGCTATTGCCCCTAAAAAGCTATTAAATTTGATGTCAGCTCTTTTCATTAAGTAAACGCGTTTTGAATACTTCAATTAGCTTCAGTCATCTATGATCACATAGTTCATCTCCACAGAACTGCCTTTTCTATGTCTTTCACTGAATATGAATGTGTAGTGAGATCATTTCTACCGCCTTGCAAAAAAAAAAAAAATAGACCACAACAAATAAGTAATGATATTATAAGAAAATATCTTTTATAACAGCTTTATAGAGTCAGAAGTATATAATTTTATATGATAGACACTTCATTGTCAAAAACAACAACACTGAAAAGGCTTTTGTATGCCAAAGCTAACAACCTTCCATTTTCTATTTGTTATATAAATTCAGTTCTAGTACATGTGTATAGTCACGTATTTAAATGTTGAGTCTCATTTCAAACTATGAGTAATTTTTTATTGTTATTAACCTAGTGCATTGTCAGTTTAGAGTGTATTGAGGGTTTACCTCACCTGGATTTGATGAGAGGCTCTTATTTGCCTTTGGCAAACCAAGGGAATAGCTATCTAAACTACACGCAGTTGGTGACAGACCCTTTCTTTACACATATGTCTCTTTTCTGTATCCTGAGTTCTCTGATAGCCTCCAGATACAAAAAGATCAATATGATCTGCTCACTAGGATCCAATGCATGTTCAAGCAGTAGACACGTTCAGCTTTACGAAATAAATAGATCCTACACAAAGCCAGTATCTATTTCTAGCCCTCTGGGTTTGTTCATAAGTTCAATGTTTGGCAGTAAAGTGGTTAAATAAGAACAAGTTCTAACATAAAAATATTGAAAAAGTCTTTTCATCATTTGTAGCTATTTCTTTTACAGAAGAGATAACATTTCAGACATTATATACTTCAAAGCAGTTAGATGATAACGCTTAGGATCTACCTGGCTCTGCACTGATAACCTCTCAGCTAGAATACTGGGTCTAGTTTTGGATGACACCTCAAGAAATACATGGAGCAACTGGACAGAGTCCAGAGAGCAAAAGTAAGAGGCAGGATTTAGGGCTGTTCAGTTCAGAAATCAAAAGACAGAAGTGGTCATGCCGATAGCCTCAAATTCATAAAAACCTGCTGAAAAGAGAAAAAATTCAAAGGAATTTGGATTCACCAATGATACATTCTTCCCAATAACTGAAGACAGGATGAGATGGAACAAATTTGGGAGATTTAGTTTGGATAGCAAGGAAAGCTTTCTTATAGTAAATGTAGCTATCTTCTGCAATAGATTGTGTTTTGAAACTGAATCTCTGTCATTAGAAACCCTTAAAATGAACAACAAGACAGGAATAAATAGGTAGAGAAGAACCTCTATCAGAGAGGGACTAAATTACCTCCGAAGATCTTTTCCAGGCCTATTTTCTATGACTCATTTGAGTATTGGATTGACAATTCTATCCCTTAGCCTTTTATATTCTGAAGATTAAATCACAATTTAACTGTCAGGATATAAAATGAGAGGGCATTAGCTTTCCATATCATCTGGGTAAAACAGCCCTTTTATGAAAATAATAAATTAAGTGGTAAAAATAACATGCAACTTGCACACTGGTGACCATGCTCTGACTCTTCTAAATGTATTAGTAGACTGATGGTTAAATCAGTCATGGCTTAATTTTCTCTTGATATTTTATTATTATTATCCATACTTCAGCCTTATAAACATAGCTTATTCATATATCATATATCATACATCATGTATCACATGTCATAGTCAAATCATATATCATAGTTAAAATGCTTAGTAATCTTATGTCTAAAGAAATATTTCTAATACTTCTATGACAAATCTAAGCATATATCAATCACTTCTTATCTATAAGGTGATTATACTTTTATGTCTACAGAACTCTCTTTTTTTTTAGGTAACGTAAGAACATTTGTATATAAATGGTATATATGAAATTCACCACTTTGAGAAAGAAGCAGTGAAACAACAGGCAAGACGTGCTCCTCTGTTTAAGATTGCCATTGAGAAGTCTCTAACTTAATAGAAGAGAAATTCTTTGAGGATTACTAAATATATGGAAATCTTCTCTGGCTTTGGAAGCTCCTGAGATGCAAGTGATTGAACCAGAAAGGATGCTCTAGGAATATTCTAATTTTTCATAGTTCTTAAAACTGTCCGTGGGCATCTGCTGTTGACCAGTGTAAGAGAGAAGAAACGGCAGCTGGATTGATCTCTGCTATGACCCAACATGGCTTCTTGAATCAGAAGAAAGAAAAAAAATATTTTAATAATTCTATGCTGATTCCTAGGAAATCTCCCTGTCGCTCCACGGAGCTATTTCAGGGACGAGAAGTTTCACAAAGTTACCACATATCTCCCGGGGCAAGGCAACATCCTAGGCTGTGGAAAGACAGAAGATATTATCTTAGGACTTCTTCACTATGGCCAAGTTACAATGATTGACTTCGCAGTGACTGCAGATGATGCACAAATTGCTCCTGGGGCTCCGCTGACGGGTGGTATCATCTTGGCCACATGCTCTAACGTGGTCCAATTCGAACTGGAGCCCGAGCGCTCCATTGGAAATCTGTCTAAAGCACTTTGAGCATCTCCTAACCGATGCCTCTTTCTGATGACAATCTGTTGCATTTTCTGTACAGCATTGCAAAAAAAAAAAAAAAAACTTGTGTATGTAGCTCACTAGAGCACTCTTCTGGAATACGTTTCAAATGATATAGGGTTATAACCTATGTTTGGCTGACTGACCTGAGGTATTGCACCAGTCTCTGACAGCTATTTCCACCATATAAAAAAATGATACTATTTTGACAAATGTTACGTTTAAATGAAGAAATGATTTGAATAACAAATGTGTTTTGTCTTCCTTCAAAATAAACTGAAAGATCACTGAAATGAAATTTTCCAAGGCACAACAGGCTGTTACATCATTCAACTATTATATAAAGGTAACAAGTCCTCATGCATGTACTTTTGAAAACCATTACCTGAAACCACTCTTAAGATTTAGCCAAGTAACACAGCATGGCTCTTAAAAGAACAAGAATCATCCAAGAACTGGTCTGTTGATGCTACTATAAATATTCTCACACAGAATAAAATATATATTTATTACATATAATATATTATCTCTCTATCTATTTTGTTCTGGGGAAGAAAGAGGAGAGAAAGGAGGGGTAAAAGAATAATAGTTTTGATACAGACCAAAAAAAAAATAAAAAAATAAAAAAAAGACAGCTAATAAGATCAAGGAGAGAAATATGTGTTTTCCTTACATTTTTATTTTCAGCCTTGACTATAACCATATCACAGGCTTGTGCTTCAGCTTATCTCAGCCTTTATTCCTGACATAAATATATTCAGTTCACCTCATAGAGATAACAGGATCACCCAAACTGTCAAGATAGCTAGAAACCTGCATGTAGATTTCATATCATTCTTCATTAAAGTGCTGTCTGTGACGCTGCCAAAACTAACAGAGTCTGATACAGTTATGAACATATCTTTTGGAGAAGAAGAGGGTTTTTCCAGAACCTGTTATCACTGCCACTTTTCTTAATCACTCTTCTTCTGTGACACAAAACCGAAATCTACTTACTGAATAAATGTTTTGGCATTTAATTAAATTTCTGATACTTCCCAAGGAACCAGAAAGTCTGTTTTAAGGAGCAAAGTATAATGGAGCATTTAGGGGGAACTCTAGCAGGGAGAACTAGCTGCATTTGTTAAAGAATTTGCATGATTAAGCTCTTCCTCTTTTTGAAGAACAACAAATTACTCAGTGTTGTGCAGCTGCTTCAGTCTCCTATCCCCAAAGACAAAATTATCTCCTTTTATATTCGTGTGATTTGCTCTATTCATGATTTGCTCACCCTTTGGTAATTCACCCCTTTCCTCCTTATTCCCTTCATTTGTTATCAGTATATGCAAAAATGGGATTTTCCTGTTGATTTAACAGGGCTGCTGAAGTAAGATATATGTGAACCTTGTGGGATGCTTGTTCAGAAGCAGGCTGACCTTAGCAGGGCAATTGACCTGCCATGCAAGGCAGGAGAAGCAAATAAACAAAACCCAGAATTAGCTGCCTGGGAGCAGCTTTTGAACAGCTCCGTGTGCCAGCACAGAGCCAATTCTCAGCTAGGAGTTTCCCTTGCTAAACTCTGACCTGACTGGGAAGCAACACACACTAATTTAGCGTGATCTGTAATAGGAAAAGTCCCAAATTTCACTTAAAAAAAATAATTCTACTGATTCATTATTTGATCCAGAACTACCTGGCTTGCTTTTTTTTTTTGTTACAGAAATAAGAAGGTATTTTCTGATCATCTGTCTGATGGAAGGAGTTTTTCATGTTGATTTTTAATAAGATATCCCTAACAGAAGTAAGGACAATTTGAGAAATTGGTTCTTTAAACACTCTTCCTGGCTAAATAATCTTCGGTCAGCAAAAGGAGAATGAGAATATAGGTTGGACATTTGATGTAAACTCCCCGTGATGGGAACTCATCTTCTGTCAGCAGGTGATAGCCTCAGAGACTTGTATATGCCTGAATGTGGCCTGAGTTGGATCCAGCCAGAATGCCAGTAACCACAAGTAATATCAGTTTAACAGTCTGACTCAAAATCCTGAATAATTTATATGCTGTAGGATTTTTTCCAGGAAAGTTAGAAATCACTGAGGGAGATTCTGAGAAGACCAGATGAGAAGGAAAGGGCCTTTCTTGCTCATTTAGTCTGTGAACCAATAAATTCTAGTGCAATTTTTTTTGGTTTAATATGGTGTGCGAAGGTGTGAAGGAAATGAAGTTTCATGGTTGGAAACAGTGTTAAGTGCCATTTCCAAGAGAAGATGTAGAGGTTTAGGTCTGGATATTCCCCCTCCACACTGGGGCAACACATATCAGTCACATACACTTCACTTGCTGGCAAACAGTTTGATTTTGTGCTTTAAACTGTCCCAGTATAAAATACTCCTCTGTTCTCCATCTCTGCTCACTTCTCTATCTTTTCTTCTGCAATTCATCTAACCTCAGAAAAGATATTTCTTTAAACGCTCCAGAATTGCTAAGTGTCACAATTTGAACAGAGGGGTGTTGCAGTTCCAGTCTTTATAGGTGAGAGTTAGCCATTACATTAGCTGATTTTATTACATTTATACTTGCAGAAGACAGATAGCTGAATCACTGTAATTATTTCAGGAGTAGCATAAGCCTCCTAGGTGAAACAGATAATACAGTATAAAATCAGGTTCTAACAGGCCTCACAATGTTGGTATTACTGTTAATCTTTATCTCCTACTGTCTATTTCCCTGCCTCTCCTTCTTTTTTTTTTTCCATCTGATTTCTCTCTTGCTTCTAACAAGGTAATTTCCCCCTCTTTAATCTCTTAGTTTCTGCTCTCTTCTTTGCCTTTCTTACATCAACAATAACACTGACTTATTCTTTCCCTCTTGACATTGTCAGTTTGTTTGGAATTGAATAGCAACAACTTCAAGCAAAGCATACAGACTTCATCTATGAATAAACCCTTCCCTGCTGATAGGACTCCTAGAATACTGGCACTACCACAATATACACTAAAAAAAAAAATAAAAAAAGAGAGAGAGAGAGAGAGACCAGGAGAATTAATAGTAAGAGAGACTTTCACACGCTAGTTGTATATCATGAGCACAACTTTATCCTGGTTGCTCTAGCAAAACCAAGAGATCCCTGCCAATGTTCCACATATTTCCAGAGGGGTACTCACCTCCAGTTAGCATGAGTGCACATTTACACATGCAGTTGTCATTGTCAGCATCTTTAGTACTGAACTCGGCACCATGTAAGATCAAGCTACTCTGTTTTCCAGCAGTTCCACTGTGACCTTTTAAGTAAAGCCTGAAACAGCAAGAGAAAACAATCAATGTCACCAAAAGGAACAATAAAAGATCCAGGTCTCTTTCCACACAAGATTTTCCTTCTGTGGTGTACACACAGAAACCTCAGATATGTCTTGCGTTTTGGCTCAACCTTCTTGTTGTTTCAGGTGTAGGATGAGGACATCCAGGATGTTTCAACATATCTGCATGAAGACATGGTTCCTGCCTCGGAACAGAATTGTGTATGAGGAGTTTACCCTGGAAAACGTGACAAAGTGGAGGGAGTCAGAGGCAGAAAAGAGCGCAAGGATTGGTGCCTGGAGATCTGCAAAACACTGATAGAATAATTGAGAATTTGAGTAGCTGGTCCCTTTATTGTGGCACAGAACAGTTAATGGCAGCTGTGTGGCCTCTAAAGACTATTTCAAACAGTTCCAGAATTTTTAATTTCATCAGTTAGAGGCCAAGCCAGCAACCCAGTTCAGTTCCTTCCTCTGCCAAAGCTGTCCCTGAATAATGAATGGAGAATAACTTAGAGCCCAAGCCACGAAAGTCTTCCCAATTTGCAACATTAAATATCCTTTTGCTTAAGGAGCCCTGACAAGTAGCTGGAACCACAACCATGAGCTAGGAGCCTGAGCCCAGATCCAACATGTAATGCAGTCTATGTAATGCTCAGTGTGGTAATGCCCCAGACTAAGTACGTAAGCTGCAAGGATGCTGAGAGATGTAATCCTATTCCATCAGGGAGCAATGGAAGGGCTGAGCACATCTCACCTGAATTCATGGTAAAAGGCACATTCATAGGGGAGAGCTGAAGAGAACATTGAACACAAACTTTTCATTTGCTTTCTGTCCAATAGTCATCACTGGGAGAGTGACACAACACCAAAAAACTAATTCCTGATCTTAGCTACCTAATTAGGATGTCTGTGCATGGTCATTCCTATGTTTTTTTCTTAAAACACTGCAGGAAGGGGAAAGTATCTATTACCATAATAGCTCATGTTCAGGAAGGATGAGACAGGATCTCAGTCTCTACTTGAGGGAGCTGAAATCATAATGATCATGGCCCAGGAGAAAGCCTCAACCACTGGGGCAAGAAAAGGGGGAAAAGAGCATCCACCATCTGTCTCGTTAAAGCTCTGCAGGCAAGCAACCAAGAACATGATATCAAGTGGGATAAGCCCACTCCACTGAAGAGAAGGCAAGAAACATGAGTCCTGCTTCTTCTAGGGTTATTGGAGAAAAGATAAAATGTCTCTTAAGCATCTAAGGCAAAATTCATAACAGCAGAAGTAGAACTTAAGTGTGCAAGACAGGAGAGGGGTTTCTGTCTTACTGGGATTAACATCTGGGAGTACTCTCATAGAAAAAGTGCTCACAGGCTTTTCCCACAAACACAGTGAACAAGGGGAGCAGTTATGAGTCATTACTTGTGGATCCTGCCTCTTAGCTGTTGTATTTCATCCAGTGACTTGGGATGAATAGAAAAAACAAATGACTTCACTGGAATATCATTCTTCCATTTGCTTCCTTAGATACCTAGCTGCAAACTGGTCAGAGTCTCCACAGCAGGAGTAGGGAAGTCCCCAACTCTGATTAGTTTACACATTTGCGGTTGGGATGAAAAGTTTCTTCTGAGATGAGAAGAAGACCACTTCTTCCACAGAACTTTGGATGAGAAGCTTTCTTTGAGAGGAGGAGAAGGGAGGTACAGGCACCATATGGCAGCTTTGTGGAACAAGTTCATGGCTGCTGATTCTGTAGCCCTGCACATATCTTTGAATGGATGGAAGACCCAAGTGAAATCAATCTGATTAAAGTTGTCATGGAACCTCGTTGGATTCTAATAATCCCTGTGAGGTTTGGTAGGATGCTGAATTACTAAGCCTTATCAAGATGGGAAGGCACAGAAAAAGGACTTGCATCTCTGGAGAGCATGAGAATTACACTTGCAGAGTGATTTAAACTTCACCTAATATTCAATTAATTTCTCTCTCTTTAAAAAATAAGACATGGTGATAAGCATGAAGCCGTTAAAACAGGGAATTTGAAGAGAACTGTCAGGGCTATTTTTCCAAAGTAGTTACACCACATTCTTTCATTTAGTTTTAATGTTTGCATGTCACCTGATCTGAGCATGGTGATTAAATATATTTTAATTAGATCCTTATAGCAAATTTTATATGTAGACAAATAGATTCACAGACACACACACACAGATATACAAAAAAATCCTTGGATAAAATATAAAAACTGTGAACAGCCAAAAATCTTTGGATAGCATAGAAATGCTAAGGCAAAATGTAAGCCATGCAATAAAAGTTCAGGAAGATTCTTAAATGTTTAACAAGGAACAACCTAGAAACAATAATCATAAATGTCAACATCTTATGCTATGTCCAATTACAATGTCAATTAGCCCATAATCACCATGTTACACTACCAGAGGATTCTTATGTTTTGCACAAGTTTACTCTAAGAACTAGTTTTGCTCATGCTCATTTCTTTGTTCCATACAAAGGAAAGGTTGGAATTAATCCCATCTTCATTCATTGGACTTTTGCCTTGTTTTGCAAGCTGTGTCTAATTTTTTGCAGAACAAAATATACTTCCCTGAGGTTGTGTTGATAGAAAAATTACTTTGTCACATGATATCTACAATCTGATTTTACACTCCCATACATCCTCAGTATATCAGCAACACCAAAGCTCACAGAAGTCTCATAAAGTCAGTTTAAAAAGTTAGTGCTGTTTGCTTAAACCAGGAAAGACAATGTTGGCCACATCATTTTATTAATAAATCAACACTGTAAATACACTTAGTCCAATAAAAAAATATTCAGATACTGTAAGAAAACAATAAAGAAATGAACAATACTTGCTTTGCAATATTTTCCCCAGAGGGGTAGGGCATTAGGATTATTTACAAGTTTATACATTTTCCCTGATATTTTATGAACATTCCACTCAGCACAGATTTAGATCTTGCCAGTTACATTTGACTTTGTCTCAATACCAATTGTCTGAGAGGTCTCCGGGGACTTTGCAAGGGTAAAGCTCAGCTTAGTTGTGAAGCTGATGGCCTCGTCACCCCGTAGCAGTGTGTGCATGAGCCGTTGGGGTGAGGTGCGATCCCCTTGCTGGGGGCCTTCCTCCCTGAACCAGCATCACCAATGAGGCAAGGCAGGAAAAAATGATTCCACAGAGCTGGATTCCATCAAAACTGGGCCTGAAGACTCTTTCTGAGGTTTCCTTGAACGCTGTGGATCAAGACTTGTCTGCCCCAAGGAGACAAGTCTGCCCAGCACTGCCCTGCTGGCTCCCAGATGGCAGTAAACACCTTACTATTTATTCACTCATTTAAACAAATTCTCACAACCTGTTGTCACAAGAATTTCCCCACTATGTATTTTCCCTTTTCCCTCTCTAAATCTGGAAAACTGAAATGCAGATAGTGATCCACACATATTTTATACCCTCAGATTCAAACTGGTAGGACTGAACCTTTAAACTGAACTCTGAGTAATTAGAGTAACTCATAATTGCCATATAGTGAAGAAAAGAGAGTGATTCGGGGTAGAGTTCATCTTAGTTATTCTGAAAGGAGATAAAGGAAAGGAAGTTAAAATAAAAAATGCTTCTTATGCTAGTCAAAGGCCAGGGACTGGATTACGTCTCCAGCATTCCCACTTGGTCTCAGAAGGAAAGTTCTAAAGACCAAGGAAAACAGTGGAAATAAGGTTCAGATTTCCAACTTAAGAGGTATGAACAAAGTCATGCTAGAATAAGCAAGGATAACAAGTCTGCATTACCTACATATAGTACAATTAAAATAGCAACAAAAACAGCATTAGAAAATAAATAAAGAGTAAGCAAGTTTATGAGAATATATTACTGGTGTAATATATTATTTTCTGAGAATATATGAAAACATGAATTTTTTACAGAATTATAAGAAATTATGAGGAATTACAAGAAATGATGAGAAATTATCAACCTTCCAGGTACTTAAGGAGAACCTGAACATTAAAAATAAATTCAGCTGTTACCTCTTCATCTAGCATGAGTGTGAGAAATTCTCTCGGCATTTTTTCCATATGATATTGTAGCATTGGCAGCTTGGGATCTATACAAAGAGATGGTGAGGAAGAACTCTCTTAAGCTTGTTTTGCTTTTCACCATTCCTACCGTGTGACACAATTTGATTATCTGCAGCCCCTTGAAACCAAAATAAAAGTATATTGCATGGGAGTTATAGTTCTATGAAATGTTACATAAATATCTGCGGGGAAGCCTAAAAAAAATCAAAGTTACACTAGATTTATTTTTCCTTTTGAAGTGACTAGATCACCTGGATTTCTTATTCCAAACATAAGCAGCTTAGTTCTGTTCACACAGTGTTCGATGAGTTTTACAGATGAACCTGAGACAGTTCCAAAAACTGTCTAAAACAGCTGTATATTACTGGAACATGTAGTTATAAAGATTGTAACATGGAAAATATGACAATAAAGAAAGTTAAGAAATAAAAGTAATTATTAATCCATGTAAGAAAGCAATGTGTTAATGTTATTAAAAGTAAAGGAAATGACTTCTGCTTCATTGTTTGCTTATAGAGCACTTGACCTCAGAAATAACGAAAATAGATTTGCTTTTTTAATGGCACTAGTGAAAGGTCAGTAGGACTCCCAGCATGTAAACTTTACCTAGTGCTTTCTCTAAACTTTTTTTTATGTTAGAGCTTTTAGAAATCACTCATTCCTTACTTAAAGCAATGAAATAGCTAAGATGTCTAAAATGCACACCCAGATCTGTAGGCAAAGAAGTTTGTGCATAAATCACCAAAAAATTTATTAGCTCAAAGCAAATAATAATAGCTATTATAAGAGATGTAAGTATATAATATTAAATATCTTCATGTGCATGCTCTTAGGTATTTTAATGAGTTAAGATCTCACTTCGTCATTGCAATTTCTAGTGTCACTGTACTGAAGATTTAGGCATAAATCTCCAGGACCTGGATTTCATAAACATGAGTAAAGGCCCAAATTTCTTAAACATTAAATCGAAAGAAACAGGAGTCTTAGAATAGGATTTAAAAGATTCAACATGATGAATGGAGAGGGACACATCAAAGCCTGCTTTTGGAAACACTGAAGAGGGCTGCCTCTGAATTCCCACCTTGTTTTTGTCTCTCTGTAGGTTGGAACATCCCTCTCTGTAGTCCTGTTTATTCCACTTGGCTGGCAGAAAGGAATTCTAAATTCTGATCCTTCCTCAAGGGAGTGAGTCTTAATATTGACTAAAAGGGTCATTGAATAAAACGAGTGAACAGGGATCAGAATCCTAAGCCCAGGATTTCCTATTTTGAGTCCTCTCTTCTGTGGGTTTCTATTTTTTCTCAGCTTCAATAGGAGGGAGGGCACCTACGTCTGCGCCTTGCATTTAACCTGCTGGTCGGCACATGCTCCTGTGTTGTGGGAAAATGCCCACACAGACAAGTGCAGACATAGATATGCTCATGTTGTCTCTCTCCTGTGTCAACCGTGTGAAAAGCACCAGCGTTTTACAGCCCATAAGGTTGTCATTACTCTGTCCTCTAAGCTTGAAATATTTGACGTTGGAGAGAGATTTAACTAACATTTCCCACTTACTGGGCCCTTAGATTTTTGATCTGTAGTTCATACCTGCCTAGATGTCAAAAACGGTGACTAAGATAGAAATGCAATGTTGGCTTATTTTGCTATAGAGTAACTAGCCAGCTGATTTTTGTGCTGATAAATGCAAAGCAATGTTCCAGATAGTGGTTCGATATAGAGCAAAATTATCTTCTAGAGGTGATTATTGCTCCAGCAATTACAAAGATAGGCTAAAAGGACCACTGCAAAGTATATAACTAAATTTCAGATGGCTTCAGTTTGGTGAAATGAACCTGTCTCCGAGATAGAGAATTGTCCACCTGGTCGTTTCCTGTGAGTTTAAACTGTTCTGGGTTTACAGAGTGCACGCGGTGAAGTCTGTGCTATTAACCTTAAGATTATGGTTAGACTATAGGGGCACCTGTTTGCATCCTCTTTTCTATAGTAGGGGAAACTTTCTGCCTAAATGTAACCTATTTTTTCAGGGAAAAGGCTTGAGCTTAGATTTTAGGGCACTGGGTACTCTCCTAACAAAAAGAAACAAACTAAACCCAAAATCCCAGTAGGTTTGTCACAAAATAAAATTATCTCTTAGAAGTAAATTAAACACTGCTCTCAAAGAAAGGAGAAGATTCTACAGAAATAAAAGAAAACACATAGAGTAGAAGACGACAAAAAACTTCTTAAATCACAAAACCTGCAGGTTTACTGACTCTTTTATCAGCAAATGAGTACTGACTTGTTGCAAGAATTGTTCACCACCTTTATTCCTGCCACTTCCACAATGACTGACTTAAAAGTACTAACTACATGAAAAACAGAATGTCACAGCTGGTTTCTGATTTTGGAAAAAAAATAGCAGTACTACCCAAAAATACTACAAACTAATACTTTCCCACTCTCAATTTTAGTCAAACTGAAGTGGCAACATACATGGTAAATTCACAGACTCTTTGTTTAAGTTAATTTTGTTCCTAATAGAATTGGATCTCCGCGAACAGTAGGTATGATGGGTCTGTAAATTGTCAGAGACCTGAATAATAAAGTAAGTAATTCTGACAATCCAAATAGATTTTTAAATTGGCTCTAAACTTCCTTGCTGCCAGCACAGGAAAACAATTTCCTCCCACTTTTCTTTTTTTTTGGAAAATGCTAAGACAAGATGACCTTTGTATTTATCCTCTGCTGCGCTATAACAATGACTCACTGCTATAATTATTAAATTTGATATTATTGCAACTCTTTGCCTGTTGTCTTGTTGAGAAAGCCACTAATAAAATCACATAGTATTATTTCACTATATCCAGAGTGAGAATTTGCATTTTCCAGTTTTAAAGACAGAACTATAATATAACATACTAAATCATAAACTAAATCCATATAAATGACTTTCCTTTAGAATCACCTCAGTTCAGCCCGATTATGGGACATCAAACACCAAGTGGCATTATAGGTAAATCTTTTCACGGGACTGCAACATAATTAAATTTTCCTTTTTTGAATTTTTTCTCCAGCAATTGGCCCAGGTATCACACTCCTTGGGATGAGACTGAGTGAGCAGGGATGATTAAGAGACATCCAGTTCTACCGCCAGACAATTTTTTTCTACCATAAGGCAGCTCGCCTGTCATATTGCTATATGCAGAACTGTCAAAATGCACCAAATGTTTAAAAATATGTTTGTTCTGGAGAATGAACAAGTAAACATATGCTCCTACTGCTTGAAATGAATGCTACCGAAGCCACAGAGACATTCACTGCAGCAGCGAGAGTTGTTCAGCTTGGAGCTGATGTCAATAACACAGTGATGATGGAAAGGAAACACACGGCAACCCGGTTTTGCTACTGCTAACAGGGACAGGGCCATATCTAAAGGCTACCATGACAGGGATGTGTTGAACAGAACTAATTCCCTGTACTCTAATCTCTCACCAAACAAAGCGCAGGAGAAATACATTAATCTCATAATACCATTTTTTTTGTTAAAAAAAAATTAGCACAGTACTTGTTAAAACAAAACCAGTACTTGTTAAAACAAAACCGCTCACCATATTTTTAATGGAAACTTGAAACAATTTTTTAGTTTTCAAATTCGTTACTTTTATTAATCAAATGTTAAAATATTTCTAAGGAAGAAAAAAAATCACTATCCAACTGGCTCAATTTATATTAAATATATCCTAATATTTCCTGTTCCTACAGGTACTACTTTGTCCAGATTCATGACTTTATAATTCATACTGTGAAAGAAAGAAAGGAGGTTCAAATGTTTGAAAAGAAGAGTTCAAATCAAATGTTTGTTTAGCACAACAGAAAACTGCAGTCTATCTGAAGCTAGTCACTCTCCTAAGACTTCAGAATACCTTTCAGAGCAGAAAATGATGTGATATTTCAATTGACACTGGCCCATTTCTTAGTATTAAGCCCTTGCTCTGAAATTCCACGGTCATGATAAAAATTTAAGGTCACAAATCAGACAGTGAGATAACTAATCCTTCAGCTGGTCTGTCCTGCAGAAACGATGGAGTTCAAGTGTTCTGTATAGTACCACAAATGATTCAGTTTCCTATAAAAGCAAGTGGTGAGAGTCAGATGAGAGAGAATCAGAAAAATAAGAGCAAAATAGAGGAGAAATCACCAGCTATCTTCCAAATAAGATTTCAAATAAAACAAAGTGCAAAATATCCTCAGAAAAAAAGGTCTTACAGAAAATTTACGGGGGCCAAAGCACCTCCTGTGAAAATCTCCTGTGATCTACCTCATGAAAACAGATATGTTTGTACACGGGGAAAATAAAATGCTGTTCTTCTAATTAGGTATCTATTATGTCCTCTTTGCACAGCTGGATATTGCTTGAAGTGGTGTGTAATGGCAAAGACTGTTGGCTAAAAGGAAAGAGAGAGGCACTCTAGTTCACAGAATTCATGACCTGAAATATGAGTACTGAGCTTGCCCTGTTTTTCTCAAATCAAATTTTGAATGAGGTGTAATCTGTAATCACCATTAAGAAATTATTCATATACTAAATCTGAGTTGTCATCTAGGCTGAACCACCCACCTTTTCACCAAGTTTCCACTGGCACAATAGCTAATCTGTATCTTTTTCTATTATGAGCTGGATTGTAAAGAATCATTAATGATAGAAGTGGAAATAGTCTATAATCAACTTTTCATTAATTTTGTTTGAATTGTTTATACTTTGAAATTATTCTGCGCTAGCAGTACAATCATATTTTAATCATATTTTACAATTGCGATCCTCTGGGCTTTTGCAGATTCTGTTTTTGAATTTTTTCCAGTGTTAATGACCTAATGACCCTCTCAAATCATACTACAGCATTGCTATAATGTGGCTGGAATGGAATGAGTTTGCAACTGCCAACAGACCACGATTTAAAGAAATAACTTAATGAATAACACATTAAAATAAATATTTTGGGTTCTACATGAGATTTTGAAGATTTATGATGGGATTCGTGTTAAGAGATGTGTGCTTCCTGCTGAGTGAATCCCAGAGGAAAATACAAAGTTGCTTTTTGGTATGTTATTTTCAAAGTTATATGCTCATCAGGATTTTCACTCACATACCTCTATTTGAACCTGTTCAGTTCTGATAAAGAAGCCAGTTCACAGTTTATAAATTTATACTAATTGGACTAGTGAGCTTATTTTGGTGGCTGGGTACACAGACTCATGACATCAGCAAACATTTAGGGATGCTGAAGAATCACTTTTTGGAGATGACAGGAAATTCAATCATTTCCACACATGGGAAGAGCATAAGGTTGTATTAAGGACAATGTAATTGTCATGATCTCATTCTGAATATAATATTTATTTTTTTATTTTGATGTCAGCTTAGAGACTGTGCAATGGTAATGAAGCAAAAATGACTTGACCTTCAGTGAGAGCTCTGGTGGCCCTGACTCAGCAACGTACTTAGTATGTGCTTAAAATAAAAATTGTTCTTAAGTGCATTGCTGAATCAGGGCCTAAGTACACTCTGACAACATCAAGAAAAGGAAGAGTAGAAGAAGAAGGACAAGAATATACAGGGAAAAGAAAGAAAGTCTTGTTTTATTCATGTAAGATCGTTCAAAAGTAAGACTTTTTTTTTAATTAAAAGCTTATGATATGGAAAACAAGATACAGAATGAAGATATTTTTATACTCAAGCATGTCTCAGCCTGAATCATATACAGCAACGGTGGCCTGGGGCCACAGGTAGCCTTTAGTGACTCTACTCAGCAAAATACTACATTAACACTCTGTTCTTTATCTTCATTACCATATAAAAGATATGTTTTTGTTTCAAAGGTAAGTACCTAGGAAAAGGTAACAGAAATTTCAAAAGTTACATACACAAAGAGTTTCTGTGAAATGTTTATAGTCTTTTGAAAAATAAATATTGGCTTCACTATTTGCTTGGTTTTCTGAATTCAAAATCTCCTTTAAAAAATGCCAAAATGAGTTATGTGGCACTAAGACCTCTGTAGAAAAATATAAACAGACTGTTAAAACATATTTCAACTCCCTTGGCGTCATTTGTGGCTGATAAACAGCCATATATGAGTGAAAGGTTCACTGACTGCCATCCATTTATGATCCAAGTTCTTTGCTGGTGCCACACTGACCAGGCTAACAGGGATCACAAAGTCCTACATGCTTTTTTTTCCCCTAAAAACCCAGGTCATGACCTCATAAGAGCTGTGCTTCAGTATGATGACTTCTCTGGTTCAAATAGCATTGAGATAGGTATAAGGAGGTCCTATTTTAGTGCAACCAAATTATAATGCTCAATAACAGTAAGTAGAACAGAAATGGTGAGCATGTACTTGGCCCAAGTGTGGTGAGCTGTTCATGTACTGATTTAAAATTGAAAACACATCAACCTCTAGTATCTTTTGAAGCAATCTGCTCTTCTACTGAAGACTGAATTCTCTATGGCTCCAGACCTTCATTTGTCTTTTCTTTCTAGTTAGGCTTTCAAAGTTATTGAGTACCTCCTTCTTCTATGATAATAAAGGTTTATTTTAACTTGGCAGACCAAACAAACAAAAGTGCATAGCATGAGATAACACAATCCTTAGTCATTGAACCTATTTGTAGGTTATTTTTGGTAGCTTTTTAGGCATGGTTTGTGTGCCTGTGTGATCCAGCTTTGTGATCTAGCTCAGCAACCACATCGCTTCTGTGAAACAGAAGATGAAAAATATCAGGTTTTTATTACCATTAATTCAGAGGAAGATACAGCAAACTCAAGTATGCTACCATTGGGAAGAAACAACAACAGCAACAATCTCTTTAAACTTGATGCCCTTTGAAATTCTGGGAAAAGCTGGCACAATCCCTTTCCCAATTCTCTCCAAGCCTCACCGGTGCACTTGACTTGTTGATTTTTGAAAGAATTTAACTCACAGAAAATATCACGCTGCTTTGCTGGTATTATCCTGAAAATATAGCGAAAACAGTGCAGAAAGTGTTCTCAGAATCAGGCTCTAGATACACTTGCCAGTAGAGTTGTTAACGATAAAAGGAAAAAGGCTAGAGTAGGTTGGCCAGGCAGTTGGTAGCAGACTTCAGAGACTTTAACCACTAACATACTAGATTAAATAAGGGTCACTCTAAGAATTCCTACATGTTTTTTTGCAGGCAGATGAAAGCTTGCTCTGTCGGGCCTCTAAGCAGACATGAGCTCATTCTGCCCACACTCCATCCTGGCTGGAAGTTGTGCTGTCACAATATGGGTGACACTGAGCCTACTCACAAGCAGCATGGGCTTGGTGCCACATCAACAGGTCTACCCAGTTCAGAGGGTGGGCAGAGATAACTAGCACCAATGTGGGCAAACACAGTTCATAACTCTTCTTTAGAAACTGCATAAAATGGACCTTGAGATCTTATCCTTTTTTGCTTCTAAATACTGGAGAAGTTTGACCATTCAGCTGGTGAAAATGTAGACAATTCGGTAAACTTTCCAAACAATAATAGTTTTTTATCTAGAGATTCTGACACTGTTGCTAAGTAAATTCTTCTTGATCTTCATGATCAACACTCAATGGTCAAAGTATGGAAAACTTGGTGAAACATGGATATAGTTTGGTGAATAGAAATTAGAGATGTGTCTCATTCTGTGTATCCAAATTTCAACCTTCCCTGCTCGACATTTGGAAGCATCAGTTCCACTAGTCTTGATGCAAGTTATGACAAGAATCATGACCAGGTTAAACAGCTTGAGCTGGCCTTGAATTTGGTTCCGGAAAATATACTCCACATCCCAACAGCTAATAGTAAAGAAAATGATGCAATCATGGAATCTGCATCAAAGAAACTTCTAGATATTCAAATGCAGATTTATTTTTTAATCCTGAAGTTGACTGAGATGTTTTTCTCATTCTGCACTTTACTTCTGAATTAGTCTCTCACAGTCGTGTAAGGTGTATTCCCTTAACTCTAGGATTCATTATGTTCAATGTATTTAAGATTAAAACATTAGTGCATCAGTGATTAGCAAACAGAAATGGAAGACTAACTGTTCGCAGTGTGATACCATATCCACCTATAAATTTTCATATGTCCTTGCACATAACCCTTGTTCTTTGCACAAAAAAATTCACTATGGTAATCTACATTAATTGGAGCATTTTGAGCAGTATAAGTTGCAGACGGTTTGAATATTTAAGACATTGTACAAGAGGAGTTAAGTTAATTCTAAAGACTGAAAAAGTAACAAGGAGAATTCTCAACTGCTGTTAAAGAAAACCATTGTAACATTTAAAAATCATTGTTATGTTACTTGGTTTATTCCAGAATAGGGATAAATAGCAAACAGAGCTTAAGTCCCTGTGATAGCTAGGTTGAATTTAAAAGCCCTCTAATCTTGGAGATTTCTAGATATCTTACATGGCATAGTTTTGGTTTAAAAAATTTCTGGTAGTCTGAAAATATGCAGAACTGTCTCAGTTTCAGCAGACTTTCTTATTCAGGACCTGTTTCATGTCAAAGCCCAGCTGAGACAAAGAAAATTAGATGTTACTTGTTTCTACAATGTACTAATTTCTACTAATATAAACATAATTAGGTTTAAGCTTTTTGTAAAATGCTTTGACAGAAGTAAATTAAAGAAATGCACAGCTCTTGTTGGTATTATTCCTGGGAAAAGTGGGAACTCTTACCCTGAGAATAGCAGAGTCCATCCACACCAGGATTTTATAAACCTTGCTAAAATACTTCTTTGAATATACACGTGGGGATGGCTATAAAGAGGTTTATATAAGAGGTTTAAAGGAGCAACATTCTGCAAAAGCAATAATACAGGTTACTCGTTATCAAGATAAAACTATCCAAACAAGAGCAGCTCTTTAATATGAGAGAGAAAAAATAATGGGTATTACCTTAGAAAAACCTATACGACTTTTTTCCTACATGCTCCTGTTCAAGTTCATGCACTGCTGCCTTATGCCTGTCTCCAAAAGCTGGGGAATAGATGGTGAAATTTCCTCAAACTACAATATAACAATTTAGGGCACTGCCAAGTTTCCATAACATGTAGTTCAGACAGTTCCATAACACCTAGCATGTGTTACAGGTTCTCTCAGATTTGTGGGCCTGTGCAGTAGTGCTTAGCAGAGATTTCACTGTACTCTTTTTGCTTTGTGTGACATTTTTCTCACACTCAAGTCCACCAAATCAATTTTTGATCACATCCTCACCAGCTAAGAGGCCACAGAGCTTCCAGAGGTTATTACTCTCTCCTTTTATGGTTGGACTTGATGATCTTGAAGGTCTTTTCCAACCGTAATGATTCTATGCTTCATACAACAGCTCATGGATCCCACTGTGGCAGCAGGGTGAGTCTGCAGTACAGATGTAGGCTCTGGAGCTCAGGGGAATTCTTCATCACTTCTGTCAATGGATATGAAGGGATGCCTCGCTATTTTCAGAATTTCCTAGTAGTTAAGTCTGCACAACCCTTCTCATGTTGCCTGATTTGGCTGCCAGTCTAAGTAATTTATCTTCCCCTGGGCATGCGCAGGGAATCAAATGTCCCAGGCAGAGTCCTGCATTCTTTTCCTAGGGCCCAGGAGTTTAAATGTCAGCACAGAGATTTGCTTACCTGTAAGAAAACATGTCTGATTTGACTATATGTACTTCCATTCACTAAATCCAGGATAATGTTTAAATGTAGAAAATTCTTAAGAAGCAGTTGTGTTTTTTTTTTTTTCTTGCCTCAAGTATTCAGTAGTTTGAATTAATGTGCTTATTTTATTGTAGATAAGTTTTGGGGAAAATAAGATACTTTTGTTTTTACTCATATATTTTACTTTTCTTAAAAATGAATCTAAGAGACTGTAGAAGAAGATAATAACATGTCTGTTTTGTCCCATAGAGATAGCTCCAGTGAAATGCATCAGAAAACAAGCTTCCTTCCAGCTCTGTGCTTGAAGTGCCCAGAAATGCTGAAGGAAATACATTTTTCTAAAATCATAAAAAAAAAGAAACATAATTTTTGGAAGATTCTTACTAATAGTCTATCAAACTTCCCTGGAATGTGAATTCTGCAGGTCCACTAAAATGAATATATGGAGAAGAACTATTCAGTTTTAGTTGGAGAAAATACACCAACCTGGAGAAGGCAGCTGAAAAATTCATCAGTCGTGGTAAAAGTGGGAAAGAGAAAAGCAGGATTGAAGATAGTTTAGATGTGTCTTGAAGGATCTTGTCATATACTTTGTCATATACTTCTTATAATGATGAATAAATGAATATGCAGAAATTAGGACATCCCTATTATATTAGATATATTCTGAGTGACGCATATTGCCTTCACTATGAGGAGTTTTATTTCAGAAAAGCAAGATTTCTCTACAGCCAGGAGTATAAAGCTCATAAAGCAACCCTGGCACTTTTCTAATGCCTCAAGGAAAGAATTGCCAAGAATTTACGGGATGTCTGCTGATCGTCCCACATACCTAGATGTTGCTGCATTAAGAAGTTCTGTTGTAATCTGTGACCAAAAGAATGCATGAAAAGAAATACTGTGGGGCAGGGGGAATTAATATTGCTTTTTAATAAATTCTATCTATAATCTGATAAATTTTGTTATTTCAAGGCTGATCTTACATATATGGATTGACATTGGGCTTTCTTGGAAGATGGAGGTCTTCATGTAGATTGAAAATAAAAAGAAAATGTTTTGTTTGGTGTAGAAAGGTGAGGAGAAGGCTCTTCAAAGTATAAGACTAATTTAGTATGTAAGTGCTTAGTTCTATGCTCTTTATCAACAGGGCATAGAGACTAATAGAAGCTTTCTTTTGACATGGAATTGTTTAAGATTAAATAATACTAATGAAGAAAGTGCATATATACAATATTTTAAGAAGAAATAATGCAATTTATATGCATGAAAGGATTTTTCATGGGATACCTATAATGCATCTTCTGCGCTAAAGTGACCCAGGTTACTTGCTTCTTCAAGGAACTACCTCTGGCAAACCCACTGATGTCAGTGGATGCTCCTGCTCCCTGCCCCACATCTTATCCAAGCAGGCACACAATGAAGGGGAAATGCTTTCCTGCTCATTAACCTGGTGTCCACCAGAGCAATCTCCTCATCATCTCAGGAGGAGTCATCCTCATCATCCTCTTCCATCCTTTCCCATACTTATCTCTCTCTATTCACTTCCCCTTCACTACTCAAACAGTCCTTTAGAGTATTCAGCAAATACATTTTCACATTACATTCCATCTTAACACCGAAAAAGAAAACATTTCTCTATTTATACTCTTGTTTCAGTATAGTTAGGGCTATTGTATAGTGAACTACACATGATCTTCATGAAGTTAGAGGTGGGAAATGATCAGCGTAGATGGATTATGTATATAGGGATTTATGTGGATTAAGTTGAAATTTTTTATTCATATACTCTCAAATATATTTGCATCAACTTTCAGTTAGTCAAAGAAAATGCTGTATTTCATGTCTGCTTACACTTGGAGATAGTGCATGGACTGTCAGTGAGTTTTAGTCACTGATATAATATAGCACGTTGGCTTGGTTCCAGGAAGACTGCTGGTTAATGGGCATCAGATTGAATCACTGCACGTCCAGTATTTAGACTTCATGGAATACTCTTGGATCACAGTGTTCTTAAATAGAAAAAACTTACTTCAGTCAGATATTTATTTATAGAGACGTTAAATCTTTTTTCCACATTTAATTTATACCATTGTTTTGTGAAAAAAATAACATTTTAAAATCATGCAATATATGGATAGAACAAATATCACTCCATTTGTTAATAGAGTTTTTTTTTTCATGGATATTTCCCCTGAAGTAAACTTGCAAAGTGAATTTCAAGTTTCCAAAGAAAAGTGAATTATTGTGCATTCAAATTTGTGCGTCATGTATATATTTGGAGTTATTTTGTAGTTTTCATATTTGGTAATAAGATTACTGGGGTCTGGACACAGGGCTGGGTCACAGGGGATCTGTGTTTATTTCCTTGCTTTGCCCAGATTTCTTAAGTGTCCTCCAATGTACTTTTTCTTTCCCATCTGAGAATAGGGCTATGAAGTCTGTGATACAAATAACAACACAGAAGAAGCATGAACAGATGGCTCGGAAAGATTTTCAAGGCAGATTGATTCCCTATTTTACTAAAACTGTTAAGCGATACTAGAAGAAAGCATGTTACTTATGGCAAATGCATCACCGAACAGCCTGGATTATAGCAAAGACCCATATCAGTATTTAAAAATGAAGTTTCAGTACATGGAGGAGAATGACAATGACCTGTTTATGTCTGTTTTATATGACAGTAATAGTCTGGAGAAAATGTTTTAAAATTAAAACAAAACAAAACAAGTGTCCCCATAAAAATAACACTCTCAAATAATAATACTTACTTTTACCTAATACAGCATTTTCACTGCCCGAATTTAAAATACCATGCAAAAATGTTTTCTCCACTTTACAGAAAGAAAAGTGAGAAATTTTTGTAGCAAACTTCAACATTAGTTCAACAATAGTGATTAAATAAATCAATAGGCTACACCTTAAAAAAAATCAAAGATTAACATTACATCAAGGCCTCTGGCTCCGGCCTACCTACCCCGGTTGCCTAAGAAAACAGAAAAATGTTATGCTATTGCTGAAACTAAATACACAAACTCTTAAGCAAACAAGAGATGCAAAATCCAATACTCAATCCAGCCCACTAAAAATGCCGTGCTACCAGCTCCCACAAAAACTAAGAATTGTTAGTTTATATTCAACAATTGATCTTATTTTGCCAAAGCAAAAACTAGAGAGAGACAGTATTTTGGAGAGCTAGGAACTGTGCTACTGAGGTTTTTATAAATCATAGGAGCATATTAGTGTCTAATTCGAATCACTGCAATGGCTCACCATCCTCTTCGCAACAAATTCAGCCAATTTCTTGCCACTGAGGACTTGTACAAACTGATTCTCTTCTACATATCTGATATTTTCTTGCCAACTTGTCCCTTGCTCATTCTGCTAGTAGTGTTAGCAAACACTCTATTCCATTTTCTCATGAGCTATCCTAATCTCTTTTACATGATACTTCCAATATAATACCATTTTCCACAATTCTAAGAATCAAAGATCAGCCTTCACCCACAATTTGCTCACAGTAGCTAGGATGCTGCTGCTCCAGACTCAGTTTTCATCTCTACCTACAGCAATCCTCAAATCAGGCCAACCTAAGAAGCACAGCTGCATCTTTTCTTTGTATTTCACCAAAAATATGATGAGACATAGTGAGTTATTGTGTCAATGGAAAGCTTTTCTAAACACAAGAACAGAGAACCACAGGAACAGAGGGAAGTGAGGATATTTTCAGTCTCTCTGAAGGATCTGAAGTACAAATAGCTGTAGTAATTTAAAGTTTCACTTCCCCTTTCCTTCATCCCATGCCTTGCTTGGGAGTGCAGCTCCTGTGTCACAAGTAGCAAAACCAGATGTGTGTGCAGGATGAAATTGTTGCTGTTCAACATCCAGCATCAGTACAAATCTACCTTCATTAAGGTAGGACGCTGGATTCTGAATTGTGGTGGGAAATGCCAAAATGTGGTTGCTTTTTTTGGTTATTACTGGGTGTGAGGATACAGTACAGAGCTGTATTGTGTGTCGTATCTGGATAGGTCCTCAGAATGGCATAGAAAACAATAATAACCATATATCAAGAATGGGTTAGCTGAGGTTGATTTAGAAAAAGAGGATAGGCTATTTGCTTTCTGGAAGTCTTGTTCACCTTGGCTCTATTATAAGACTTCAATTACGAAACACTGCACTAAATTGAGGTTTATAACATCTAACTGCTCTTTTGTTTAACCCAGTGCAAGACCTGCAAGGAGACCGGCAGAGATCATTTTCATGCTATTTTCAGATAGCTCCATGTTCAATCATTTTCTGTGGATACGAAGTGGAACGATGTACAAAAGGAAATCAACCACTTATGATGGTACAGGTTATTGCAGCTTTCAAGTAAGGTGCAACACTGATTATTCTGTGTCAATTATCATTCATCATCAAGCATTTTCTGCTTCAGTACTCACATTCTTATCTCAATTTTCCTCTTTGGGATCATCTGGGATAAATAGATTTTATTTTACATTCCCAGAAACCCTTTTGGAGCTGTCTCATTTTGAAAGAGAAACAAGGATATTTTTAATGTACATGTGTTCAGCATTACCCTTTTTAATCATAGGTTCTTTAGGCTAATAAAAAGTAGTAAAGAGAATACAAACAACCCAGAGAAAAAACAGAACCCTTCTGAAATCACCAATTGGGAGTTATCCAGAGTGAATCGAACTTTGCATAATGTTGAGGCTGGATTTTGGGAAAACAGCATGAAAATGATTTTTCATATTTTCTCAGATGCATTTTATCACTTTGCAATATTTGTATTCCTTTCTTAACTTACTGTATTCAAACACTAGACCTGGAACCTTAGTATTTTTTTGGTCTCTTCCAAACATATGAGGTACTACCATAACATAAATGAAAGATATTCCACTTCTATAGCTTTTCCTTTCATTTAATTATCCTTCCTCTACTTTAGAACTTTATCCTTGATCTACGGCCCAGACCTGCTTGGAAGCTTTTCTCTTTACTGGTTATTATTTCTACAAGCTCTTAGTGAACTTATATTATTTGAAACTAATGTAGAGTAAGGCCAGCCTACAGTCACTTGCTTTTACAAACAGTGTTGAAGCAGCAGCATTTAATGGGGGTCACTAGCAGAAATTCCTAACAGCTTCCAAAATAAGACAGTATCTAATTTGTTTGGCAGAATGATTTCAAATAAATAGTAACTGAGGTTTTCAAAAGGTATGCTGCTCTCTGCTTGATGTATTGAGAGCAAACATGGCAAATGCTGGACAACTGCAAAGGAAAAGAACTGTGAGCATGATGTTGAGGACGCTGCTTTTCAACTTTGGAGGCATCAGTTAAATTCAGAATGACAGGGTCCTCAGATAAAGAGAAAACAGCATTCTGTGAAGAGTGGCCAGCAGTTTAGGGCCCAGTAATCAGGCTTTTATTTGGCCTGCCTTCTGGAGTTGTTTCTGTCACAGATAGTGATGCTGGCAAGCAAAATAAAGAGCTTTTACATCATACGATGCATTCCTATAGTATCTTCTCAGAGTCCAGTGGAATTTTTGTTTGTAAAATGTCTGTGGACATGTATCTGACTAGGCATTAGTGCTTTTGTCAAGCAGGAACAATAATCTAGACTTACATGTGGCTTACACTTCATTATTGCCAGAGCTGTCAGACTATTTCGCCTTCATTAAATACTCAGGTATGTTTCAGGAAAAAATGAACAAGGAATTCATTTGAAAAGCCTCAGATCAACAGGGTGAAAGGGAGTCTTTGCACCTTTTCATGCTTCCCTCTCTTTATCTCAGAATAATAGGAATTAAGCTAATTCACCATTCTCTGAACAGAGGAATTTCAATTGTACCTTGAGGTCACACAGGCAGCTCGAACCAGGTAAGTTCTGATCTTTCACTGGACTATGGAGTAACATAGGAAGCAAATTTTCAGTCTTTCCTTATTCCCTAGGCAAATCCCTACTAATATCCGAGGAAATGTGGCTTTAATGCAGACAGCAGAATTCATCTGACACTTCTTTTTTTTTTAACTTTTTGAGGCCTGAACACCATTACACCATTTCTGTTGAGATTTCTATACTTTTGAAGTATGACCTTTCCATTTTTCTTGTTTAGCAGGAAGAATTTTCATGGATCAGTTTTCACAATTGTTTCCATGCTCAGAAAATACAATTCATCCTGCCAGAAGATCTCCCTTTCTTCTAATGAAAGCAGATTTACTTTCCTTTTCTAAATATTCGCTTGTTCCTATATATTTTCTAGAGACTCATTTGGGATAATTTTCGAGGGCTTCTTTGCCCCTTCTATCAACATATTAAACTTATCCTGTTTAAGACATCTCCAAGTATCTGTTTCATCAGCCAAGGCAGAGATGAAAATCAACTTTGCTTTGCCTTTTTTCCTCACCTTAAAAGTATTAAAAAAAAATTTCAAGCCTCTCTCTTTGGATAACTTTTCTTTGTCAATTTTTCACTTAGTCTAAGGACTCCTCAGAAAGGAGGAGCTCCTCTGAATCATGCTAACCTGCGTGTCAACTGACTACAGCAGGCTGGGCATCCTCATTACTGTCAAGGCTCTGTAGGGATCTCAGCATTTGAGCAGAGCACCTTCAGGGTTCATAGCGTGAGCCATGCAGCACACATTCACGTGTGAACATCTACACCTAGACTTCCTTGGCTGTCCATGCAGAAAACAGGAGCTGATGGAATATGTTTCATTCTGAAGGACCAAAAAAAAACCATCTAAAATAAGCCAGATGAATCATATCCCTGAAGTTCCTGTTTCTCACCACTGATTATAAAACTGAAGGTGATTAGATCGGTTGCAATTTTACTTAAGGTTTTTTTAAGCATGTACCTCTAACTGAAGTACTTTACCTAGATACTTCTCTTGAACTGTTTTGAGGCTCAGATATGTAGTTCACACCCAGGACTTCCACTTGACATATTACACACACGGGTGTGAGTATTTTCACCTCCACTCCCTCAGAAACAAATCTAACATGCCCCAATACTGCCTCTTTTCAGAACATCAGAGATTCCATTATATGGCCTTTTGACAACCCTGAGTCTTGCATTACACAACTCTAATTACAGAGCTGACCTTTCTGTGCTGTGTGATGTCTTTAACACTATGCAGGAGCTCAATAACTTCTCAATGTAGCAATAGCTTCTCAATAACTTCTCTTCTATACCAGACAGTAACATCCTCTGAGAAATCCAAGGGGACAAGAACAATGTTATATGTCCCACCTGGATAGAGTCCTGTCAACAGAAAGAGCAAATTGCAGTCATTTCTATTTCCCTAGGGGGGCTGGGAGGTCAGCATTTTTGGGAGTCAAATTACTAGACTTTAAAAATCTGAATATCAGTCCAATGTTTCACATTCTACAACCTGAATGTTTTGTTTTATAGCATATTTTTTTCTATCCTAAAACCTTTACCAGCTAGTAGTGATGTAATAAATTATTTTGAATATTTTTCTGTGCCATTTCCTTTCCCCAAGTTTGTACTGTCTGTTCAGAGGAAATAATGATTTAAAAAAGAAGAAGAAGAAAAAAAAGTCTATGGTATTACCATTTTTTTCTTTCTTTCTTAACTTTAAAAATATCTATGAGGAAAGGATAACAAGAAAAAAAGTTTTAACTTCATATACCTTTTTCAAATTAGCAGCATGTTGATGATGGTGAATCAAGATCAAGTGTATCCCATACTGGTCCTTTCATTTTGCTTTTTGTTTCTTCACAATAAGATGAAGCCTTCTGTCCATCATGAGAAATTCTTTTTTTTTTTTCCTTACTCAAGCAGTTTTGAGTTCTCTTTCATGAGCTAACATGTTACAAATTTTACACAGTTCTATCAGGAAGTGAAATCAATAGATCATTCCTTATTCTTAGATATGTTAGTTTCCATCTAACCTTCCGACATGGAGAAATTACTTTTCTATTTTAGTTTAACCCTGGTGATTCACTTTATGTGAAAAATCAGTATCATTATCTTTTCTGGCATTTAACAAGGAAACTATAAACAGTATTTACCATTCAGTACTGTCAAAAGAGTTTGAGTAGATTCTTACCTGTAATTCTGCTTTTCATTTCCTATATGAAATCTGTCATACTGTGAATATGCCCGGTTTCCTTCCCAGTCCATTAATTCAATTCTTAGAGAATATTGTCTCTGACTTGTTATTGCAAAGATAAATTCATTTCCCAGCCAATGTTCACCTGATGGGCTACCAAAACCCTAGAAAAAAGTTGGTAAAATGACTAGATGTAATTATTGTAATTGATAGAATATTTATACAATAATAAAACCATCATTACATTTTACCTATATATTCTTATTGCTAGTCACATAGCTTTTTGTTCCTCACTCAGTTTGGGTATCTCTAAAATAAGTCCAAAAATACTTACCATGTTGGACTGTTGTGCAGTTCAACTCATATTTGCAAGGATACTTGAGGTTATGAGTTGAAAATCATTTTCCAGTTAGAAGATATTAATAGTATGATGCTGTATTTGTACATTCTTAAATGCCAATACTGGTCATAGCCAACTACCATAATACACACAGAATCACAGAATCACAGATTCACAGAATCGTTGGGGTTAGAAGGGACCTCTAGAGATCATCTAGACCAAGCTCAAGCAGGGTCACCTATAGTACAAACTCATTTACTATGATGCTAACCATATTTAGCATTGAGACTGACCTAAACTATAAAAGGTTATAAAAGCATTAAATTAGATATATACTGAATTCCAGTTAATTGCAGACTATAGATCATGATTTACTACCTAACAAGGAAGAGATCATTTCCTCTTCTGTTTTGTATCTGGCACAACTGAGAGAATTTTTTGATTTAAAATCCTCTTCTAATAAGACCTCCTGGACAGGATACTCACTGTGAGTGATCCTCATTTATAAAACTAATTTTCCCAATTTGTGATGCTCTAAGGCTCAGAGTCTGGCTACTACAAAGCTCATGTTTTTCTCATCCCCATGAGGTAGGGATATGGTATCTATATGTGTCATATTGCTTTGAAATCTTTAACCTAAGGAGTAAGGAATACTGCTGTGTTACACCTAGAGCGTAAATAAATAAACAATAAACAATAAATAATAAACAATAAACAAAATAAATAAACAAATAATAAATAAATAAAATTAATAAATACTAAATACTAAATAAATAAATAAATAATAAACAATAAATTAAATTTTAAGGCAACTAACTCTCTCACATTTAATATATTCTGATGATGTTATTTCCAGCTAACTGCACAATTTTCAAATATGGAAAAATAATATTAAAATAATATTAAAAATAATATTAAAAGTAATTAGTTTTCCAAATGCATTCTTAGGCCTATATTTTTCAACTTCCCATTTTAATATTGCTTAATTTTTAGCAAATATTTTACTATATTAAATTTAAAACTTTAAAAAATGCAATTGATTTAATTACATGTATATTTAAATTTCTGTTCATTGCAAACTATTAGTTCATATCTGCAAACGCCTAGTTTCATTATTTTCCAATTAAGCAATAAAACTTTTTCGAACCTGTAATTTCCAGAAAGCATATATTTGTTAAAGCAGGGAGTACGGAGTACAAAGACTTTCTTGCTACTGGAATCTGTTAAATACTTTAGCAAGAGATTAGTGTCCTCTATATATTTCAGTGTCTTCTCTAGTGTAAGGAGGAAGCGTGAAACCTTGGCCCTTCCAGTCCTTCCTCTCTTTGATTCTCTGTTGTGCTTCCCTGCGTGGTCCTGAGCAGACTGGGCAAGCAGGGATGAAATCCCTGGAGATGCCACGCGCTGCCACTCAGCTGCAGTGTGGCAATGCCTGGCTATTCCACCTACAATTGCTAAAGAAAACTTAATTTGGAGGTTTTAGAAACTTAAATGTCTGCCGGTGCTTCTTAAAAATATATTTCAAGGAGGCATTGCCTACCTTTCCTGTTGAAAGTCCTCTAATCATGCTTATAGCATTAGTGCTATATTAGATATTAGGTGCTCACTGATGCTGGAGGCAACATGCTCAGCTCTGCTCAGTGCACAGGTTTGTCTTTCAAGCTGGTGCATCTACCTTTTGGCTCAGAAAGTATCAAGTGATACCCAAGGATAAAGTGTCTAGACTGCCTGGGGTGCAGTTCAGTGGTCTGTGTAAGCATCTCACAGAAGACTGAAATAGAAATATAGAAGTATACTATTTGACTTTGCTCTTCTTGCATGTTATTCCATTACAGCTTATACTAGCTCTACTTAATATTGGTGATAGATCTTGCCTATGTCAACCTGCCAGTGTCTCTCCTCCTCCCCAATCCTTCCAGCAGTGGTTCCTGCCTATGTGGGAGGTTATAACAGCTTCCTCTCTGTTCCTTTGTTGCTTTTTTTCCTCATTTCTTTTTTAAAAAAGGGGTGGCGGGGACAGGGACACTCTCCTTCTGGCTCTCACGTGCAGGTGGGCAGAGCAGCCACTCCTGCTGTAGGCGTTTGGGAAGCCCCACACTGCAAAAGGCAACAGTTGCCTTTGACATTCTCTGTCATCAGTGGCCATGGTCATGTGTGGCCATGAGTAAGGCAGTGTGACCACCCAACACAGCGTTCATCCCTATAACCAGAAGCTGGAGGTTGATTTATTGTTGTTTATGTGCCAACCAAAACATGCTTCTCCGCTATCTGTACAGTTTCTTGCTCACAGAAGATCTACTACCGTTCTCACCAGGTCTCTCTCTTTAAAAGACTTTCAGGCAATTCCTTCTCCCACACTGACCCCCTTTGCACTGTGGCTCTATTGAATTATATTTGTCTTATCTTATTTAGATTACAGCCTCTTTAGGATTGAGTACATGTGGCTTTTTTAACATTATGTGTTCCCATATGTGTTCTCCATGAACTCCAGAAACCGTATATAATTATTCTGAAAGGATAATCATTTTCCTTCTTCACATTCACACTTCCTTCTCCCTTTTCACACATGCTATCATGGCAGGATGAAAATCTATCACTAACTAACTGCTTTGCTCTCCTGACCAGAGAAAATGAAACCGGAACAGAAGAACAGAAGGAATATAGAAAGGAATATAAAAAATCTTATGAGGACAACTATCACATTAATTTTGAAAAACTGAATCATTTTAGAAAGAGCTACAACAGTACCGAAATGCAATTTAGAAATGATGAGATAAAAGATAAGTACATTTAGTTTGTACTGCTGAATCTCCCCTGAGCCATATTTTTGTTCTATTGAGGAACAAAATTGAAACCCATTTTCATTTTCAGTGCAACACCTTTTTCATTATTATATATTATATGATCTTTTGAGGTTGTATGACTTGGCCTAGTTGAAAACCAAATTGTTTTTGTATTTGTATGTTTTTCAGTGGCAGCTTATTTTTAATCAAAGTCCTTGATGTTATGAGACAAAACCAAAGCAGTAAACAGAATATAAAAAGTAACTTCCAAAGTAAGGAATGTTCATGAGGGGAGCTGGTGTGGTTTCTTAAACAGCTGATATTGCTGGAAAAACAAACAAGGTTTCAGACACACTGTGCTTTCTTAGATCTAACCCAGACAGGAGCAGTACATTTCTGTTAAGTACACGGTTGGGAACCATCACTCAAAGTATAATTTCATCAGGCCGAACTCAATTGTTTCCAAACTTACTTATTCAGTTTACTGCCTCTATTTCAGACCTGAAGAAATACTTATATGTCTGGTTTGTTGTTGTTGCTGTTGTTGTTTTTCCAGCTACTTTGCTTAGCTGAATTACACAGCTTTCCTTGGAGCATATTTTAGATAGAACCTCCCCACTACAAGAACACTACTACTTTGACAACATATGTAAGTTTTCATGTGCAGGGGAGAATGACATATTTTTATCAGAAAGGCCTGAAAAATGTGAATTAACTTTGTGCCAGGCTCTTTTAATTGGCCTTCCAGATCTCGAGCCTTCAAAGTACATTTCAGAATTTTATCTTCAAACACAAAATCATTAATTTTTTTTTCAGCTAGAAGAGTTAAGGAAACAAGCTTGCTCAATTTTAGGCCCACTTATCTGCTATTTTCCTGCAATACCTTTTAAACACTTTTGACAATGGGATAGATGTCTCCAAAACACTGAGGTCACTAAAGTTTTGGGAGGATGGTGCCAGGAAGGAGCTGCCCCTGAGAGAGAGGCTGAAGCAGAAGCCCAGCAGTGGCCGGTCAACATGCACCAACCAGGCAGTCAAGCTCAGCACGTTGCCTCTGAACAGCACTGTTATGTCTATACCACTCATTTAATTTGAGGGGTCAGTCCACAGAGGTCGGAAGACTGCAGCCTTTCCTACGACCACGCTTGCTTTCTTCAGTGCACAAGGCATTTAGTCTTGGGAATGAACTTGGGAACAGTGAAGAGCATACTGGAAAATCCAAGGAGTTAAATTTAGGAGTCACTTATTCCAAACCCATAGCTGTCCTCAAATATTCTTGTTTTCCATCACATATTGTCTCTCAATATACTCATAATTTTGAACATTTATATTCCTATAGCAAATAATTCTAGATTTTATTGTGTTAAAGTGTTTTAAACCCAAACTGACGGAAGTATGTGAGGTGATACGAGTTATCTTCAACTATCCATCTACTTACAAAACAAAAATCTGTATTTCACGCTTAGATATATTTATAACTAGATACTTTTAAGTCACACTGAAGTCCAGTGGGTTGTAAGCAGCAATCCAAATTCAGGTTTTAAATTACTAAAGAAACACTATTTTATCACTAGCTTTCTATACTTTATTCCCTATGTTTGTTCCCAAGTAGAGGGATGAATTCCTTAAATGTCTACATTTATCCCTCCCATATCATCTGGCTTTTCCCTTGAAAGCTACATAATGTTTTAGCATGAATGGTGAAACAGAGACTTTTAAGTCCTAAGGGGGTGGTTGTCAGAGAGGTCACATTCATTTCCAAAAGGTTTCTGAACTCTCCAACATTTTCCTCATTATCACTCCATGGAAGTGGGAGAATTTAGAATGGAAAGTGCTTGCCTCATCCTAACTTTTTAAGAGCTCAATATCAGTCATAGGGAGATTATGCGAAAATTTGCCCTGACCTGTCATAGATTTTTTTCACGTTTCATCTTATTGTTTATCAACCGAAAACATTAATATTTTTGATGCCAGAAAAACTACATTGGAAAAGTTTGGTCTGAAATAAGATAGTTAAAGACAATTAAAAGTATGCCCCACCTACTACAGCACATGCTTCATCAAGGAATAACTATGTGATTTTTTTTTATTAGGTTTTGTTATTTGATTTTTTTATGCACCTGATAATATGCCTTACTTTCAGAGGAAATAATAACACAATATAAAAACTTATTTTCCATTTGTATACTTGGATGGAGCAAAAGAGTTTCCTAATGCCTATATATATTCCTTTATGCCTATATCTATTCAATAAATTCAGTAAATTCTGACATATTCCCCAATTATTATGTAAAAAAAGAAAAGTAATTTTCTGTTATTGTTCTAAATAAATTAAAGTACTTAGAAACACAGACAATTGTACCACATTTTAAAAAGCTTTAAACAAGTAAAAATATTCCAGGCTCTCAATCACTTAATTTCCAACTGCACAGTGATTAACAGTCAAAACCACTAACACAGTCATGAGTAGAAAGAAAATAAATTCAATACTAGCTTTAAAAATGATCTGGAGAATTTACAAAGTTGATACTTATTCAAAAATAATAAGTATGGTGCAAAAGAGTTTTATTAGCTTTGGCAAAATCTGTAGGGGTATTCTATTTGAATCATGTTACTCCAAGTTCATTAAACAATTATCTCTCTTTATTTATTTTGTCTGATAATGTTCATAGGAAGCTTTGACTTTTTACAGACAAAACAAAATTGAAACCAGACACAGTCAATATATCCTATGAGTTCCTCTCCCATCTGACAACTCACTGAAGAAAGCAGATAATAATTCAGTGTTTTACAGCAGCAGTGTCTTCTCAAGCCATAAAGAATAATCAGGTCCTTTTGCCTTAGCTGAGAATATGGAATGGACTTTGTTTAAAAAGATAATTTCTAACAAAGGTCAGTATACATCTTAATTTCCATCACATTGGATTAATCACTGTGTTTTTATTTACAATAAAGTTGTGGCCTATAGATGTGACTTTGACTTTCTTCAAAGAACAAGTGGCCTAAGCAATTTTAAGTTTATGAATGTGGTAAAATTCCCCCAGATATTCAGAATTACTTCTATGAAATTTCAGCAAATACTTGGTGGAAAGTTTTAAAAATATGTTGATGTGGAAGTCAGAGCTATCTTCTCAAAAAATAAAGGAAATTTAAACTACTGTCAGTGTAAATCCAGAGGTATAATAGAGGACTGTACTTGTTACTCTTAATTTGAAAAGTATGTCTTGAAATCTTCATATCCTGCAGCAATTCATATTGCTGTACTTCTCTCTAATTCAAATATATTTATAGATGTACAGAACATGTGTTCAACATGATTATTCTTTTTGCAAACATATACAGAATCTGTGGCATCAAACTGGCAAGAAAGAACCATGGCAGTAGATTCCATGTCTGAAGCACTACTCCAGCAAGGCAAGAGGCTACTCACAGCTCAGTCATCCATATACAATGGGAAGAGCCAATGCTTCTTCCTCATCGGGTCTGGATTTAAATCTAACTCCCTTACCATTTAGTTAAAAACACAGAGAATTTCCTATGAAGGCATTGTTAAGTTGAGAGTTTCTCTCCCTGTGTTCTTGTACTCTAGCACAAAAGTGTCCTGGAACATAGAAACCCTCAGTAAATTCATCCAAGGCAGATGGAAAAAAAACAACACAAAATAAAACAAAACGAAAACAAAATGACACTCATTTTTATATTATAAGAAAGGCAAACTAGGAGTTTTACTTTGTGAGAAGATCATTTTTGTATTTTTTTTTAAATACAAAAATGATTATTGTATAGAGTTAAAAATTCTAAATATTTCAATAAAATTCAGAAGTGCTTCTGTTTCATTATATGACAAAAAAATCGGGGTAGGACTTATCTCTGTTTTGTCATGAAATACTCAGATTCATCCAAAATATCAGAGGTCCTCTGATATTATAATCTATTAAACATCTATTAAACATCTATTATAACCTATTAAACATCTATTATAATAAGACCAAAATACAAATCATCTATATCTGAGTTTGAGCCAGGACTTGAATCTTAACCAGATAACCCCTCTAGATAACCAGCAATCAGACTTGCAGGTTGTTCTTTCTCTTTCTGGAGTCCTACTAGGCCACTAAATAACTGAATGAGAAGAGACAGAGAAGGGCGGACAACAAGCACCTGAAAATTTCCCCCTACAGAGCTACTATTCAGATCATAATAATAGTTATGCGTCAATACAAATCTTGAAACTTATTATAACTAGGATTGACATAGGAAGACTGTAACACAGCAAGATAATACAGTTAAATCAAAACTGTGTTCCAGCACAAGATTGTGTTTAATTCTATCTTCAAAAAAGTAAAGATGATGATTCCTTGGATAGTAGCAGCATCTCTAGTTTCAAAAAATTGCTCCAAATCTTCACCTTCTGAAACAAAAAAAAAATGCCTTCTGCAACAAACATTGTTTTTTCCTTACTCCTCTAGATTGTGCTATAGAAATGTGCATTACAAATTAAGCCTTGGTCAGAATCAGAACAGCATCATCAGCATGTTTTCATAAAACTGAATGTTGTCTTTTACTACTTTAATATCTTGTTTGTCTTTGCTGAACATGCTGGATTTGGTCTTCAATAGAAGTAAAGAACATGCTGTCTCTATGAGAAAGTGAAGCTGATGAAAGTGACAGTTATGTGAGTAATAGCTTCAGTCAAAAATGAGGTTTTAATACAATGACATGGCATGTGATTCTCTATCAAGGAGGGGTGAGTCTCCATGAAAGGCGTTACTCACAGAGTATCTTAAATACATTCCAGTCACTAAAAATCATTTCCTTATATACAAGTTACTTAGCAAACATTTGAAAGAAACAAATTACTTCCATGTCTTCTCTTGCAGTCACTTCAAATAACGACTTTTTTTTTCAGATGTAACCGACTTATTAACTCATTTGAAATATACTGTCCTAAGAAATGTACTTGTGCATACATGCATACGTGCATGCATATTACAAAATATTAATGTCTGAAGCATTTAAATTCCATTGTACTCATAACTTACTCTCATAAGCACATCTATTTAATACAATGATTCAAAAAAGATGTCTTATTTGTTTAGAGCATAGAAGCAACATGTCTTCTTTCTTTTCCAAGGACATTAGTTCCTTAGTTTTTTTTCCTCTCTCCCAGTTTTGTAGCCTGTCCTCGGATTCTTCATTTGCACGATGGCCTATGATGACATTCCAGTACATTTTATAAAACTCTTAACACTACCTTCACATTACTACTTTACATAACTACATGACTTCACACAGCAAACGAACAAAAAGCTGTTTCAGCAGAAGGTGCTATGGATTATGCCTTCAAAAAGACAGGTAGGTAGGCAAAGAGACGGGGTACCATCCTGAAGGCTTTTCTCCTTCCACAACCTCCTCTCCTTCTTGCCTATTCCCAAACCATCTTCAAAATGCATCCCCATGTTCTGTTCTTCATACCAACAATTCTTGCCTTTCCCTAACACTCCTCTGCATCCTCTCCTCCATCCAACCTATTCCACTAAGCCACAGAGGAGAAGAGAAGATGTTCTGAAGAGGGCTCTGAGCAGCTTCTGCTCTGCACTTCTGAAAAAAATAGCACAGAATAATCTATATGCTAACATCTAAACTTTCTCCTGTCCCAAAACTAGTTAGTCTTATGCAAACTGCCATCTGGGAATGGTCTAATGTCCTATCATCTTGGCTATTATTTGGGGAATGCTAGATGAGTCAGACCAAAACTGCAACAAAAAGTAATGTTGTGATTAACCTTGCTTCACAAGACAGTGCTCATATCTAGGCCATAGCCCTGTTCAGTGTGTACAAGAGTTGAGAAGGAAGGAACTGAGTCAAACATGAGTGCTTGTTCATGTTGCATCTACTGGCTCCCTTCTCTGCCAAAGGGAGAAACACAGAAGCTCTTGTTAAGCAGTAAGACACAGGTTATAATTATAAGATCCCATTAACTAGTTATCCTAGTCATCAAAAGCAGCTATAAAAGCCTGCCCTTAGAGTGACTGTAGCCAGATAAGATAGGGACAATGAGAGCGGCGATAAAAATGCCTTGTCCATATGAGATCAATCAACAATCAGTTTTAAGGATTATACGTCTGCACATATGCACCTTAGGGGTCGTGTTCTTGTCTTTGGCTCAGTCTTCCTTGAGTAACTGTCTGCAAAGGACAAAAAAAAACCACCACCCCCCCCAAAAAAAAACCAAGAAAACTTCCTTGAATATAGCTCATGTCAAAATGATAGAAGAAAACCTCTTATTGTCTCAAAACCTCAAGTCTCTTGGTAGCTAGGGATATCTAGCTCTTATGTGTGTCTATGTTTTCCACATGAATATAAAAGTTTCCTAAGTTTAGATTCCTGTCAAAACTACAAATCTTATCTGGAAAGTTGATAAATGTCCTTAGTTCTTATAAACATCAGGAGCATCTGTCTTAAACTCCCTAGTAGGAATTAATTAAATTAGGTAAAGTTGGTCTCAATGGACATTTCAGTACTTGACATCTTGATAATCCAGTGAACTACATTACATTCTTTAAAACCTTACCAGGAATAAAGAGCCAAGAAACAAACTTTTGACAAATGAGGATAATATAAAATAGTCACAGAGCAGTGTTCAGAACTGTGGTCTGATAGCACTCGAGCTTTGTTTTAAAGAATACAAGTATACAGCAAACGGATCAATGATATTGGACTACTACAAATGCAAAAAATATGAAGATTTCTTGGCCATATCAATGTTTTACATAGCTTAATTACTGTTCACAAGTGGACACTAAATTAATTCAGAATATCTAGCTTTAACCTAACTGAAAATTATGAACAACATTGTTTCCATAAAATGAGCATTTAAAATATGTGCATTTTTTTCAGTCAAGAACACTCTACTCTGCCAAGCCATGTGGTTTATGTATTTTTTGCTTTAAAAATAAACACATTTAAAGTTGTTTTCCACTAAAATAGTGCAGCAGGAATCATGAAGCATACACAAACAATTTTGAAATATGCCTTTTGTAGTGCTTGTATGCAGTCAGCCTCTCATTTGAAAAAAGTAAGTGGTGAACATAATCTATTGTGACTGGAAGGGATAGGAGTTCTGTCTGGAGCTGCTTGATTCTTTGTGTTTGGGGAAAAAAACAATGTGTGCATTCTTTGTAAATGGACAAAACTGCATTAGAGAAATATCCATCATCAATTACAGTTCCAAAGGGGAACAGCACAACAGCTCAAGTTTTTGCCTCTCTGTTCAGGTCAAGCACAATGTTAATTGTGGTGAGGACCTTTTCTCAAGAAGAATAAAAGTGTGTGTTTGTATTGCTACTGAAGCAATATGGAACAAATAAAGAGAGAGCAAAGAGATAAGAAAGGTGGACAGAAAGAACTATGAGGGAACTGAAAATTCAAACTGAAACTTTCACAAAAGGAATTAAAACAAGACCTAGCAAAGCTGGTGACCACAAAAAGAAATAGAAGACAAATACTGGCCACTTTTGCAAATAAGAATTAAATTTAAGTAACATCTGGAAGCTTTCAGAAAGGATTGAGAGATGGAAGTCAGAAATAAGTCTTTGTTTGGGCAGGTCAAAAAGCCTGAAGACCCAGCTTGCAGCCCGTGGGACTTGCAAGGACTGGCAAGATGAACACAGGAGGTGACTAGTAACCTGACTGCCACAAACAAGAAGGTGCTTTGCAAAACGCCTGAGACCTCTACTCAGGCTAAAGCTTCCTTATAAACTGTAACATAAATATTAAAAAGAGTTTAAAAAAAAGATTATGCCTAGAAGAAAATCTTCTGACTGGCCACAGAGGAAGACAACTGCTTTTTGGGTAAGCAGAAGACATGGATCACAGGGCTTGTTATCCTGGTTATAATTCACTGAAAAGGCCAGGGTGTTACAATTGCCATAATGAAAATGCCCCCTAGAAATGCATCTAAAAAGATTTTCTGAGAGAATTCTAGTAACCATTTCTGTGGCCCAGCTCACAAGGTGACACAGAATTCAGGCTGTGGGAAGAAGTCTAAACTGTACAGCTCTGGTATCAGCCCAAATAGGCACAATGGAGCAAGCCATCAATCCTACCCAACAGCTTAATAGCTGTTAGTTAAAAGAAAAGAAATGGAAGAAATCCCAACTGAAATGGAAGTGGTTTTGTAGACGTGCTTTACAGGCACACACAGATGCTGGTGATGAATCTAAAATAAGTTGGCAGTAGACTTGCTTTAAGCACTAAGCTGGTGTTGGACGTTGGACTCTCGGTTCATTACCAGCATTGTGAGAGTAAGGGCTGTGGAATTTACTGCTGAGCTTCATTCTTGCTTCAAAGAACCAAAAAAAGAACCTGCTGCTAATCAGGAAGATAGGAGGTGGTTGCCATAAAGCTTAGAAATACAGCTGTGGATTTAATATGTGCAAGTGACATTATGAAAGATTAAAAAGGTGATAGCTTGCTTTTATAAGGGAAGAGAAAATAGCAACACTGTGGCAACTAAGGCATGCAGTACAATTAAATACTGACATGCATTAAAAAAAATGAGGAAAGGATTGTTGTAGGTTGGCCAAGGCACGCAACATCAAATAACTTTTGAGAGTCTTTCTCCAATGACAGAAAGTAAGTAAATAATTTTAAAGGTCCGAGGAAGCCCCCAATAGACCTGCTCCCCAGCAAGTCCCCTTAGGAAACTGATAGCAAATGCTTGGCTTTTGAGTGTGGAATAACTTCTGTGAAGTTCATGGGACTTATTAAACTAGACATCCTAAAAGGCCAGGGAACAGTGAATCTAATACTCAGTCACCTAATTTGGCAAAAATGGAGACAATGACTGGGAAAGGTGAACTCATCCAAGAACTGAAAAACTGGAATTTGAGCAAGAAGACTCAATAGCCAAGTTACCACATGAGCTAATAGTTTGTTTGGATTTCATTATTGTTAATGACTGCCTAATAAAAGCCAGAAACTATGTCTTAGAAATTCATCCTTTGGAAACCCTCTTTCTAAAAGTGGCTCAGGTTTGCAGATGTCAAGATATAGGTTTTACAACATATTCTTCCAGAGGTCAAAATGTTAACAGTGTTTTGCATTCCCACTCCATGCAAGGAAATACAAATGGTAGAAACCCTCCTCATGCTTATTTTAGCTATTATTTCAGCAGAAATTACTTGATGCTCATCTTTAAATGTCTCTGATAAGAAGGAAACAACACAACGGAGAATCACAGTTGTGAAATGTGAACAAGCAGATGTAGTAAATATCAGTAGGAAAAGAATAATAAGATGAAGTCACGTGGTTTCTTCTGAACTAGGGTTTCTTCTGAACTTCTTCCAATTTGTAAATCTGAATCACAAAATCAAAATGGCTCAAGAGAATTTGTAGTCAGGAGTAAGTTCTTAGAACCCTAGATATAGATTACACAATTACCTAGGACCAAAACCAAGTGTTACTGATAACCATATACGCAAAGAAAGAAGATTGTGTTGTATAGTGGGATAAAACCACATAAGAGAATTTGTTTTCATTAGTTAATGTTTTAAATGCTAAAAGTTTAATTTGATTTTCCACAATGGAGACTGGACACTAGTGAAAATAGACCCAAAACAACAGGAGAAAAAGTACCATTTTTATCAGAATATCAGGCTGATATGAGGTTTTGGCAATTTAAGCTGGCTTCGATAGTCATTTCCCACTCCTGAAAGATTTATGACTATATATCTGTAACCTGTTTCCAGTGTTGGTGCTGGGAAAGCATGCTGAGCATGAATTGATATACATCCACGTGAAATGAAGGCTCACAGCAGGATTCAGGTCTGGGTTCCCACTCTACCCAGAAATTGCCAATTCGTGCTTACTTGCAGCTCTGACAGATTGAACCTTTTTGCTGATTCTTCTCCAATAAGTGAATATATTGCAAGTAACAGAGGCCCTAGAGACTTATTTTTATTAAATTGTTATGATTATTTTTTCATTTTTCTTAGATTTGGAGCCCTAGCAAGATACAAACACAAGAATGTCTTGGAAAATTTGAAAAGCTGTGTCTGAAATATTGGTTGAGACACCACATTTTAAGTTCAGCGACTCCAAGGATGACCATGGACCTTCACGTCCCCCTGCTGTACTACCCTATTTCCATCGGAGGAAACCCTGGATAGACTTGCCAGGAAGGAGTGGTGACAGGATCCAATAGAGGCTGGCTAAACAGTGGGGGATTATAGCAGCAGCTCTCTTGCCTTGAAACTCAGACACAACCACTATATGTATACATATATATGCGTATATATGTATGTGTATATATGTATGTGCATATATATTTAAAAAATATAGATATATCTTCCAGTAACATGCAGAACTTGCACCAGCTCAGATCATGCAGTATTTGAATATATGTCTAATCATAGCTGGTAGCTTCAGCTAGCTGCCCTGGCGAAACATTTCAAATGAGCAGAGACAAACCTAGATCCATATTTTGTCATGACTTACAACATATCAGTAAAAGTGCAGAATTTATCCTTTATTTATTTATTTATTTATTTGGGGGGTGGGTGTGGAAGTAACATATCTCCTAGAAGACTAAAGACTGCTGGACAGTTGGAACTGTACGAAATCCTATAAATCAATACTGAAAGGTTTTGCAGTGTTTCAAAGGGAAAAAAAATGAGGAAAATCTGTGCCTATGTGAAGGGATATTTATGATGCTTTCCCATTTGGGAAAAATTTAAAAAGAAGGGATATTCATATTAAATGGTATAAGAAAAAGCACAGGAGAACTAAAATGAGCAAAACTCAATACAACATTCATAAATTAAAACAGCATACAAATGTAGAGAGCAATTTTAGCTGCATGTACAAATTTACTCAGAACTCACAGAATCCTAAAATATCCAGCCTCCCAAAAATAAATAGATATTTTATACTTATTTCATTTTATTTTATCACAGAATCACAGAACCCCAGAATGGCTGAGGTTGGCAGGGACCTCTAGAGATCATCCAGTCCAACCCCTGCTCCAGCAGGGACACCCAGAGCAGGGGCACAGGGTCCATCCAGGCGGGTTTGAAGATCTCCAGAGCAGGAGCCTCCACAGCCTCTCTGGGCAGCCTGTGCCAGGGCTCTGGCACCCTCACACCAAAGAAGTTCTTCCTCACATGGGCATGGAGCTGCCTGGGGTTCAGCTTGTACCCGTTACCCCTTGTCCTGTCACTGGCCACCACTAAGAAGAGTTTGGCCCCATCCTCCCTACTTTCTCCCCTCAGATATGTATACATATTGATCAGGTACCCTCTCAATTTTCTCTACTCCAGGTTGAACAGGCCCAGCTCACTTACTCTTTCCTCATACAATAGATGCTCCAGCCCCTTCATCATTTTTGTGGCCCTATGCTGGACCCTCTCTAGAAACTCCACATCCCTCTTGTACTGAGGAGCCCAGAACTGAACACAATAATTTATTTCAAAAAAGCAAATAAAGTCAAAAAGTTTTGAAATTTCCTGCTAAACTAAAACTGCAAGAGGAACCTGATTTTTCTAAAAAAAAAAAAAAAAACAAAAAACAAAACCCAAACCTTAACAATCTATTCATAAATATCTATTTGTAATTCTAATCTTATTTTACCATAAATATTTTGTGAAGCAGATTATATCATCTGATTATGCATGAGAGTATGGATTGAAGGACCCAAAGGTTTAGTTTTATCCCATCATTTACATTATCAGGTAATGTAAAAAAAAAAACAGTTGAAAGGAAGGCATCTATAAAATCCAAGATGACATTTCAGTTTAATGATTTGATACTCCATTTTTTTAATGAAATGACAAGACCTGTAACAGAACTTTTCCCTATAGAAAATCTTACTGAACTAGACTTTCTTTTTTTTATGCCATTTTATATGTTTTTTAATACGGTACTTTTTAAAAACTGTTATGAATAAGACTTTCCTATCCCAGGCTGACAACACAGTTCTAGAAAATGCGCTGGGAATGTCACTATAGAATTCACAGAAATCAAAGCTTGTCCTCAGGGACCAGTGGAAAGAAGATACATCAGGAAATTTGAAAGGAATCAGGCAGGAAAAGAAAATGAAAAGTTATTTATATTGGAGTATGTCTTTTTCTTTTTCTTTTCTTTTTCTTTTTTAACTTGGAAAGGGAAAATAGCCTGCTAAAATCACGCCATCTGTAATTTTGTAAGTTATTTATTTTCTTCTCTTCCTATTTGAAGTGTCATCATTTCCAGTACATTGGATTGATTGGCAGAGGCAATGTGTGGCTTGGGATAAACCCCAGTAAAACTACTCATTTGTATCCGAGAAGCTCCAAGGAGTTCTTTTCAGCTCAAAATATCCATGCATGAGGAACAGCACTAGATACTTGTTACTCCTTAATATCACAACAAGTCAAAACTTCCCAGGCACAGACAGCAACAATCTTTGCTGTATATGCTTCTCATTAATGAATTTGAAAGCAACTCTAAGTCTTAAGAAAAAATACACAACTAAGTACAAAGAGTACAATTATTTTATAGAGTACCAATAATGACAAAAGGTAGCTCATAAAAGAGTATAGGACTTCTTCCTACTGTTACAGACAGAACAACCAGCTGAAGAAGGCAGGAAGTACTACATGAAATACAGTACTCGAACTGTACTGAAAAATGTCATGACATGACATGACATGAAAAATGTCATTCCACATTTTTCCATTCCACCTTACCATTTTATAGTCTTTCCAGCCTTTTTGGAAATCCAGACTTCCATCTTCTCGGTGTTGTATGACTGTCCACCCTCCTCCTGCAATTTCCATATTGCAAAAGACCTACACAGTAATTTTAAGGAAAAAAAAAAAAGAGAGACTTGTATTAGAATTCTGTCACCATACAGACAGAAAGAGGGTATCTGTGTCACCTTAGAGACAGCTAGCAGGAGAGGACTAAACAGGGTATTCATGAATAATGAAATTAAAGAACTTTGCTTTTTATACGGATTCACACCTGTGCTCCTGGTGGTATCCTTAGTATCTGCTTTCAATAGTCCCTTTACTTTCAGTAATATTTTGTAAAGCAGAGTATCATTTGAAGAAAGAATTCTTAGGAATTCTTACAGAAGATAGCAATTCTTGGGATTCCAAATGTAACACAGGTGCAATTACTCAATTATTATTTTGCTCTGCATTGTAATGTTGTTTATTGTGTGTCAGGCAGTACCAAAAACATGGGCAAACTATCTTGGTTTAATCTGCCTTACAGCTGAAAAAAGAAAAAAAAGTGTAGATAAGAGCAGGTTTAAGAACACAGGTTTCATTTTCCAGATTCTTAACTTCTTAACTCAGAAGTTAAGCCCGGTACTGAACCTGCAAGGTCATGTCCTACTTGAAGCTTGATGTTAGACTACCGTATCAATTGAAATCTATTAACAAATTTCAGTAATCCATATAACAATCAAAATAGATATTTCATTTTCATTCATTTTTCACTTTTCTTTCATTTTCACACTTTCTTAAATTATCCTTCTTCAATTAGAAAAGATTGTGAGATATTATTTATCCATTCATTTTTGGGGGAATGTGGCAAGTGACAGTAATCACCAGTGCTCCCATTTTTGCCTGATGCTGGATTTCAAGACCTGATTACGTTTTTTGCAGTAACTAAGGGAAGCAAATATTCTAAATTTTCGATCTTCTGTCCTCATCCGTCCCATACTGGCACTCAACTACACTAACTTTTATTTTAGCATGATCTTGAATAGTCACATCCTCCTTCTAAATTAAGATGTTTATAAGAAAGTTGAATGGGTGCCACCAATTCGCTTAGCCTTTGACATTCACATCCACAAGTGCAGAGCCAACCCCTACAACAGTGGCTGATAATTTAAAGTTTCAAGTGTCTTCACCACATTGCAGGTCACAATTCAGTTAAACTGAGATTCCTCCCTCAGTTGACTAGAGAGCTACTTTTCACCCTCAGGAAAAACAGTTCCAAATCTCTTCTGCTTATGCCTGTTGTCATAGTAATCCTGTGCAAGTATTTTTGTTTTAATGTGCCCCAGGCACGCTGAGTAAAGTCCCTGCATAGGTACAGGAAGGAAACCGAATACTGAATAGCGCAAACATGTGAACTTGATTTTGGGTAACCACAAGAAAACCCACAATTTGCTAGACAAACATTTTGGCCCTATTACTCCTTCAGGGAAGACATTGTGAGTCAAAACATTTATCTACAAGATTTAATTTTGTTAGTCTGATTTACAGTGAGAATTCCTAAATGATGGATTCACTTATAAGTCTCCTCAAGCTTCAATGAAACTACTGTCAAATTTTAATGCATTAAATCCTGAACTATAACAACAACACTAATATTAAAGATTCAAAAAAAAAGAGTACTGAAAAATAATGAAATACCTATAAGAATACTTTGGTGTTTTCTGAATGATATAGCAGATTAAAAGAGAAAGCCACACAGTGACAGAAAGATTAAGAGCTCCACATTATTCACTAACCATCTCTGTGGGGTCTGGCACTTTCTGTGGTGGTAGATGCAAACACCTGCTGTATTAAGAGCATTGCCAAGTTGATTATAGATGTTAGCTGTGCATGATTGTAGCCAACACATGTCCTGGACTGGCTTCTGTCCCAGACAAGGTCAAGGCACTGAGCCATTCAACACCTTTTAACATATTTTCATGTTTAATACTCTAGCAAAAGCTAAAAGGATGAAGAAAAGGAACTTTGGATTTTTATGCATCTCTAGATTCTATCATCAGTAAAAAGACTTGTTTTAGGTTCAAAGGACTTATAAAGCATTGCACATTTGCCCTTCCTTGAATGAAAAAAAAAAAAAAAAGTACTAAGTAACATATATGGGATTATTTATATATATTTTAACTGTGAGGTTTAGATTATTAAAAGCTTTATAAGAGCCAATTAAAAATAAATAAAAGGGATATTACTATGTGTTGCATTTTAAGTGGTAGCTCACTAGGAATTAACATGTCTAATTGTTGGCCTGGAGCAATGAGCTCAAAACCAGCCAGTTAAGACTGGTTGCAGGGTACCAAAAGGACTCTTCTTTTCTCCCCTCTTTTCTTCTCCTCCTCTTTGCTCCCACTACAGCTTGGGCACTGTCATTCATCAGCACTGTCAATAAAGACACATGGACACACAAGCACACTCCATAACACCAAAACAAGCTGTTCTCCTTAGCTCAATACTTCCCTAACTTTTTCATCTCAAAAATATAGAATATTTCTAAGTCCTTTTCAGGCAGAAATGAGTCACTGATTTTTGCTGGAGTGCTGGAAGACACTTTAAGCTAATGAACTATTGAAGATAGCGGAATGAAGGAAAGATTTCAAACTAACTTTGCAAACAGAGAGTAAATGGGATGGCAGTTTTAAATATGCACATAATTAAGCATATACAGATGAGGCACATAAATATCATGGAGTTGTAAGCATGGAAGTTTATTTTCTATGAATATAGGAAGATATAAATGCCAAAAAGCTAGATCTGACGGCAACATCTGAATGGATGATCACGAGATATTTCCTATTGAATCTCCGGATTCTCGGAAGCATCCCTTAGGAAATATAATATGAAATTAAAATATTATTGTGACCTAAAGTATAAAATTACCACAAATGAGGAAGTTGCCGGTGACTGCAGGTATTACAGAAGGTGACGGTCTATTAGGCCACGTAGGACATGTTGGCGCGGTGCATCGCATTGTGGTGTTCCACATAACTAGGCTGGCTTTAACCGAGTGCATGTGCCCCGCTGGAACACCTATCAAGGTACAGCAGGGTCCCAGATCCAACCTCAGCACGTGAGCATGGTGCTACCTCTGGGCTAATTAGTCCCGGCACAGCACCGCGTTGATGAGATTTTGAAGCTAGCTCAGCTGGAGTCAGTTCAGCTATCTCTGCACAGCAGTACCTGGAAGGCTGTTAATGCAGCCTTAATGTCTGAAAAAAGACATCTGTTAAAGCAATCAAAATCCTCACTTGACTAGCCTGAATGCGCGCAGGGTCAGCCCTTGCTGTATTATCACTAGAGCAAGGCAGACACAGGTGCTTGCAGAAACACCCCCAGCTCTCTTGCACACATTCTTTCATTTTCTTGCCAAAAACGGGAAGAAAAATAGAATAGATTCTGTTGGAAAAGAGCTCAGCTATCAGCTGAGTTTTTCTGCTTTTATTCGTTGATAGCAGTGTCTGCAAACAAGGATATATAAGAAACAGCACGTAGCTTCCATAATCATCCCCAGTGTCTTCATCCCCAGTGAACTGGCTTTTAGCTAAATGCACCAGAAGTAGCAGTGCTATAATGTTTTCAAATAATTATAATTTTTCATTGCAACAAAGCTTGTAGGGATGTAAGAAACTTTAATAAGGCTGAGATAACCCACTGCCGATTTACGTATGCAACCTGTGTTCTGAATTGAACAGCTTCTACAGCACTTCTAGTCCTCCTGTCTTGTGTAATAAAGCTTGTAAATAAAGTCTCTGTATTACACAATATTCACATCAATTATTTGTCCACCCGCTGTCATCAGAATTGTATTGACCTTTACTCATATCATTTTCCCAACCCAATTCTACTGAAGGTTTAACGAATTCCTTAATATAAACTGTCTTGATGTTTATAGCCTTCCAAAGGCCTCTAATAAAACAAAATTAACTTTAGAAATAAATTTTATATATATTATTATTTCACAATGCTGACAAAATTTTCTAGCAGTTGTTATTGCCTCTCTCTGTTTGCAGGATCACTGTTTTACCACAGTAAGAATAAATTCATCAGAAAGATATTGATCCTTCTCTGCTATTTGGCCCACTTGCTGGATCAGTGCCTTATCAGGGGCTACTGCCTATAGTGCTCCGTGAAGGGAGAGAGCCTGCATTCCTCTGCAGACAAATTAAGTTCTTTCACGTCCCTTGCTGCAACCAGCTCAGCAGTCTTTGCCCTTGCAGCCTTCCAAAGCCATTCCTCTTTACTGATTAATGCTTCTTTTTCATTAAAAAATCATCTTAGGGATCTTTCATCTTGTGGAGATCCAAGGATAAGTATATGTTTTATCATCTCAAGCTTTGCTAATATTTAGCATGTTGTATGCTCCACAGCCAACAAAACTCCTTCCTGCTCCCTACAAGAAATGAGGCCTTTCCATATCTTCTATATCTTTAAATTCTAATCATTCTGCTACTTCTTTCTTTGTGTTACCAGATCCTGTCCCCATCAGCCTTCGATTAAAGCACTTTACTATTTTCTAAACTTCAGCACGAACTCATTTCTGGCCATTGTTTGATTCAGCTGAAATTCCAGAGCAGTTTGGTGGAATTTAGAGAAGATTCCTCATCAGTGAGAAAGAAGGATGTCTGGAACTATACTCTGCACATAGTTTATCATTTGCTTCACTCTACTGTATTTTTTAAATTAAATATAATCTGGGTAATTTATACCAGTATAACCATTTGCTGAATTAAAACTTCCATAAAGATTTCACGCATTCCCTTAAGGCCAAGGCACCGTCAGCTTCAACAGACAAGACACGAAACACAGCTACGCATTTTACCTTTTTAGGATCTGACACGTTGTTAATGTAAATAGTGTAGACTCCACTTTTGTTTAAACCAGATTGGTACACATCTGCACAGTCTCTGAAAGTCTTTTCTTCCTCCTTTTTTGCATTCTTTAGTAAAACTGCAGAACAGAAAAATATGATAATGCAAGTTATAACAGCGATCTATAGACAATATTATATCAAGTAGGTTCACTTTTGCACAAGTTATTCCTTTGGAGCACACATAGCAATAACTGTACTTCGATTCTTATATAATTAGTGTATTTGGCAAATTTTGACTATTAAAGTTGACAAGGTGACCACGAGGCAGCAGTGTGCCCTCGTGGCCAAGAAGGCCAATGGGATCTTGGGGTGCATTAAGAAGAGCGTCTCCAGCAGGTCGAGGGAGGGGATCCTGCCCCTCTACTCGGCCCTGGTGAGGCCACATCTGGAGTATTGTGTCCAGTTCTGGGCTCCACAGGACAAGAGGGATGTGGAGCTGCTGGAGAGAGTCCAGCGCAGGGCTACAAGGATGATCAGGGGCCTGGAACATCTGCCCTATGAGGAGAGGCTGAGGGAGCTGGGCCTATTCAGCCTGGTGAAGAGAAGGCTGAGAGGGGACCTGAGCAGTGTCTAGAAGTACCTCAAGGGAGGCAGTGAGGAGGATGGTGCTGGCCTCTTTTCACTGGTGGCCACCAACAGAACTAGAGGAAATGGCCGGAAACTGAAGCATCAAAAGTTCCACAGGAACTTAAGGAAAAATTTCTTAACAGTGAGGGTGCCAGAGCACTGGAACAGGCTGCCCAGAGAGGTTGTGGAGTCTCCTTCTCTGGAGATCTTCCAAACCCACTTGGACACAGTCCTGTGCCACATGCTCTAGGTGACCCTGCGTGTGCAGGGGGGTTGGACTAAATAATCTCTAGAGGTCCCTTCCAACCTTAGGCATTCTGTGATTCTGTGATTCTGTGAATATGAACCCTTCAGTCAAATAGCAGAGGAGGCACTTGTAGAAGTAAGTCATGATGCTAATGGGTGAACAGAGCATCCTGTCTTGTGTGGCAGCCTATGAAAAACTGAGCAAATGACTTTTGAGCCCTGGACAGCTGCAGGTGTCCTGCATGTCTAACATAGCTACTCACTACCTGTGGAAAAAAAAAAAAAAAAAAAAAAGGAAAAAAACATACCATTCTACTGAAGTTAGTTGCTTAGAGCTATGATTCAGTTCCTGGATTTATTCTTTTTAATGCACAGAATAGAAAACAATTAATGATATAACGCACAGCACAGATCTTGAACCTGTATATCACAGGCACACCACATACATTGAGCCTGGGCTGAGAAATCAAGAGGGCAAGATATTTGAGGATCTCTGTCTTGAATAGCCAGGAGTTTCCCCGAAGTTGTAAAATCTGAGAGAGTTTCACAAATAAATGTACTCTGATCCCACACGATACCGAAGGATATGACTTCATTCCAACAACACATACTTTAAGCCCATCAGTATTCCCATGGAAATCCATCAGTCTACTCAGATTCTTAAAGCTAAACATGTCCTTAAGTGCTGCTCAGGGCCTAGGCCAGCACTTCATTAATTCCTACAATAAGGAAACAACATTTAAGTCCTCAAGACACACTCATCGTTTGGTGACAGCCACATTGTTTTAAATTTTGGCTTGAAAACGTAGGTTATAGCTATGCCTTATTCACTCTCAATGAAGTGGCGTATGCTGCAAATCTGGTGCTTAATGATGATGGTGCACAAAAGAGCAAGAGCCTTGCACAGCATGGGGTATCATCCAGGCCATAGGGTGGTATGCAGTAACACCAAGGTTGAGATACGCTCGCCCATTTGAGTACTTCGAAGCAATACTCTAGCCTGGCAAATTTCTGGAAGATGAATCGGCATTAGGAATACAGGTAGTATTCACAGGTGGAGAAACAGGGAAAGAAAATTGCTAAATATTTTGTCTCAGTAATTTTATGAAAAGCCAAAAATATAACCAGTGGGAAATCTGGTCCTGAACTGCAAGGCTACCCTGCTCCCCAGGTATGCATTTTACACAGATAGTCATTTTTTTCCCTTTTATGTCTTTTATTTTGTTCTTTTAAAATTGGACTTTAACAAAAAAAGTAATATTTTCCTTGTCCATTTATGTGCTGTGAGTTTAATGTTTTTGTCCAATAACATCAATAAAAATAAACCCTTGTTCACATACTTGTATGTGAACTCCAGTTGGAAAAAAACAAATGTGTTGAAACTTGGCCATATTTGGGAAAGAAAGGTAGCGCTTGCAATGCAGTAGGTGACAACTTCCCTTTGCGGTAGGACTGAATGGGGTCCTCATCCAAACTCATGGAACAATATGCTCTCAAAGGTGACACTTTTCAGATAATAGAGAACTGAGGCCTTAGTGAATTGTGTTAATTAAAGATTTCGTGGTATTCTTTTGTAAGCAGATGGTGTTAGCATCAGTGGCCAAAGTCCAACCTGAGTAATTACTTGGGGCTGAAGCCAAAGCCTAGAGGAATTAAAGGAAAACCTCTCATTGATTTCAGGGAGCTTTAGATTAGATCCATTCTTCCCGGCCTGAACTTCTCTAACACTGTTGTTCCAATTGCGGACATTAATCTTTCTTGTCTAAAAATGCATTTAGTCTTGCAGAGGCAGTGTCTTCATTTCCTTGAGTCTTAAAGTATTTATATTTTAGTATCTATAATATGTGTAGCAAGACCAACTTATCTCAATTTAGACATATACATTTCACAAAAATCTTAGAAATAACTACAGTAGATTTATTCAAGGATACTGAGAACTGAATTTGGTTCATTTTTAACTGAGTTAGGCAAAAAATTCATGAATAACTCCTTAAACTACTAATATCTAACATTTAAATTATCAAGATTATTCCATTTGCTGTACTATCCTATTGCTTATTTAAAAATATAAACAGGGAAAAATTGGATTATGTGTTCACGCCCTTATTTCATAACAGTGGACTTCTACATTGTAAATAGATAGCTCAGTAGTTGGTAACACTACTTCACAAATGAAGCAATATCAATCCACTCAACAGCGCCTGTTCGGGATGGCAAGCAATATTCAGTTTGATATTTAATGGCTTTTCTATATGTTCCAATTGCATGAGACATATAAAAAGCAAAGAAAGAAAATACAGCAATACCTTACGTCCAGTTCCGTCTGTCCTTTCAGAATTAGCCTACTGAAACCCCTGAAATCACAGGCAGAAGTGGCCCTGTGATTTCCCCTAGTCCAAGCAACTCCTCTTTTGCCTAAATGGATGTTATTAATTGAACCACTGTAGACAAGAGAACATGGCTTTCTTTGGATATCTGGCATCTGGCATCTGTGCTCCTGCTGGAGGAAAAGCTCAGTTCCTTGCAAAGCTCCTGCTGAACTATTGTAGACTACAGTACAGTTTATTCAGCATGACCAACGCCAAGTTGAGTTTTCTTTAATACATCACACTGTAGTTTGTAAGAACAGCCCAAAGTTATCAGAAAATTAAAACTCAGGAATGTAACTGGTGATCATTTTTCTTTTTTTTTGGTCGAATACATTTTTCCTAAGGTTTGCTGTTGTTTTTTTAACTTAATATTCCATGGAGTTTCCAAATCATTCTACCTATTACAGCTCCAGATTCATTGTTTTTCCTAGAACATTATATAGACCTTGAATCATTTATACATCAAGTGCTGTTTCTGAATGATGCATTGGCAGACATATGGTAGAGATTTTAATAGTAATGATAAAAAAATAGGACTCAAAGAAGAGTTCTTAAAAAAATGTGCAGTCATTTAATTTCTTTGTATAGCTCAAAGATTTTAATTGACTTTACACAGTTTTCTAATGTAAGTTTAACTATTTTAAAACACAATGCTCATACCAAATTTTTACATACCTAAAGAAAATATGAAGTCGATGTCAAGCAAAATAATGTTACCTTTTTTAAACCTGAATGGTAAGCCAAAATTGGGAACCCAGGAGGGTTTTTTGTTTTGTTTTGCATTTTCTGGATGAATAAATTGGTGATGAAGTCTGAATCCCTTGAATTAATGTTGCATATATTTAAGTCTTGGTTTCTTGAGTACTTAAACTCAACAAGAGAAATATGCTTCTTTCATTGCATCTTTTATGTCTTGTAATGTCTTATTAAATGTCTTTTGGTTCATTCTTAGCCCAGTAATGTTCCCCTTGGGCTACCCTACCTGTGTTTCCCTACCTGCTGAATCTTCTCCTTCCTGCTCCTCAGCTACACAGCTCCCTGCAGGGCCGAGGGACAGAAATCCAGATCATCAGGAACACAAACCCAAATCAGCAGGGTTTTCACCCACCGGGGCTTTGACCTGCATGGTGAGTGGTTGTTCATTGCCCCTGCTACCAGGGCATTCGCCGAGTCAGCAGCTGAGGTTGTATCTCTTCAGTTTTCTTAGGAAGAATTATTGGAGCTTACAAGTAAGCGAGCTCAGGCGCGCTGGGGTGTTTTTAAAACACCAGCCAGTGAAACTCCTTGGTTAGCTGTGTATGGAGAAGATTATTCCTCTGCTGTCTATTCACAGTCATGAAAAATGTTAAGGGTAAATGAGCTTTTAACAGCTATCATGAACATTTTTCTTCCTAGCTTTAAAGAAACATGAACTAACTCTTAAGAATAAATGACTCCTGAAATATTTAGCAGTCTAAAGTTTCCTTCTATAAACAAGAAATTTAAAACATAGAATATCTATTTTTTTTCCTTAGTTGTCTGTATGAAAATTATCCATTCTCTATTCGGGGGAAAAAAAAGTTATTTTAAATTTATATTTTGTTCTTATATTTCTGATTGTTTTTGAGAAAACTGAATAGACATGGTACTGGTCTTTAAATCTGTTAGGTATTGGTGTTATATTAATTTGGTGTTATATTAATTTGAAATTACTTTCCTTAATATACCATGATATTTTTTGTTGCTTACAATCAAACTGCAGTTGCAGTACATTGAGGAAATCAGTACAAACACATTCATATAAATTAAGTATATAGCTGAGCTGTCATATTTGCGAAACCAGTAAAAACTGAGTTAATCCTTACATCCTCTACTGATATTGTCGACAAATGAAAGGGAGCTATAAATTTTCTGCATAATGATGAATTAGATAGAAATTCAGAGATTTGAGTAGCATGTTAGTCAACTATTACATTTTCATAGTTGGAGTGTTTCATTTACATGCATCTAGTTTCGTTATTGTGACACTTACAAAAGAATCTTCATGCTTTTGAAGCCTAGAAGAAAAGGTCTCTCAATATTTGATGAGCAAATATACTCGAAATAAGTCTTAGCTGCTCTATCAAAAGCATCTGAGACGGAAATTTCTGTCCTCTGGTCAGGAGCATCATAGAATCATAGAATGCTTAAGGTTGGAAGGGACCTCTGGAGATCATCTAGTCCAACCCTCCTGCACATCCAGGGTCACCTAGAGCACGTGGCACAGGACTGCGTCCAAGCGGGTTTGAAGATCTCCAGAGAAGGAGACTCCACAACCTCTCTGGGCAGCCTGTTCCAGGGCTCTGGCACCCTCACTGTCAAAAAAAAATTCCTAAAGTTCCTGTGGAACTTTTGATGCTTCAGTTTCTGGCCATTTCCTCTAGTTCTGTTGGTGGCCACCACTGAAAAGAGGCCAGCACCATCCTCCTCACTGTCTCCCTTGAGGTACTTCTAGACACTGCTCAGGTCCCCTCTCAGCCTTCTCTTCTCCAGGCTGAACAGGCCCAGCTCCCTCAGCCTCTGCTCATAGGGCAGATGTTCCAGGCCCCTGAAACCAGATTGTAAACTGAGAAACCAGATTGTAAATTGAGATCCCTCTGCTTGCGGCAGGAGCATTCTAGGGCAGCGTGATATGAGAACCATCAAGTGTCAGACACCACTTGGTGCCAGGCTGCACTCTTGTCTAGCCATGGCTGCAGACATATGGGCAATCTTAAATTACTATAGGAGTTCCTATGTCTCTGACGTTATTCTCTGCCATCTGGAAGCAGCTTCTATGCACCACCACATTTCCAGGCACAATGACAAGCAGTGCCCAGTTGGCTAAGAAGAATCAAATCACAACCATTTTGCTGTCTTAGCCAAAGTATCCAGCTTTTCATGTCCAGCATGAAGGCCTGGAATGTGGCCCACATACGTACATACATTCCCACGCTTAGCAGCATGGATCAGAAAGATCTGATAAAGAAACAGTGAAGATTATTTTTGTTTTAAGGGGGAAAAATATGCAAAAAGTTATAGACACGCATTTTCTGCTGACTTACAGACAGAGGTATAGTCTGTTAATTCAGCGGCCTCATCTTGCATATACCTTGGCTGAGAACAAACATTAGTCTGCAGCTAAGAGCTGGCTGTGATTCCCTGAAAGAGATGGTCCTGTGACAACATTATTGTGTTGCAAAAAAACTTTGAGTACCACCTTTTAACAACAATATGGAAGCTCCTTCTGGATATCTTGGAGTCTGGCAGCCTTCTCAGATAAGGCATTGTATGGGTATGCGTACATGTTTAGGCTTCCTTATGGACATGATAGAAAGGTCGAGACTGGACTTGAATAAATATTTTTCTTCCAGGAAATTATCTACACACCAAAATGCTTTTCAAAGTAATATTACTTTATGATTGCTCTGAATCTGCCGAAGGGAAGCTGAGGAAAAAAAAAACTTTGTCTTGACATACTGGAATAAAGTATTTCTGCTTTGGGAGCTAGGCCTTGCAGATTTTTATGAATAAGAAAAGAAGGAATTAAAATCTGCTGCTTGATTTTTGAGGGATTTTATTGTAAAGATATAGCTGTGTAATCAAGTTTATAGATTATAAATTTATGCATTATAGTTTATGAAATTTTATTGCTAAGGTGCCATTTATGCCAAAAGAAGTCATGAGAGCAGCTGCAGCAAATCACACCGCAGTTCCAAACGCAGTTCAATAACCTCTCTCCAAAATCAAAGACCCTACAAGTAGTGGAGCTGATGGCATGATCTGCTTGGTGCCTCTTCCGTTAACTCCCGCTACTTTTGCATTTTCTGCTTTGATTGTTCCCTCATAATTATCGTTCCCCTTCTTCTCTTATTCCTTTACGCCTATCCCCTGCCTCAGAAGACTTAAAAGATTTGTAAATACTAACATGCAGCTCCAGAAGGAGACTTCAGCAGGAACAACTGACCAAAGCAGATGACCAAGGAAGAGGATAAGAACAGACAAGTAATTCCAGAAACTTAAAGCACTGACACTTCCTGTACCACATGTAATATGTTTATATTTAATAAACATTTTTAAACATTAATAAACATATTTAAAAATGGAGACATTCATGGAAGAAAATTCAGTTACTTCTTAAAAACACATATGCTTTAATCATTCAGTGGCCCCTATGAAAAAATTCCACCTTCATATTATGTGAAAGATAATCTTGTGTTGTTAGCTTTTAACCAGTTTGTTTCAGGTGGTGCCCCTTCATTTTCCATTGGAAGAATTACTAGTATATCTCCCTTTCTCTTGCATTTCTTTTCTTTTTTTTTTTTCCCATTCTTTAGATGTAGGATTTAAAAGTTTGCACAATATTTAAACACATTATGAATTATATCGTGACAAAAAAGTGGTTTTTTTTTTTTTTTTTTTTTTGTGTGTGTGTGTGTGTGTGTGTGTGTGTGGTTTCCTATCTCTTTCTTCATAATTCATAACACAATATTTTAGTTTTGGCTGTTAACAGGCAAGTAACACTTCCTATGTGTTTTTTCAAGATTTACTTAGGAGCTTACCTTGAATTAACAACGGTTATTCTAGGAGTTGGGAGAAAAGAGAACTCTAGGTGATGGAGGTGGGGGAAGAAGGAAGAGGGTAGGAAAAAAAAGAAATGTCCTTCCACTATTGAATAATTAGAGGAAAAGACATGTTCTTTTTTTGATTTGTTTTGAATATTTAAGGGAACATATAGTCTTTACGCAAGACCTAGTGTAACTGCACAGTGTCACTTGAAAGAGCTGTGCTGCTCTTTCCACTGCTCTTGGTTGTGGGCTACCTTCATAACTCCAGCACGAATCAGCTAACAGGAGGCCTGGCAGAGGGTTGTTTTAAATGTCTTCTTTTTGAAACAAAACTTAGTAGGGCTGTGTTGACAATACCAGCCTAGGGAACAATCCAGTGCTAGATTCATCAGGAGTTTTACGGTACATTCCCTATGGGAATTTCAGCTTTATATTGAAGTGGGCAAGAGAAAAAAAAAATGTATATTTGATTAGATTTCTTACATTAACATTTACAGAGAAGTTTCAGCAGCTAACAGAATATTGCATTTCTCATTTAGTTCTCTAAGATTTTGAAGCAAGAAAAGCCAAAAATGGCATAACAAGAACACTCGATCTATCCAACTACTCACTAAATAAAACATTTATAACAGGTCTCCCCTCATTTAGCACTGCGGGAACTGATTGGGTCTTGGAAAACAATATTAATATAGTGAGCTTTCACCTTCTCAGGGGCATAATTATTTACTACTTAATAAATTATCAAAAGTTATCAAGTTTGTTTCCTAATAAATCTAGCCTTAGTGACTGGTAACAACAATAATACGTCCATTCACTGTGTATTTGAAAGACCTCACTTAGAAATAACAGAAAGTGGCCCTCATTAGTGAGCTGAAATTGAATGCTTATGGCCCATTTACAAAGAGATAAAGACACTTAATTATCCAGCTGCAATATAGTTCCTTAATAGTTTCTGCTTGAGACAGCAGTTTTGTGAGTGACCAGCCATTCCCTGAGAGATGAGAACTAAAGAAGTCTTTCATAAACCGCTTCAAGAGAGATTAAGCCTTGGGCTTTGTTTAATATGTCTAGTGTCCATATTTCTTTAATTGATTTATATTTTTCCACAGACACCCTAATGTGTATTTACTGTTTCCAGCTGCACCACGGTATGCACACAAAGAAATTTTTGAGTAACAAGCCATTAGGGTGAGTTGGTTTATATAGCCTGATATCCCCTCTAATATTTTTGCTGTAAGTGAATAATACAATTTTTGTAAAGCAGAGTGAAAAGGGATTTGGCACTGACATATCCTGTAAAAAAATGAGGGTGGGTGATTGATTTCAGTATTGGCAATCAAGAATTGAAATGTTAAAAATTATATATGTAGTTATTCATTCTTCAGCAGCAATAAATATTGACCTCTTGCTGTCATGATCATCAAGTTAACAGGGATAAAAATAGGTACTCCTGGCTTGTTTTTCGAAGGGTTTAATAACTTCCCACTGACTGAAGTTTTAAATACTGTGTGTTTCAGCTAAATTATTTCAATACTATATCCCTATTAGACCACAGTCTGATTTGAACTAATCCACTTTTTTGTATTGTATTTTACATCATAACTTGGAATTTAAGTCCAAATTGTTTTTTTTAAATGTTTTTCCTACTTTTTTCATACCTTTCTCAACTTAATGTTGTTACTTCTTTAATCTTGAAAAACAAGAATATGAGATTCATCTGTACTAATATAGATGCTGACCATGTAAATGTCAGCACTAATCTTGTCACCTTTTACAGATAATAGAGAAAACATATGCACATTTTCAGATAGAATTCATCTCATTCTAAGATGACTCACTTGACAAAGTGCCTTTTTGTGACTCTCAAAGTAGTCTAGGCCAGATATACACATTTCATCAGCAAGTGTTAGGCAAGTCAGGTAAGACTAAGTCTCCAAATTTCCTAATTAGCAGCTCCGACAAATGCATATGAACACGGTAAGTCTCCAGAGGAAAGGGGGATCTATTGCATCTGAACAGAACAACCAAGAAGTGCAGAATAAAAAGAGTGCTGATGCATGAGCACCTACTCAGCTGCAGTGAGAGCACCTGCCTCGAGTGCAGGACCTTCCACTGAGGGGGGCTACCAAATCCATGGGGCTCCCTTTCCCAAGACAGTGATATTAAACCCAACGTTAAGAGTCAGGTTTTGCCCAGCTTTCAGAATACAGATATAGGCAGATCAAAAAGTGGGAATGCATCTTTGTAATACTGACAAGTGTCATATGGGTAGAAAAAAACCCTACAATGTTTTCTGATAGCAATTTCCTCTTACTTTCTGAATGAAAGATATGTCTTTTGTTGCTTCACTTTTATTTTGTTTTAATAAAATGTAATTGCTTGCCCACAGAAACTCTAAAGCAGAACGAAGTAGAGGAAAAACTGAGCAGATGGTTATTTTTTGTGTCCTCAGACACACATATTGTCAACCTTAGCTGCAGCAATTTTCTTTGACATTTTGGGGGATCAATGCCAGGCCTAAGGACAGAATAAGGTAAGTGTGGAAAGTAAGGCAGCTTCAGTGTATTAAATGAAACTCTGTTCAAAACTCTGGTGCTCCAGTCACTCCAACTTTGTCAAGTCAATTTAATTATGTACTTTTAATATATTCTTAATTAGGATTTAGAAAAAACACATTTTATAAGAGGTTTTGGAATCCATAGATAAAAAGTGTTATATTTTGTTACTACCCTGAAGCATGTTACAAAATATCAGTAATAAAATGTAATTACAGCTGTAAGAAAATATCCATCAGATTATTCGGGCATTCTTTTGTTACAGCTGTGTTTCAACAAGATTTCAATCCACCTCAGTCCTATAGTTAAGAGGAAGTTGGTTAGAAACTTCCACATACCCAGCAATAACCTTATTTTGCTTGCTTCTGTTTTATTAGAAAAAATCATGACGTGACTGTTACAGCTAAAGAAATGCTACCATCTCAAATATATCTCAGATGAATACAAATATTCTTTCTGCACAGAAGAATGATCAAAACCCCTATCATATGGCCTGACTCTTATGTTTTACTACTGTCTAAAATCTATTCAGTGTCCTTGTTAATGTGCTCAATATATGCCAAAGCTATATAACATAGAAAATTTGTCTTACTCAGAAAGTCTAAACATTAAGATTTAAAACTTTTTTTAAAGAATATCTTCGTCTGGTATTCTACTCTGAGATTCTGACTTAAAATAAATACATAAGTACTGGCTTGTATTATCTAATCCTCCTTTGAAGTCTTTCTAATCAAGTAGGCCAGCATCAACGCTAGGGTAATTCCACTAATGTCAATGGACTTGCCCCTGTGTCTGTAACCTGCAGGTCACTGCTTTGAAGTTGGAGTTCTATTCTGACTCTCTTCACTTCAGTATAAAGTTCAACCTGAGAACAACTGTGTTCTAAGAAATAGAATAGACCACTTACAGCTTAATGTCCTGAATAATGAATTGGAAAACTACCCATAGCCCAGGAGATCTGTAGCTTCTCTGAAATGCCAGAACCACAAACCGTTGTTTACTTTGTGAACTCAGTAGGCACTTCCAGGGAGGTGAATTCCTAGCATATAGGTATATTATTTTGAGAATTAAGTCTAACTTCTTGTCATCATTCAAGAGGAATGCAAATGTATCATTTCTGTCCTACTAGGAGGTCACAAGACCAGACACAAATGAGAAACCTTTCTCTACTGTTCGATTAGTCCTCTGAAGTACACGACTTTAGACCAAACATTTTAAACAAGCTATTTTTTCATGTTGTCAGTCAGCTTGCAGTAAAAATACTAAAAATGAGGAAAAATGAATAACCACATGGATAAAGAGATATCCTCTCTGAATTTTTACATATTAAGGCTCTGGATAGGAGCACTTGGACAGCTAACCTAAATTCTGAAAACTAATGTTAACACAATAGACACACTAGATCAATTTTCTCCTGTGGAACAAAGAAAACGACAAAATTTCTTTTTTAAAAGAGATGCATCTTTTCACTCAGTGCATTCTGTGGCATTTGGTTTTAACCATAATTTCCCACTGGATGAACAATATTTCTGAATTATTTGGTTTGGAGTTGCGTGATGATGGCATTATCTGTTGCTTAACGCTGTAGTGTAATTTGAAGGACACCCTAGAACATATTTGTATGTCCCTCTATTCACAGTACATGTTCTTTTATAAGCAATATTTCTGATGTTATGTCCTAGAGGATCCTCTAATAATATAATCTATTGCATTACAGATAAATTATTCTTTATCAGTGACAGCAATGCTTTTAAATCAACTTAAATAATGCATTTTTAATATATTTTTAAATAGGCATAATACCTGTAGATAATGAGGGGAATAGCAGTTTGGAGTTCTTAAACTTTCAGGTCTGGACACACAATCCTAATAATATTTGCATCCTGGAAAATTTAGAGTCTCAGAATAGGAAGAAATAGTAGGAGCCAAAACTACCTATGTTTACATTCATACTTTTAAGACTAAAAAATAAAAATTAATCCTCAAAGTCACTTCAAAGTAGAATGGGAAGTGAGCAGTTTTAATAAAAAGATAATTATAAAATCTTTGATAATCTATGCAAACAACTGCTATGATCTCCATCTAAACTATTTCTTAGCTTCCACCAGGGGCTTTTACAGTCCTAGGGATACTTGTGCAATATCTCTGTTGTGATTAAGAAAGCCTTCAGCTCAAGGTTTCTACTTCTTTATTCTCTTGTTGTGGAAAAGACTCAGACCTTTATCCAAAACTGAATTTGGAGGTTACTTAATCCATAAAAAGTTACTTTGAGTTTCCCCATTGCTCAAAAAACTGTTCATTTGGAATGCTAGTGTCTGAAGAACTTTATATATATATATATATATATATAATATATATATATTTCTTCATAAATTTATCAGCAGCTCCTGCCAAGATTGTTGCACCTGCCTGAAAATTAGATAATAAATAATGTGACAAATCTAGTTAGCCATAGACACAGGCCAAAATGGAGGTATGTGGGTCCCCATAATATCCTGCAATTGCAGATTTTTTGATCTTGCGGAGTGTCTATATTTAGGGAATAAATTTAACTGAAAACGTAGAATAGCTCACTCTGGGACAGAGACGTGGGTGGTATTTTGGAAATCAAATCCACCATCTACTCCAAGATTTACAGGTGTCCTCTACCTCAAAAACATTCTGTAGCAGAAGCGGATATTTGAAAACTCCATGTATATAAGATTACTGAAATTAAAAGTGGATCTGGACTTTGTTTTTAGGTCCGTCTATATGAAAAATGAGCAAGCAAAATGAATCCTCTGTGTAGCTTTTCATTTTTTCCTCTCCTCCTCATTTTTCTTTATGTCCTTCAAAAGTTCTCCAAACATTATCTAGTTGTGATGGAAGTACCAAAGAAGATTATGTTGTAAGCTGTCATCCAGTAACAAGCATTAGGTCAAATAACCTTCTCAGAGGGTAAAGCTAAACCAAAGCAGTTTCTGTTCAACCTCGTATCTCTACCCAGCTCAGGCTAAATTCATCACAGACTCTCAGCAGGCAGACTTCCCAAAGTGCCCCAATTTATTTAAGTTAATCCAAAAATTAATCTTCTGATATCATTACTGGAAGAAGTTTATCTCACGTTTTGTAATCAAAGAACAACGATTTTCACCTGCTTAGTTTCACGTTAAGTCATTCAGCAGTACCATTCATTTAAAATAAAAATAATAATAAAAAGGTTTTAAAAATGCCTTCAGGTTCCCTCAGCGAAGTCTGAATCCTATAACTTACACAAAGGAGAACACCATTTTGCTATCTGTGATTCATCTTGTGGAAGACTTCTTGATTCTAATAATATGTGCACTTACGTTTAATTTATGGTTGAACATGCAATCAAGTTACACAGATATTCTCAAAATACCATGTGATTTAGCTATATTTTGTAATACCTCAGCTCCTTTTTTCCTACCTGTGTGGTGTCTCCATTTTGACAATCTGACCCTCTAGACACAATACCTTGCTTAGGTTGTGCTAATTTTTCAAATTTCCAGCTGAAGTTTAAGGGGACGCATCTTTTTCAAGCCCTAATCTAAGTATTATGTTGTATTTCCTTAATCAAGTACTACCTTTTATTAGTGGAGAATATCTCTCAATGTTATAGGCTTCTCCTTTTCTTTCTACCACTAGTTATTTTGCATGCTCCTATAACATCCCCCTACATACCTTCTTACTCATATGAAGAGAATGGTTTTTCTTCCCTCATGTGAAAGTCCTTCCAGGTGTCTAATTATTTCCACTGTTCTATTCTCTTTTGGACTACTTTGGTTTCTGCTATACGTCCTATTAATTTACACCAAGATTTAATGCATTTTAAGACGAAAGAGGTGTCATTGATTTATGTATCACATTTTGTTATTCTCTGTCTTGCAATAAACACCAGTTCTCACAGTGTAACTTATGTTTTGAACATAAGTGCACACATAAATACTTGTGCTAGGCTGTCTAACCAATTTTTTGTGCGCGAAGTTTAGAGCAGTTTCAGCTGTGCTTCCCAGCCTGGGCACTTTTCCATTTTCAGCAATGACTAAAGCTCGTAGAAATCTTCAGCAAAACCAAATGCTTTAGCTTTTGCTAAAGTGGTCTTGAACTACAGAACAATATTACTATTCTAATCTGCCTGGCCCCTTTTTCAACTGCAAAACTACTTAACACTATCTGACCAATACTTTTGGTAAGTATGTAGCAAGTGAAAGTGTTTCTGCAAAATTAAAAGCAACCCAAGGAGAATTCTGAACATATTAATATGAAAAAGAACTTGAGTCAAAAATTAAGTGCTGCATTTAGGCTACTAAATTTATATTTAGGCATTTAATTGGGCTGAACCTTTTTTTCTTTTCTTTTTTTTCCCTCCCCACAATTAATCAGAATTAAAGCAGTGCTGAAAAAATCAGATTTCCAGGCACCTGAATTTGGATTCAAAAGCCCAATTTTAAACTACCACTTTTCACATAAGCACTCAGCCATTATAAGAAGCATCTGATAAATGAAACTAAGTTTAGGAAAAGTTTTTTTTTTTCTTCTCCTTTGAATCAAGTTCAAGATGTTTATAAAAGTCTGTTTTTAACCTTAAAAAGAACTTGTAGTATATCTCTGCCTGAGAATAATATATCTTTCAAATTTATATTAATTTTAAAATGCTCCTGAGCTCTATTAGAACACCCTGGACAAAACTTAGCCAGGTTTCTTTGCCAAGAGGCCGTAAAACATCTTAGAGGATCTGCATTGCTTCACGAGATTTCTCTGTTAGTCTGAGAACAGTCTCCTCTGAAGGATGTTATTTAATTCAAAATGCTGGGGAACTGTATAGCAGAATAAGCAGAAGGGAACACTTAGAACAGACATAAGGAAAAAAAAAAAAAAAAGTGGTCTATCAATGAGGGTCAGAGTATGCAACACTTCCAAATGTAGAGCAGGAATCCCAGTCACTGGAGCAATTCACTTTTAAACCACACAAGTTGTATGGGAATATATCGCAGAGAGCAAGCCCACACTGCCTTGAGATGGCTAGTCTGAATGATCTAATACGTCCTTCTGTCTCTTAAACCTATTATTAAATAATGATGTAGGTGATGAGAGTTTTTTCTTTGCTATTTATTAAAAAGAAGTCATTTTTGGCACTTAGAGCTCTAGAATTACAGTGGACAAATGTGCTAGGCTCTTTGGAGTGCCAGTATTAATTGCAATTAGGCCTCTCTCATCTGCCCTTCCATGTTCACCAAATAAGTAGCACAACCTGCACATCTACTAGTTTCTCTCCATTTGCCCTGTAGCCTACCTCAAAAGGGTTTCTCACAACATCTTCCCAGATAGATCACAGTCTTCTCAACTTCAATTCTGATTTTCCGTAACAGTAATTTTAACCAACTGTTAGCCACACCAGACACAGCTGTTCACCCTGTTTCATAGCTGCAATTTTTGGCCTATACCTTTTCTCTGACATCCTCTCCTATATCTCTCCCTTTCTCCTGCCCTCCTTGCTGAATGACTTTGACCATTTTGCTTGCTGTTACTCATTTGTGCTTTAGTGTCCCACTTTCATGCCTCACATTTGTCTCCCCTGAACAGTCCTGACGAGTGGAATTTCTTTCCGAGACATTTTGCAGTGTCGTTAGTATTTGAAAGATAAAATTCCATCTACATTTCTTTCTCAAAAAAATCTTCAAGAATCACATTTGCTAACAAAAGCAAACTTCACGAAAAGGGATTTTAAAATTGTGTGCACACATATATAAAACCTACTCTTAAAACCTATTAACATGTAGACAATTATGACTCTTTTGACTTTCCTTACACAGTTTATTAATTGTACCAGATGCTTTGTCTATCCCTTCTTCAAAGAAATATCATTTCTATATTTCCTTGTAGTGTCCTAACATGCCCTGAAAACAAATAAACAAATTCTAGTGAGGTAGAAAAGAGAAAATTGATCCCTTGTTACAAATATAAACTCATTTAAGAGATGAGTTACCTCACAAGTTTAGATGACTACAGCACCATAAATGCCTGCATCATTGCTTTATAAGCCACATACATGTATAAAGTGTCAGGTTACTTTTGTTCATTTAGAGCCCATTTTTCTCCATGGATTATAAAGAAAGTCTAAAACAACTCAGAGGCAGACACCTTTAAAAGAAATGCCCACATTTGGTCAGATTGCTCCTAACAGAAGGAGACTGATGTTCGGAGAAATAAGCACTGATAGTTTGAAGTCAATGGCGTTGTGATGGCCTACATTGGCTAAGGTCATGGTACAACACCTCAATACAATTAAAGTCAAAATGTGACTGCTGGTAAAAGAGCCAGTCTTAGCTCTGCATGAACCTTGCTTTGATTCCTCGGTTCTCAATAGCTCCTTGTCCTCAATTATAACGTACTTTTCTGTTTTGCAGTAGGTTCATCATGCCTCTCCAAAAACACAGCACTTACTTCAGAGGGAATTTACTACTCCTTTTAATGTTTTATAATGTTGCTTTCTTACCTCCTTCCTTGGAGCAGAGGCTGATTAGAGTATGAACTGTATCCATCAATTCAAGCTGCTGTTTCTGTAGGACACTGTTGTTGCTTGTTGCCTTGTTTAATTGCTTCTCAAGTTCCTGGATTATGTGGCTTTGGCGGGTAACCAAGCTTTGCAGGTTCTCTTTTTCCTCTTTCAAAGTGTCTAGTTCCTCCTTATGCCTTTCTTCCATCTCTAATATTTTGTGCTCAAATAAACTAAAATAAAGTAAAACAATCAATGGATATCATTTCAAGTCAACATATTTACTAATACATAAAAGAGGTATTTTACTTTTCACCATAGAATTCAGTACATAAATAATCTATTCTAACAGTGTTAAAATGATCAGTCAATTCACGCACTCTATCAGGTACCCAAGCATAACAATTCTCTAAGGCTATATTTTGTAAAATTTGTGTGCTGTAGTTTATGCAGACAGGCCTAGAGTAGAACAGGACATTGCAGAAAATGCTACTGATGGGTCAATATGATAAGAGACAAAAGTCAAAGAGTTATGGAAGAGTTTGTAAAGAGCCTTGAAACTGAAGGAAGGAGGTAAATGCTAGGAACCATGCAATTCCATCAGGGGATCCTGATAAAATCTAGATAAAAATCATCCTTTCATTTGCTCTGTGAAAGCTGGGAAAGCAGCTGCACACCAGGTAAGTGGTATCTGTTTCCATATTAAGAAGAATATTGTTTTCCCAAAAGATAAACCAGACATCTGCATTTTTAAGGACCTAGCGCTTTCTTTGAAACCATACAGATCCTCTATCCCCTCTTTTCTAGTTGCACAAAAGGCTCCTCAGAGAGAGAGACAGAGATAAAAGCGAAGCACTTTCTTTCACTATTGTTATGAATAATTTTATACATTATATACATGTATGCAAACACTTTCTCCTGACTGATACACTTTTCCTAGAACCATCTCTGTCCTGAGTCAAAAGTGGGCAACTTAAGGAGATCAAAGGCATTTTAGGTTATATATATGTAAGTTTAGAGGAACTGTAATTACAAAGGATGGTAATATATGTCACCACTGAACAAAAAGTCTTTTCTAGCCAGTTCTTTGATGCTATGGTGGAAGTTTGACAGAAAAAAAAAAAATGAATTAATTCCCTCTGATACTGAAAAGAAAGTAATTCCACTGTGCATGGCAGAAGAGGTGCTTCTCATGCCCGTAGACCAACTTTTGGTTACAAATTTGCCAACAAACCTCTTTCTCTGCAGGTCACACTGGGATTTTATTCATTTTCACTCTCCTCTCACTTTTGTTTTTGCTTCTGGATAATAGATCAGTGGCAAAATGCCTGCATAATTTCAGGTCATTTAAACTAACTGAAAAATGTAATAAAACCCATATGGAGTTGTTTCTAGAAGATATCCTGTATTTGCTACACAATTTGGAGTTTTATATATATACATATATATATATATATGTATGTATGTATATGTATATATTTTTAAGATACCTAAACCAAACAGCAAATCACTTTTTCTGAAACACTATAAATGTGGGAGTTGCAGAGACACAGAAGAAAATATACTCTGTAAGATCAACATATCCAATTCTGTGAAAACAAGAGAAATCTAGGTAAGGAGGGGCGGAAAAAAAAAAAAAAAAAAAAAAAAAAGAGAGAGAGAGGAAAGGATAGGAAAGCAGAGAACTTTCTCTTGAGGTTAGTTTCTTTCCCAAATAAAAGAGGGAACATGATATCATATTCTAAAAGACTCATTAATTAGTAACAAAGGCATAAAAAGTTTCAGGTGATTCAAAACTGACCACAGAAAATTTCCATTTCAGACAAAGTACCGATTTTATAACTGAGAATCATAGTCTGTTTTAACACCTTGTCAGACTCATGATTGATTTTTTTCATCCCTTGAGCTCTTTCATTAAAATGATACACTTATACCCTGGATCCTTGGGCTGATTTATTATTTATTATAATTAGTATGTGAAAGTTGATGAGCTGTATTATGCAGAATTTCAGACTAATGTTGAACAGGTTGACACTGTTCATCAAAATCCAAATATTCTATGGAATTCTATCTATTCTGTCAACTTTTTCAGGGGAATTATTAAAATCTAAAGTCAAAACAAACATTTCAGATTTTCTGATAGAGGATCAGGTATATCAATGAATTTTGGACAAGAGCAAGGTCGACACCATGCAAGGGCAATTAGATCTGGCCACTTTTCAGTTTGCCATCTTATGATCCACCAGAAGTTTTGCTTATTTTCAGTGTAGATGACAGTGCCATTCTTGAAATCAGAATATTGCTTTACTGTGAAGTGGCAAAGAAAGACTTAATAAGTTCCCTTATCTTCATCCCCATCGCAGTGTAGTATGGACCTGTGCTCTAATTTTATAACCTCCTATCTACATGTCCACATCTGAATGATTTTATGTTAAAAAAGGGGCCTTGGCCACCCCCAATACAGGCATTGTTTCCCACTATACTCTTAAGACTCAAGTAAATGAAGTCATGGTGATGACAGTCTTATTTGTAGTAACATTGGCCACGTCAAGCAAGAAGGAAGAGGCTAACAATGTTTAGAGCTTCCCTGTTTGGCATCAATTGAGAGAGACAGCAAGCAGATGTTTTATGGCTCTAGCAATAATATATCCTAATATTTACGAGTGCTGTATCAACAACATGTGGTAGAAAGCTGAGCATATAACAGCACTTGGTTACTTTAGTTTTCTAAGTAGATTAAATGTCATTATAAATGGCAAAACTAACCTATTTTAAAGAAGGGGTAGGCATTTCTGCAGCAATCTTTGCACAGATACACAACACACAAATCTACAACAAATAAGAACTCATGAGGATAGGACCACTCCTTATACACCCGTGAGAGATCCATAACAACTACATTTCATTTTGTTTTACTAAGAATCAATGAGAAATCTTTGTTCATAATGAAAAAAGTGAAAAATTCACATATGGTAGAGTCTTCTGCACTGGCCTGTTTCTGAAGGATGACACTCTTAAATAGCATGAGACAAGCCACTCATATGACCTTTGACTCCAATGTGGCTAGGATTTTCATATGTACTGTATTTACAGTTCATTTATACAAACATATATCTAATATATGAATCTGACTTTTTTTTCCCCTAGGGAAAATTTTCATGTTTGATTTTGAAATTAATTACAGAGATATTTAGACATTTTAGGGATTGTTGGACCATTCTGTTTTCTTTCTTCTTCCCCCATTAAACAATTTCTAAGAACTAAGTACCATGAAGGAACAATTTTACTAAAAGTGTTGGTACAATTATTTTATCAAATTTTTAAGGAGACACTATCAAGATGGGCTTAAAATGGAAATATTTCTCCTAGCTTTCAGAAATTAGCACTTCCTATAAAAGAAGTCATAAAAAACAAAGAGAAGGCTTTCTCCACACTAATTAATCAAGCAATCTGTGAGTGTTGAGCAAAACTGTTACATTATATAACTTCATAAAAATTTTCAGCAATGGCATGGTCATGATGTAATGACTGGCGGCTTTTTACTGCAAGTTTGCTGTATTATTTTCCTATATATTTGAAAATGTTGCTCATCTAGATGGATAAAGCAATCAAGGAAACTAAAATGCACACAATAAAAATAAATTACTATTTGCCATAATTAACTCTATATATGCACAAAGACATATATACGTGCATACATATAAATGCACCGTGCACTTTGAAGGACAGTCAGGCATTCTGGGAACAGAATGAAGTTGTGAAGAAATAAATGTTATTATTAGGATGGATAAATATTGGTATTATCCATTGGTATCAACCTTTGGAGTTCTTGTTTAAAAGACATTTTCTACATTTACACTAGGGGAAGATGGGGGCGGAAAAAAAAAGACTACTGCTCTTTTCAGTAACCTTACCTCTCTGCCCAGCCTCCTGACCTTGATGAGGCCAGGAATCTAGAGTCTGTTTGCAACCAGACAAGAGGAGTGTTAAGTTTTTTAGGACCCAAGCCAGGGAAACACCTCAGTGCAACTTGCTGTGCACAAAAGCTTATGCACCAAAAACCCGAAAAGGAGAGGGTAGAGGGCCAGGACAGATGTCAAAGCACAACTTGGAGGGAAAGCTGCTGTCATTTTGAAAGGTGATGAAGTAGAACATGTAGAAAGTACTTTTGTAGCTCTCTGTGGAGGAAGAAAAGTTTGATTTGGACAATCTCTCTTATAAGGCATGCAGTTTATTCACTAATCCATTCCAGACAGTGGAAGTTTCAGATTTTTTTTTTAATCTTTCCTTCCAGAGGCCTCAGTTTAGACTGTTGGGAACAGGATATAGACCAGATCCTAGAGGTGGACTTCTTTCACATTAAAAATAATCTTAAAACAAAAACAAAAAAAAATAGACATTAAACATACAGATAAAAATCATTTACTTTGTTGAGGTATTCTATAAATAAAGATAAAAACATTACACAAGGAAAAAGTCTTTGGCCATGTAGATCTGTTTTTCTTGTATTATGTATGTATGGGAAGACAAACAGGTAGAGGATTTAAAGGCTTCCTTTTGAGTGCAAAGTTGGTATTTTCTCATTGAGATAGCTGCTTTGCAGTTGCTTTTACAAGAGGGAAACTTCCTCTGTTGTCAGGTGCTGGCTGCTCTAACTTGAGTAGGTGGTCTGAAAGGTTTAAGGAGGTGTCCTCATATTTCTTAAGGACTTTCAAATTCCTGCTCTTAAGTCTCCTCACCAGTTGGCCTCAGTAAGTCTGTTTTTTTTACACCAGTGATAAGACTAGTCGTTGAAATCAGAAAGGTGAAGTGAAAAATCTGCATTTATTTTTGGTATATGCAAAATTTTCCATGTAAAACATGAAAATCCTTACATGGTTTTTTTTTCCTCCTCTTTGCTTTTGACACAGTCAAGCAGAGATTCGAAAGTTATTCCTGCATCATTTACTTCTGTATGATAAAGTGGTTTTGTACTGACCATATTTGCCCAGTTTAATTTTCTGCAAACACAAGTTGGATTATAAGTTTAAATTTTACTTCTACTATTTACTGAGGGAAGATGCATATTTACATTTATCCTCTTGTTTTATGAAAAATAAAAAGTTACTGTCACACTTGCATATTGAAACAAACAGGACACAATTAAAGGCAGCTGTTATACTTTGGAAAAAAAATGCACAGGAAGACACTTAAGCAAGGAAATCTTTCAATAATAAATTACAGTAGTTTTTAAAAACCTCTTGTGGGAAAAAAGGCCAATAGAGGAAACCACCATTTACAGTATAGTGGGTGGGAACCCACAAGACTAAATTATTTATGGCATGAAAGCGCGCAGTAGAAACAAGATTCTGGGGCAAATGTGATTCCACTTATATGCCATGGAATATCGTTCATTTCAGTGGAATAAAAAGAAAAATAATTGGCCATTCTTCCCAGCAGAGGCAGGAAGTAAAGGGTTTTGGGCCAAGAATAGTTAAATTTCTAGTCTAAAGAGCACACACTGGTCCCTTGTTGATAGGAAGTGTTCATTTTCTTTAAGGATAATATAAAAGTTACTGTACTACATCAACAGTGACTTATTATTCCTATTATATTTTGCATTTCTTTCATCCAGAAACTAGTTCTCCCAAAGTGATTAAGATCATGATCATAGAGGAAATCGAAACACAGAGAAAGTAATGATCTGCCCATAGAACACCATCTGTTCTGATTATTTTTTGGATTATAATAGTAATATCATTTTCCATTATGGTAGTCACCTACTGCAAATGAAAAGCCCTTTTCAGAAAAAGATTACAGGTCATGTAGGCAACATAAATAGAAGGACTTTTCCCTATTCTATTGAAGGAAAGTGATATATAGAGTGATGAAGACCTTTCAGCTGAACAATGCCTAATGGGCAGTCTTAATGCTGTTAAAGATAAACCAAAAAATTGACATGTTCAGCCTAGTAATATCTTACAATATCAAAGACTAGTCCTGTATTGACCTCGACACATGCATACACAATTTTAGGATCAGGATCTAAAAGGCCAGGATTATGAGGTATTTGTCAGACTTAGATGATACTACAGAAGCTGATGATTCATATTTTACTGTAGTTATAACACTAACGTTTCTCTAGCTTTCTAACTCTCGAGAAAAGTATTAGCAACTGAACCCGGAAAGTGTGTATCAGGTCTTTGCTTCATTCTCCTTGTAATTTTTTTCCTGTTTATTAGCTGAGAAAAACAAGAGCGTAAAAAATGCTTTTTAACATACTCTCCTTTTTTTTTTTTTCTCCTCCCTAAAGACCAACTCAGACCACTTTGTCATGTCACAGACCATTTCATCATAATGTCAGTTAAGCCAAAGGTCAGTTCAAGTCAAATTTATTTACTGACATGAGGCTTTACACCCTGACACATTGCTAAGATAAATAAATAAATAAAGATTATTAAGTACACAAGAGATCACATAAATGACTCAGTCTCTTGAACATTGTCAATAAATTTTTGTGGGGAACCAGATTGCAGCAGATAACAACACAAGTATTTACTTACATTGAAAGAAAAAAAATAGTGTTTGGGTTAATCTCAAACTGAAATAGGTATGTAAAACATGCAAAAATAAACATCCTCCTGGACATGTCTACTCTGTCCAGCCACTACAAGGATAGCTTGCACATGCAGTTTAGATGAATTACTGAACTTCTAGGTAACAGAAATCAGGGTTAATCTATCCATAGTACCCACAGTAATCTATCCATAGCAATCTATCCATATTTCCAATTGGTCAGGGGAAATCTATGGAAATCAAGAGTATTCAGCATGATCTAACTGCTCCAGAATAATATTTGATATAATGCCTGGTTGTACACAGTTGTTAGATTGAATAATTTGTCAATTCTCGTAACCAATGGCCCTAATGGTAAATTATCTGATCAGCTTTACAATTTAATAACAAATAGCAACTACATCTCCCCGAGACATTTTTTTTTTTCCTTCTATCTCCAATAGCTTCTTGCCTAGAGTGCTATGGTGTTGTTACTCCTTTTATATAACACCCAGTTTTATCTTTACTGACTCAATTTCTGGTGCAGCAGTAGAACCATGGTACACTTCTCAGTAACCCATCCTCATTTAAGGAATAGACTGAGCCTTCAATAGACTACTTCAATAACTACCTCACTTTTAATACAATTAGGAAATATAATTATTTCCTATATCAATATTGAGTACAGCAAATACTGGAAAACTTAGTTCTAGCCAGACATAGCTCCATGTGTGCAACATCTTATGAAATATTACTTTACTTTCAAAAAAAGAAATGTATCCTTCTACAGGATCTTCATATCAATTAACAGTAGAAAGATAAGCCTCAAATATTTTCTTATTTTTATACATTTTAAATTAGTCAATAATCTCATAATTTATTCTTAGTATTTGTCTGCTTGTAAATGCTCATACAAGTTATCTTCACACCTTTCAGTAACAGGAGCTAGGGAAATAAGACTACCTTGCCATGAAGCAGAGATGCAAAGTTACATTACATATGAGAAAGCATTAAAAGAAAAATCAACTTGCTTTTTTCAAATTGTGGCTCACATAGTCAGTTGACACCTTTTTAGCAGGAAAGCAGATATTAGCTAGACTTTCCACTTACTATATTACCTTCCTCCAGTTCATTAAGAGATTAAAATAATGCATGCAGATAGCACTTTTAAAGGAATAGAAAAAGAGTTTAAGAGACCACTGCCTATTCTTACCTGTTTTTCTCATGAATCTTGAGGATTTCATGTGTCTGCTGTAGCAACTGTTTTTCTAGCTTGTATGTAGATAGCGAGTTTTCCAGTAGCTGAATTTCAAGTCTGGATGTTTGATTTAGCACCTGAATGACAAATTAAATAAAACAATAAAAACATAAAAGACAATGTTTACATAGTGCTGTTACAGCAACAGAAGCGTTAACACAACCATTTCATTCTGATTTGATGATCCATGAAGGGAAAGAAAAAAAAAATAGCCCTGATTTCCTAACCTTAGCTGCTCAGCTGTAGCAAATGAACTTAGTCAAGCTACACTGATATCTACCAGCTGATATTCTGGAACCCTTCAGAATAATAGTAGGCCATTAAAAGAAGGAAAGGTGATTACTAAATAAGTTTTATTGCAATGGGAAGAACAAGAGGCATGCCTCAAATATTCCTACAAAACATTAAATCAGGAGAGTGCTAGAGTACTTGCTCTGAAGCCAAAGTGTTGCATCCGCTGTTTGTAAATAGAGGTCTTACTACAGCTTTCCCCTGAGATTATTCTTGCCATGTTGGCAGAAGACTGTTGTCTGCTTATCTTAGCACTACTTGCACTCTTACACAGATTTTTGAGATGAAGGCTGTGGTCCTCTGCATTGCAGCTCCTTTATGGAGCTGTTTTTGACCTTAGTGGCACTCTGTATCAATAGCACAGGGCCTTAATATGCAGAATGGACTGAAACAAGCCTTCCAGCTAATTGAAAGACAACATATTCTAATAAAAGTAGTTCAAAAGTGAACACAATAGTCAAGAATGTTGATGATTATTTAATTGATATAGCATCTTTTATTACATGGGGTCCTGAGGAGTGTGTATGAATAGCTTTATAGGTATTTCTGCACACAAAAGCTGAGATGTAACCAATTGATGCCTTCTTAACAAAATCTGTCAGGTCCCCTTGGCTGTTATCCCTGTCATCATAGGATAATATGGTAATATTTTCTTATTACATGCCTAATTGTACCTCAGAAAGTAAAAACTTTGGCACTCAAATTCAATTTAAGCAAATGTTTTCCTGAAGTTCTCAACACTCATTCAGTGATTTGCTCTTTCTAAAGGGTAGAGAGATTTAAAAAAAGTTGGAATTAATCAGTATGAATAATTTTTTGTGGTTAGAGATGGGCATATTCAGATTGGCTAGGAGGCATCACTGGAATTTCAGAGAGATCTGGGAGAACACTGATGAAGGAATTGATTAATGTTTTGCATAGGTTAAAGAGACAGGCACCAGTAATTTTCTAAAGGATATATCTATGAAACAAACTGCAAAACGCCAATAGAGCTTCAGATGGAAAAGAGAACCTAAAGTGAACCAGTTAGATTTTGGATGGATATGGTCTTGAGAGGAGTCTGAGATTTCAAGGAGCTGAAAGCTCTGTGTGTTCTGTACTTTTGATTCCTCCTTACTCAGGTGTGTAGGAGCACCCTCCCTGTTATTTCTACTCATCACTACAGATATGAGATCCTGGCCTGCCCTTTTCCTCCTTGCATCCCACTGACTTTCCCCTCTTTGCTATGCTCTGGCTTCCTCCATCACTGCCAATAGCAGCCTCTATTCACTTTACTGAACCACCCGCACCACTGTTTTCTGATTGCTAAAAGAGCCAGGAACTACAGGGACTTTTGCTGAGGGAGAGAAGGTGGAAAATGCTGCCACTGAGCTGGAATGGCTGCTGGCATGATCTGGATCAACTAGAGCAAGGACTGCAACAGGGAAGACCTCCCACTTGAGCTTTCTTTAAAGTTTTCAATGATAGATAGAGAAGGAGGGAGCCCTCCATCCCCTTGCACAGCCACTATCTGATTAGCATTGCCTCTATCTGATTCCTCAGGGGAAGAAGTGAGACAGAGGTAACGCGTGTTTTGTCTCTCACCTAGTTGTGTCAAGGGACAGCGAATGAATACATGACATTTTAACCTAAGCAGGTCAGTTGGGGTATAAAGGAAAGTTCCTATATCTAATTTTCCTTGCTAAGAATATGATACTATAGTCTTCACCTCTTATGCCTACATTTAAATATTCTGTTGATACTGGAAAAGATAAACTCTAATGTTTCATAAGTCAATACATCATCTTTTAGAAATGGACATTTGAGCTCACAACTTTTAAGAGTATGTGGTCGTCTATTAATCAAACTGTAGAAAATCAAAGGTACAGAGTATACATGTAAGACAGTGTAGCGACACCTTTTGCCTATAATTTCTAGCTAAACTTAATGAGAACACCTCTATTCTTTCATAATTCCTTAATTATGTTCTTTAATATATTGTTCCTTAATATAATGGAATGCAATTATGTAATAATTTGGTAATGATATTGTAAACCTGAGCAATGTTAGGACAGGCAATACAATCTCTCAAGAACTGCATAGTCCATTAGAACAGACAAAATAAATGAAACACAGGAATTTACTTATTTTAAATGAACAATGAATTCATTTCACCTGGTAAGTAGATGCCTGCTACAAAGATCATTGTAGAAATGAGAGAATAAGTCAAAATACAAAAAGGAGTACATATATCAGCGTAATAAGAAATAGTCCAGTACAAAACTGTACTTTGCATTAAGATAGTGATACCCTTATTTTTTGAATCATGACAATGATTTTTGTGCTCATATAAATTCTACAGGAATAACAAATAAATAGAACTTTACTAAGTTCTCTTTTTGCAGCATAAAAGCTGCAGAAGTCGACTACTTTTCAAGTAGCTGGAAACTTTTTGTAGAAAATAAACAAACCTTCTTATAACAATAAGGACGTAAACAAAAATGTAGATCAAAGTCTCTATTTTTGCCTGAAAGCATTTAGCTTGACACTTAAATAATTCACAGTGGGTAGCTGGACTGTTTATTTGAAATTAAAAGCTGGTTTATTTTCCTAGCCAGTTCAGCCTGCCTTACACACACACAGAGCTAAATACACTGACCAAATGAAATCCAAAGAAAACCACCTAACAAGGATCGACCATCACTGTTGTTGCCACCAATAAACAGGAAACGTGTCTGTTCCTTGGAGCCCCGCGTTACAACACCCTGTGTTGGAAAAGAAAGAGGATGAGGAAGGTTCTCTCAGTCAATTCTCTGCTTCCAACAAACCACTCTATGAACTTACTTGGGTTTCAACATCAGTGAGTTTTCTCGTCTGCTCTGCTGTCTGGCTGAGGAGGCTGGTTCCGATCTCAAGCATGGTGGCCGTGTGGTTCTGCACAGCGTTCTGCTGCAACTGGGCCATCTCTGATTTCATGTTCTCCACAATGTAGTTCTCAAGCTGGAGAAGAAAAGAAGTCATAACGTTGGCATTTTAGAGTAAAACTTAGGCGTTACCATTTCATGGGCATACATCATTGTGAATTTTGTGAAATTCACAATCATTGAATCATTGTGAAATTTCAACTCTTCTGGGGCATCCCCTTGTGACTGTAGGGGAAGGGATTTGGCTATCCAGGAGGATCCCTTTCAATCACCAAGTCTTGATAATTTCCCAAGTATCACAGCCATATGGCATAAGGTGGAATGAACCTACCTACCCTGACGCATGTCAAGGATTTGGTAAATATCTGAAGGTAAATATGTGTGGATAACTCCAAAATCCATTCCCCCCCAAAAAAAAAAAAAAAAAAAAAAGAAAGAACATAGTTCACCACAGGGAAATTTCAGGTCCTACATGTAAGTGCTAACTGAGTCCCTCCTGGAAGAGATCCTACAATTTCCTACCTCACATGTCCTGTGTCCTCTCTCACAGTCTTTCAGCTGTGGATTTTTCTCAGCTCAGATTGTCACAGTATTTCATAGACTCAGTAATGAATACTCGGAAATTATAAGGGAATGGCAACATTGTAATGGGAAAAACAGAAGAAAACTAATGATCAGGAATGATCGATATAGAAAGCTTTCCTGCCTTGCTTTTACTTTCTTGTTTGACTTACATTTACAGTCTGTTGAACAGAATCTGAATAAGGACCTTCTAAACAAACTGGGTTTCATCATTTATTTTTGTTTTCATCTGCTTTATTTGACATAGGCTGGGTCATTCTATTTCTTCTACCTAGATCCTGACTCTGCCACAAAAGGCAGTGAACTCGATATGAATCTAGAACATGATGACCTTTTTATAAGATCACCATTCTGGCATGTTGCTTGATGTGCTCTGCAAAGCACAAATCAAAGGCAGCCCAGAACATGGGCTTCAATATATTTATCTGAAACCAGCTGAAGCCAAGCCAATTTACATCCAGTGACAATTTGGTCCTCCGTTTGAATTTGTGTCTGGTCATGTATTTCTTTTTTATTGGTAGGTGATTCCAGATTTAAGCAACCAGTGCTTTACCTAGTAGTTCATTTTTAATCAAGTTGGGCCAGCTCCTGCAGCAGCCATGTTTCACTGTGAAACGTAAGCCTTTCTGTACAGTAAGAACCACATGGAGTTGATTTAAAGACTGAGGAAAGGAGCAGGAGTTAAATATACAATGTGTGATTAATAAGAAAAGTCACTTTCATCTTATCTATAAACATTCCTGTGCAGATCAACTACTATACATCAGTGGATGAGCCAAGCATGAGCCGTGAAAAAGATTTGTTACAAATTTGATCATTTAGATGCACCTCCTTTTTTTTTTTTTTTTTTTTTTTTTAATATACCTCCAGTCTGGAAAAACACTGAATATTCATCTTGGCTGAAAGCAAAATGAGTGAATATTCTACAATTTCAGACCACAAAAACATTTCTCTGAATTTCCAGGTTATCACTCTGGGCTGAACACGTCCAGATTGGTAAAGAAAGAGGTAAAAGAAAGGTTAGTGTTGAATATTCTGAAAAGTTTTAAAATGAGGGTGATTAATAATTGAGAAAAACTTTGTGTACAGTAAGAACACGTCTGCAGTGGATGTCTCCATTTCCCATTTTTGGTGTAAATTTACTGCCCAGTTCAAGTTTGTTATTGTGAAATAAATGTTGTAGATATTAAACTAGTTCAAGAAAGATTTTTCAGGTCCATCATATTTCTACCATGCTTTTAGATTTTGCCTGTAAGCTTTTTTCACATCAAATGGTGTACTTTTAGTCACCCTTACTTCCTTGTTGGCCTTCTAACTATTATATTTATTTTCCACACTATTTCTTGGTGGTAAATAATCACTATGAGCTCCAGAAACTGGATTGTTGCTCTTCTCCGTATTCTGGTTCAGAATTTTGTACTCTTATATGAGGACTTCTAATTTTTCACCTGGTATTCACCTGTGGCTTTCTCTATGTGGGCCATGTAGTGCATCTGTGCTATTTGTGCCCTGCAGAGGTGTAGTAGCTGCACCTCCTGGAAATGAGAATAGTCTGAAAAGAGCAATTATACTAGATAGCTTTGAGCTCTTCACAAGAAGCTTACATAATATTATAAATTGTAAATTTTAAGAATGATAGTTCGAGTGAAAAAAGATCAACAGATCAAAAGGTAAATCACGATATCAAAAATAATTATTTAAGAAATTTTATTTGGATCTTGAACCTTTGGAGGTCACTGAGATTATCTTTAAAGCTCTTTTCCACTCTCTAGGAGGTGAAATTATTGATTTTCATACAGCAAAATACAAAATTTCAATAAATTATTTTTTCCTACAATGAAAACAGTTATTATAACACATCAATGAAGAGAAGCAGGCTAAAGACATGAAAAACAGAAGACAAAAAGACATTCATATTTCTTACTGAATGTTTTGCTGCATTTTTTTTAAATCCACATCATATAAAGGATATAAAGGATGAAAGATCTGACTGCCTCTGTGGGGAGCAGCAGGTTTTGGCTCACAGGGACACAGACAGAGATTAAGGCGTATTGGATGACTTGTACTCTTACTTATCACAGTCTAGCATGCTCCCCATGATACGCAGTCCTGGGTCATTGCCCTCAGTTACTCACCCCTGAAACAGCCTGGGGTTGAATACGCGACTGATTCATTACATCAACAACGCTGATTTTCCTGTTCTGAATCACTCCTTAAATGCTTTTGTATATATTTAGTGTTCAGTGCTTTGCAACAACAGTTTTTGTGAGCACATCTCAGGAGTAGCAGGAATCACTTACTCCAGCAAGTAATTAGAGCAGGGATGAAGGCTTTATTACACTGATTAGCCTCCTTCCATCAGTCATAGATTGCTGTGTAGATTTTCTGATTGCAATCCTGGCCTTGCTAAAATTCCCATTGAATTCCCATTGACTTCAATAAGCCATGATTTCACCTACTATTTTTATGGCAGGAAACCAAATTTACTAGGTTCATTATGGGCAAGCATTAAGCTGTATACAAAGCCTCCCATCACTTGGAGGCTTTATATAGAGTTTGCTGAACCTTAGATGTGGCTTTCTTCACAATTAGATAAGAGGAATAGTATTTATTTACAGGTGATAGGAAGGTCATTGCCTGGTGGCTTCGATGGCTTCACAGAAAATAAATAACCCACAGAAACCCATTCACAGAAGTAAATTAAAGAACATTAAGGTTTTGAGCCTTTTTAACAACCACTTTATCCTATAAGGGACTTAAATTCAATGCATTACAATATTAATTGTAATGATTGAAGAAATACTGTATTTTCATGTGAATTTACTTTGTGCATTTGGATTTTCAAATAAATGTATTGCTCGTTCTTTTTAATTCAGTTGTTTCGTGTTGCAAAAATGAAACAGAAGTCTTTTCTACAGCCTTCACCCCACCGCACACTCTTTCTACAGTACATTGGTGTCCCTGTTATGAATTCAGCTGCATCTGCTTTCAGTAAGAATCATTACATTTCACAGGAGTTTTCAGTAATGCAGGATTACCGATGGGATACCTAATAACATTATAAAATTCTCAGAAATAAAACTGTCAGAAGGTTCAGTGTTATTGTTTAATAAACATTCCAGAGGATTATGCATTAAAACTATCTGACTTTTTCTGGACAATGTTTATTGAATAATCTTCACAGAAACCACCCAAACACTACTAGAACTATTAAAATAGAAACTGCAACTTAGGGGCTAAGTAAACGATAATAGTTTGTGGCAGATGGCTTATAAAAGAAACAAGAGCTTTTTCTTTTACTTTGATCAAGTACTGTTGGTCCCATGTAATTACATTGTAAGGACTTCTATGATATCCAGATGACATGAGGCTCTCAGACAGCGCCTTAACATAAGAATGCAAGTTCAAGCAACAGTAGATTTTCTCCCTCCTACCATGCACATACATTGCACAGCATTGGGAGTACCAGTAGAACTGATCGTGTTAGTGAGTGCTGCTTTTTCTTGTTCCATTTTGCATGTCTGAAGACGTTCTAGTAATGCTGGACAATGTTAACCAAAGAAAATCTTTTTTTTTTTTCCTCATATTCTTTTTCTGTCTGAGGGAAGGCCTACCCTCCCTTACCACACTGAGAAAGTACTTTGGGAGCCAAATTTAAAGGCAACATCTTAAACATTAAAAGCTATATAATATTACAAATAAACAAACAATCTTAGTGGGAATAAGGTGGAAGTTGAAAGGTATAGAATAACATATGATTTATTTGACTTTTGCAGAGGGGTTAAGCAGGAGTTTTTCACTGAGAAATGTAATCTTATTTGTATGTAGAAAATGCCCATATTTATTATATTTATTTTAAAAAGTAGTGTCCCCTACAAAATATTTGTCCACAAGAAAGATTTCAGAAAGCAACATATTTACAACCTTCCTACACTATAGATACAAGTGGTAGGAACCAGTGTGAATACAGAATTCATTCTCCCAGTATTTTTGTCATGAAATCAAGGAAGATGAATACGGACAGCACATAAAGACCATGATTAATTCCCAGCCATTAACAAGCCAATCTGCATCTGGTTTGCAGCAGCCTCACCTGGTTTTAAGCATGATACAGAAAGTGCACATTAGGCTGAAAAATGCAGACACTATTTTTCCATATCTAGCCTTGCTGGGTTTAGCTGCGGTTGGAGGGCAGGGAGAGAAAAATATATTGTGCCAAATCAAAGAAGTGATCTGTCAGAGGTAGAACTTTCCTCAGATCCTAGTACAACTCTCAGGACCTGTGGCATCAGCAAAGGCAACAGATGATGCACCCTGATACTTCCAGCGAACTCATCAGATCTATCTTTGTGGAATCAAAGCAAAATATCTAATCAATTGGTAGACAAAATGGTTGTACAGGAAGGCCTGTTGATCTTTTGTATGTAGTCTTTACAAGGAAAAACTACTCAAGAAATTTGAATAAATATTGGTGGTTTTCAATTGTAGAGAGAACCAGAAAAGCAAACTAGCAACTCTATATGTAGTCAAACAAGTTGTCTTGAGAACCATTGGTTATAGAAACTCTGTTTTGGGTTATTGGTGATTATTTTAGTGTTTTCTTGAGGGTTTTTTTTCCCCCTTTTTTCTTTCTTTTTTTTTTTGGGGGGGGGGCGGTCAGGATAGTGTAAAATGCCCAGAGTTCAAGCCTTAAGGCAACAAAATAAACTCATTCATTTCTGAGTTGCCCCTTAATGACAGTGGATTATTTGCTTGGTACTTAGCACTTCATTGCTCTGCCTAATGCAGTCTTGTGTCCCTGCTTTCTCATAGATTTCTCTAGTAGTGTGTCTTATAAATACAGTCTCTTAGATCTTAATCTTAAATCAGAATAAGTTGGTTTTCCAAATACTACTCATGACAGAGAAACAAACAGCGGCTTACAGAGTGTGTATGACCATCTAAACCACCTCCCACTGAAATCAATATAGGGATTTCTGCACTACAACACCCACAATATACATTGTTTTTTGTCCAAACCAAGTGTTTCAACTTTCACTCTTCAGTCCTCATTGAATCCTTGTATTCTATTTCATAGAATTACTCTAATATTAAATATTTAATACTCTAATATTTAATATTAGACTTAGTCTAACATTCAAGGAGTATTAATTAGATAGTTATATTCAAATTGCTAACAGGCAAAATTATGTTTAACTTATAGGCTCTATAGAATTTAAATAAATAAACTGTGACAATATCCTCATATGTATAAAGCATCACACATGCAATCACCCACTACTTGTTTCTTTTAGCAAGTGACCAGTGAAACAAATACAGCTGCATTCGCAGCATATCATGGTCAACACTGATTCAATCTCTGGCTGATACTGAGATTTTTAATACTGGTGGCTTCCAGTATACTGCACATCTCTATGGTGGTTGAACTTGGGATAAATAAATTTAACTTGAGTTAAATATAATTTTCTTATGAATGTAGAGGAAACTGCTAGCTAGTGGAAAATCAGAATTTCCTCTTCAGATAAACAAAAAGGTGACGAAGCAAAAGAAAGAAAGTACAGAATAGGAAGAAAATCATTCCAAAACACATGAAGTAAGCTTTCTGCTGTTCCAAGCATCAGCAAGGTGTCTACTGGAATATTGTCTCCAGTTCTGTATATTGCATTTCAAGAATAAGTCATTTTTTGGAGAGGGTTACAAAGACAAAGAATGATCATAACACTAGAAAATTAAAATAATTTGGAATATTTATCTTAATAAGAAGGCTAACTGAAAAATAACTGTCTGCAAGGATATAAAACTGCGAAGTGAAGGAGAATAATCCATTCTCCAGATCCATGAAGTTGCCATGAGGGAAATTTAACACAGATATTAGGGAAAAAGTTTTCTAACAGTACAGTAATAAAACATTAATCCCAAATTTGTACAAAAACTGTGAAAATTCCATCACTGAGGAGTCTTAAAATTGGTATTTTATGTTAGGTAAATATTAGACAGATTCAACGATATTTTGTGGTTCTTTCTAGTTCTGTTTTTTCATTCACCTCAGTTTTTAATTACTTTACATTAGACCTATGCTCACAGATTCAACGTTTGGAATCAAAATCTCTATAATAAAATCTCCATTAGGGTATGAAGAGTTTTGCAAAACTCAGTTCAAAATAAAACTTAGAAGGAAGTCAATCTTACATATCTTATATATCTTTTATGTTTGATTATTTATTTTATTTAAAATTTGCTGTGTTTTATAATTCACAAAATAGTCTTTTTTTAAAAAAGAGGGACAGACCTTTACTAACCACAACATCATTATAAAGAAATTACTGTGGCAGTCTCTGAATGCATGTATATTCCTCAATAGTGATGTGCTCTAAAGACCCACCTGAAGAAGCATTGCATGAATCATTTCAGGAATCATGAAATGCCAGTGCTTCCTTGTACTCAACCTACAACTGTTACAGTGCTTTGGAAAATTTTCTGCAATTCAGTGAAACAGTAAATCAGTAAATCTGTCCCTGTAAATTGATCAATCATCTGAGGATACTCAAGCTTGTGGCAGTAATGCCTTATCATCTCAGTAGCACATTATGTTATGTAGTAAAGTACCTAAAACATAATGGTAATAATAGATTATAAGTATAATAGATTACATTAGTGCAAGCATACTTTAAACTGTATAGGATCCCTCTGAAATTTTGGTAACTGGAAACAAAAGTATTTTGATTAAATACTGTATTTTAATATGAATAGAAACAATCCTTGCTACACCAGTCAAGAGAGGTCATAGGAAACACAGAGTTCTTTGTTTCAAGACATGAGAGGATCTCCCCAGTTAGGTTCCCCCCATAGGATAATATTGTATACATAGATAATTTATGGGAGTGGGAAGGTTGAGTTTCACTTCCTCACAAAGCATCTGGCATATCAAAGACAGGGTATTGACTTAGGCCAAGTATTGATTGTACTGGCTTGATAATTTAGCCTGAGCTTTTCTTCCAGTTTGTATTCAAAGTTTTATACCACTCCTCTCTTTTAGGCTAAGACTTCCAAATCAGTATAAATGAACGTTTTTATTATGAAAGAATTGTCATTTCAAAATTTTATTAATTTCAGTTAAAAATGCACAAAACATTCTAAGGGCCAATTTCTGTTACTTTTATTGGAATATTTCTCTTATTTTTATTGGAATATTATCTTTCTCATTTTTTAACCTTAAAGCTTAATAAAATCAATAAGGAACATAATAGAGAATGATAACAAATGTGATTAAATGGTCCCTTAAGGAAGCTATTTATTAGAAGTAAATCAGAACAATATGTTCTTATTTTCTACTTATTAGGAATATTTCTAGTTCAAAGAGTTATCCAGTTCAATGTTAGATTTTACACTTTTTATTGCAAAGTCAGCTACATTTTTCTGTCTTGCTCTAACTTTCCAAACCACTTAATTCTATTAAATAAACTCATCTATGATCATACGGTTGACTGCAAACATGACCAGTCCTCAACATACACTGAAGGAGCACTGAAGACATAAGTCCTAAAAAGGCAACATCTACCATCTTGCTCAAATGGATGAATATTTGAGGAGGTTTTAAAATGTGTATTTTCTATTAAAGCACAGAACTAATTAATCTTCTTTGGCAAATATACTTTGGCAAAGGGTGCTTTTCCAAATGACAAGTTTTGGATTGAGTTCTGCGTAGAAGAGTGTTTAGACACCTTATGGCTCATTCCTGAAGATGGATGCATGTCTTATGCTCAGAATTTTTTTCACTGAAACATCTCCTTGCTACATTACATAAGGTTCTTAAAAAATGTAGTCTTAAACTGCATAAATAGTTCTAGCTGCTATATGGCACAGCTTGCTTTTATTTAAACTTTCAGTGAACCTAGGAAGCTGTAGCACAGTTTGGAATCTGTATATAACTTCTCATTTGTGTTATATAAGGTTGTAGACTTCTTTAATGTTCTATTACTTTTTCATTTGCCCTTTAACACTGCTTACACTGCTTAATTTTAATTCTGTGGACTCATCTGTATGAAATTGAGTATATTGTTGATTTTCCATGTACGAAAAGACTTTTCCAAGAATAATCATAAGATTAGGACCCTACTACATTATGTTCTTGTGTTTGCACAAACTTCTTTCTTTAATGCCTGGTTCCAATATTACAAAAGCTGAATGTCTCTGCTCACTGCTATAAGCTCCATTTTCATCTTTAAGATTCTCTATCTTAATTCCTCTTTGATAAAGAAATTGCGTTTGATTGTGCTCTCATTTGTCTGTCTTTCCTATGAAGGTTGTAACTTCTTGGAGGTTCTTCCAAGGTCCTTCTTTCTGCCTTCCTGTGCCTGACACAAAGTCTCAAACCATACTGAACGCCGTAGACATTTTCATACAATGATGACGGCCATCTGAGATCTTTACAGAGTTAGAAATAATAAATTGGAAGCTTAGATGCTCTAAAACCACCCTGAAACACTGCAATTTCTGTACACATGGGGTTATGCAAGGAGATTCTCGGGCCATCAAATGCCTTCCTCATTGTCCCAGGCAACTACATATATTTACTTTTAATCCAGGCAGATACACAAAATAACCACTCCCTGCACCCCACAGGTCTTAAAACACTCAGCAGAACACATGATCTGTGTGCTATACATTCACGACCTGCATGTGTGCGTGCTTCTGTCATAAATAACCTAATGGTGAGGTAAAAATTAGTTTTCACATATCGTTTTCCAAGGGACAGGGGAAAAATTCAATCTTCCTAAAGTTTCAGTGGCTCCAGAAACATAAATCTTATAGTTTAGTGCCTGGCTGTAAAGGCCATGATGTTTCACAAGCAGGAGGCAGAATGTAGCTGCAGTCACACCAGCTTGAGGCTCTCAGCAAAGCCCTAAACATGCTCGGGAAACTGAGTAGCCAGGACAGGCATAAGCAAATGAAATCCCATTGATTAATTAATATTATTTAGCTAATATTGTTTTAAAAATAGTGCTATCTACACTGCACAGAAAGATAATATTTTAATCATGAGTTCTTTCATCCTCCTTTCCTCTTCCTAATAATGGCAGATACTAATTTATCCTGCTGTTTTAGTCTTGTTCAAAATTTGGTTTCAATACCATGGGTCCAGTTTATATTGAAGAAAGACTTCTCATCTATTTAATAGCCTAATATAACAAAGGGCAAAGCCTGCATGGATTGTAAAATCCTTTCCTCCACAGAATCCCAGGAGGTAAAGACCTCAAATCTGTTGAACTGCTTCAGTCTATCGGCAATTAAAATGTAGACAAAGGTATACGTATTCGCACACACAGTATTTATGTGCATAGATTTACATGAGTGTGTATATAATAACTCCTTAAATTATGGTTTATAAATGTAGGTAGACAGCAATATTTGTGTCCTATAAAGTCTGGGTGTATTTATAATTTTTAACTTTTATTATAATAATCTGGGAACAAGCAGTTTAATGATAGATGTCCTGGATACCTGACAATGTTTACCTTAGTTTTACTACAGACATTGAGAATGATACATCTCTGCTGGAACCACTTAATATTTTTAAGGCACAAATAAATGAAATTTCCAGAAATATCTGTAGCAGTAAACTACAGTTTCCCACAGCACTATAAAACATTTAACTACAGTACAAATTGTAACGCTTTTTCTTTCCAGTCTTGAAATCCTATATATACCCATTAATCTCTAAGTACCTCCAGACATAACTATAGTTTTCACATTTTAATGAATATATAACTCTGGGTGGTGGGGAGATGGTCCCAACAAAATATGTACAACCCCAGAACATGTCTTTTCCTGCACCGATGGAACTGATTGCTTAAATATGTGGCAAAGAGTTAAGATAATTGAACAAAATTATCCTATCCAAATATTCCTTTTCAATAATTTTAAGTATGAGGAATGTGCAAAAACCTCAGATCAAAGCTCGGTGATACTTTCAGTACATGTATATATTAAAAAACAAATGAGTATATATAGTTTATATATACTCATATGTACATATATGCATGTATATATAAGATAAAGATGACTGAACTCTACTAAATAGCTTATAAAATCCCTGTTTTACAAGCCATGCAGAAAAGATCTGAAGTTTACTAAACCATACAATGAAATATCAGATACTCAAATTATCTTGCAGAAAAGACAATGAAACTTGATAAGGTAAAAGCGTCTGGGTTTCCTTGAAATAACGTAGTTCAAGAGATAAATCCTTTTATAGATATCCTTTGTATAGAAAGATAAGCACCTTTCTATAGGAAATATGAGAACAGCCAAAGCATGTATAGACAGTTCTAGTCCCTTGTTTTATTAAATTCCTATGGGGATTTTGGAGGGGAGCAGTCACAGGTTTCCTTTAAGTGTATGTTAATATAATCACCTTTATCCCCAAAGCCAGTGTAAGATCCTGGTTACAATGATGGGGATCAATTCCTTGCCTGAGTTTGTTTCATGAATGTTGCAGTCCCTGATTGAGAATATCAAACTACCAGTTTCCCTAGAGATCTCAAATACTGGGAATAAATATTATCATTTCTATTAACTCTTATAGGTATAATCATTATAGAGTTGCAATGGTTCTGACCAGCATCAGGATGTTTTGTACTTGTACTGAGCACAGACTCAACAGTAGCTATCAAAAAATAGAGTTGATGGTCCTTCTTTCATAATTCTACGGTGTGAAAAAAGGTAGAAATATATATTTTTTAATTTAGGTAAAATCTGCCATCTTAAATCGTACGAAGACACAAAAGTCACTGCAAACAGGAGTCAAAAGGAGAGGGTGGAAGAATCTCCTGCCACTGCCTGACATTGGGAGAAACATTTTTTCCCTTTCTTCCAGGACCTGACAAGAATATCCCCTCCTACTTGAGCTTATCATAACTGCTGCTCTTCCTGGAAGCCAGTGTTATTCAGTGGCATTCCTATCTAAGTCATGAAATCATGAGCTAAAGCAGGGAGATTTCAGCCTTCGGTTTCACATCTGCTAACTCATCCTCGGTAGTTTCTCTCCCTCTGGCTGATGCGCTGTTCCTATTGCTGTTAAGAAAGACTAGACCAATAAATTCATAGATAACCAACAGATTATGTACGTATGCAGACATACACAGAACAACAGACATAACAGATATGGGAAGAGAAAATGGACAGCTTGCATGCAGCAGTTTGAAAGTACATCTGGTTACTCAAGGAAAAATAAAAAACACTGGACATATATTCTTAGATTTTATGCTGAATAATGAAATTAGAAATAAATTAGGCTTGGTACATGGCATAGATTCAAAGAATTATACTTATTTTTTTACCTTATCGTCTTCCCAGTGACAGCTAACTAAGTTCCCAGGTGTCCTGGGACATCCAGGATTCCTAGTCAAGCAGACATGACCCCTCAGCGACTAAATTTCTACTTTTGTTTGTAAATTTGCATGCAACATCCACACACTCAAAGTGACAACGACTATGGTAATTTCTTATTTGGAATCCAGGAGTGCATAGAGCCTTTACCATGACTGAACCTCACATATCACAAATATAAAGTGACAGTCCTTTTGACAGCACTAACGCAGTGAAAACTCAGAGGAATGAGTCATGGATGATACAAGCCAGTTGTTTCAAGTCAGTCATTCCCTTAGATCCGGTATGAACTTTTAACATTTATCTTTGGTTTTGCTTTCTCGATCTTCCTCATACAATATGTTTAATTTTGCAATAGAACCCAAATAGGCCATGTATAATATAAGACTCATGTTTTCTTGCCAAGTAAAACCTCATTCAGAAGGGTGGTTTTGTAATAACTCAGAAGCATTTACAGAGCAACCAAAAATGCTTTGAATAAACTAACATGTCAGAATAACACGGCCATTAAATAAAAGGAAAACATCTCAGGCCTTTAAAACATGCTGTAAATATTCAGAATCAGAGAGGGCCAGGACTAAAAGTTAAATACAGATATTCCTAAACTTCAAAGTATTCAGATTTAGGATCTTAGTTCAAGCTCATTTTCATAACAGTATCCAATCTGTACTGCTCTCTCGCTGTAAATAACATCATCTGTTTCACATGTTTAACAATATCAATTTATAATTGCAAAATGTAAATGCAAACATTCAGGTTATTAGTTTAATCACAGATGTAGAACACATAGAAATTAGGATTACTCCTCTCATGACTATTTGAAGAAGAATTGACATCATACCTATCATACTTCGCACCATTAAGAACAGAGAACCGAGTGCTCATGAACCCATAGGAAAGTTTGGCAGATGTTTCACTGAGACAACTGGGTCAAAATCACATAAAGTTACATGTACTGCCTGTAAGTTGGCAATAACATTCATCTCTCTAGCCAGACAGCATAGCATGATAATTTATTTAGTACTGAAAGCAGATGAAAAATATTGTCAGCACACGACCCCCACCTGGAAATTTGTGTGCCCAGATCACACAAAACCTAACTATAAGCCCTGGAAAGGTCAGGAATAGATGTTCCAGGATAGGTGTTCCCTTTTGCAGAGCACAGATTTTCCATTGCTGATATTGATGCTGCATTAATGCAATAATGCTACAAAATAGCATTAACTTCATGCCATGCTTGAGGACTTGATCATGTGGGAGATTGAAATAGTAGAGCCAACAGAGCTGGATGGGAGACCTGTAGGACCAGGAATCCTCTGATTCTCTGCTGCATCCCGCTCCCATCTGGATTCAATTCTCTCTATTCAGGTAAAGCTGTGGTTTCACTTCCATGAGGTGAAAGTCTGTGGGGTTATGTAGGACACATATGGATTTATCTGTGGAAAAAAAAGGCATATGATCCTCTACTGGGATGAGACAGGAAGGTTAGATAAAGTCTGGAATCCTGACATATTAAAGTCAACAGGCATTTCACTGTTAACCTCAATTTGGCCAAGATTTCACCCTTGAGACTTCACTTTCCTTTTAACTCTCAGTTCCAAACAGGTCAAAATATCTTCCCAAAGCCAACAGGAATGCTATTATTTTAATATTAATTAGCTGCCTGCAATTCCAGTCTGCTCTGAAACCATACAGTGGGGTTTGTCATCTCATTGTAAATCTAATGTTATCCAGGATTATTTTCTTGTGAAAAGCATGTTGTTAACGTTAGTGCAAATTTGCACACAGGGATTTTTAACCATTATTACATTTGGACTGAAGTGCTAGCTTTTAGACAGGAGAAAAAAAAGCTAGCACAGAAATGCTTCTTTTCCAATTGAAATAAGTTATTGTGCTGCCACAGATTTTCAGTAGCAAAAGGGAAGGGGAGATGTAAAAATCTGCAGAAGGTATAGGATGTTTCAAGAATTTCTGTGTGATATTGGCGTGGAAGCAGTCAGATTTTTCTGTTTGTCAGTGTGGGGTAGGAAATCACAACTTAGCTCATTTCATCACAAGCAAACTGCAAGGCTCACCACCGAGGCATTTTCTTTAGAAGGAAGAGTACAGGATAACATAAAATGAGCAAAAGCTGCAGATTTCCAGTTGTGAGCTGAACTTCCCGAGAGTTTGAGACTGTCTGAGGGTTGTTTGAATTTTTAGTTTTGGCCACGCTGCAGTTGTGGTGATGGCTCTGTCCTCCATCTAGGCACCAAAATTTTATCCTGCACCAAAGTGAGTGTCACTTTAACCAGAACCGCTCTCCACTGCTGTTGTGTAAGAGAAGGTTATGGCATGAAAGTGTTTTTTTATTATTATTGTTATTATAATCCACAAGCCGGAGGCATGTGTGAATAGAGGAAGAAGTTCAGCTGGAGAACTGCAAGAGCTTGGCTGATCGGAACTGGAACGCCTTCTCCTTGCCAAAGAAAACTAGATAACAAATCTCAAAATGCATCACACAACTGCGCTCAAATGTGAGGCTCCCTCCCCACGCTGACTGCTGGGCATTTACACAGCATAGCTGTGCCCCATCCTCTCCACAAGAGTCACAATGTCCCATCAACATTTGGGTGAATCTGTGATGCCCCATGGCCATCTGATCTGGGATGGTCTGTACATCTTGGCACGTGTATGGCAAGGAAACAGCTTCTTTCGCTAGCCAAAGCAGCAGAAAGCAAAGCCTCCAGCTATCCCAGCAAAATTCCCTGCAGATTTCTGTTTAGGCTTCACGGAAGTGTGAGAGAGAAATAGACTAGATTTGCTCCTTTGGCCCTGGCGCCAGATTAGGGATTCACCCAGCCCTTAATGAAAGGTATTAACAGAATCACAGAACGGTTGAGGTTGGAAGGGACCTCTAGAGATCATCTGGTCCAACCCCTGCTCCAACAGGGACACCCTGAGCACGTTGCACAGGATCACCTCCAGGCAGGTTTTGAAGATCTCCAAAGAAGGAGCCTCCACAACCTCTTTGGGCAGCCTGTAATCCATCATCATGGTTCTGCTTCCCTTTAGCAGAAGCGAGGTAGCCTCTGGTGCCCAGTGGTTAGAGCTGTTTATTCTCAAGACAGCTCAGTACAAACACTTAGTCCAGTCCCACTTCTGTGGTGGTGACAACACACTAGTGTATGTGACACTAGACTCAGTAATACTTAAGCAGTAGCTTTTCCTGCCATCCTGCCAGAGAATATTGTGTTCCGCAGCTGAGGCAATGTATTTATCAGGTAAAAAGGAAGCTGACAGTGATAACTTGTCAGCTACTAAAATTAAGGGTGTGAGTCCTTATTTAATATCGAGTGTGATAAAATGCATTGAAATATAAGGAGCAGCTTAAAGAACAATGGCATTTGAACTTTCAGCTTCCTGGCTTCCATGAAATTTCCCCAAAGTTATTAGATTGTCTGACAAAAAAGGCGCATCTGATACACCCGTGAAATAAGAAACTAAAGTGAGGTCTGTGCCAGTAACTTTCATTCATGTGACAGCTCTATTTTTCTAAAAGGTAAACATGGGTTTTCTCAAGGTGGGCTCTGTGTGTGCTGTGAAAATTGCAAAACTAGAATTACGTGATACATAAATACTCATAGAAAAAAGCTTCCTACCATCTGTTTCTTACCCATAAGCTCTTTGCATCGGTTTGTAATATTCTCAAAAGCATAGCTAGAGCACTTCCAAATGCTGTTTATGATCCAAACATACAACAAGTCCCACTGGCCCTTCTAATCCCAAGATGTGTCAGAAAAGCAATTAGTTAAGTTTAAAAAAATGAAGAGATTAGTGACAAAATCAAAGAATGGCAGAGTGCGAGGATGGACATTTTTTGTTTGTATGTTTGAGAAAGGGCAGAGGACTTGGCTCTGACTGCTGCAGCTCAGCTGAACCAGCACAAAGATGAATGTTGAATCCTTTAGTGTGATGGATCTTCATAATCCCTGCCTTTTAACACAAGGTTTGTAAAGCCGTGGTAAGAGTGGTAAGAGGGGTTTTTAATTTAAACTGGCTTTCCAAGTCCCGAAATGTTAATCAGATTGGTATTTCATTTTATTTCTTTTATATGTAAAGTCTTTTCTCCTCTTACATGGACTGTAAAGCCTTTATTGAGAACAGAGAGAATGTTAAAAAGCAATGTGCAGATTATAATAATTTCTGGTAGAGTTAATAGTTGAAAGAATATACTATAGAAAACTTAGTGGGAGAGGAACTAGATAATCAAATAGTTTTAGTCAGTCCCTAATTCCTTGGACACTGTATAGTTGTCCTACAGTCCACCAGTACAGTTTAGGGGTTGACCTGCTGGAAAGCAGCTCCACAGAGAGGGATTTAGGAGTCCTAGTTGACAACAAGTTAACCATGAGGCAGCAATGTGCCCTGGTGGCCGAGAAGGCCAATGGGCTCCTGACCTGCATGAGGAGGAGCGTTGCCAGCAGGTGGAGGAAGGGGATCCTGCCCCTCTGCTCAGCTCTGGTGAGGCCACACCTGGAGTATTGGGGGCAGTTCTGGGCTCCCCAGAACAAGAAGGACATTGAGCTTCTGGAGAGGGTCCAGCATAGGGCCATAAAGATGATGAAGGGACTGGAGCATCTATTGTATGAGGAAAGACTAAGAGAGCTGGGCCTGTTTAGTCTGGAGAAAAGAAGAGTGAGAGGACATTTGATCAACATGTTCAAGCACCTGAGGGGTGAATGTAGAGAGAGTGGGGCCAGACTCTTCTCCATGGTGGCCAGTGACAGGACAAAGGGTAATAGGTACATATTGAACCCCAGGCAGTTCCACCTCCATATGAGGAAGAACTTCCTTCCTGTGAGGGTGCCAGAGCCCTGGCACAGGCTGCCCAGAGAGGCTGTGGAGGCTCCTTCTCTGGAGATCTTCAAACTCGCCTGGATGCCACCCTGTGCCACATGCTATAAATGTCCCTGCTTGAACAGGGCGGGTTGGAATAGATAATCCCTAGAGGTCTCTTCCAGATTCAACCATTCTGTGATTCTATGATTCTGTGATAGCAGCAAAATGAGTGCTTACCAATACAAAGGATGTGGATTTAAGTTTGTTTGATTCTAGAAGGATACAAATATACTTCCAGAACAATCTTAGGGAAAATAAGACATGAACATAAACTGACATGGGTTTACTGTCTCTTACTTGGATGATTCAAATTGATTTAAAGCAGCTACATGTTTATTTAAAAAGAAAATATAACACACAGAAAATCATATGTGTGAGGGAAATACATTGGAATTCAAATAGAAAATTACTGTTTTTGATAGAAACAGTGTGTTTCTCAAAAGAAAAAAAAAAAGAAAAAGAGAGAGGCTACAGAACAACAGAACCTCTGAAGAAAGCATGACAGATATACTTTAATATATTTATTTTAATTTCCCAAATCAGATCAAGTTAGTAATTTAAATTGTCCCCCTAATTTTGATTAAAATTCTCAAATTTAGTACAGCTTTGATACCATTAGAGGAAAAGGTAGTTATCTCATTAATTCAAATTCAAATTCATATATCTTTTTCCAACATAAATATTCCAAATAGTTTCATTCACACAAATCAAATATGATATTCAGTTTAGGGAACAGAACATTCTGTAAGAATTTATATCCTCAGAGTGACTTAAATTTTTTTTACAGACCAATGCCAACTTAAAATCAACCTTATATTTGACCTTTTCTCTCAGCTGGCACTCTTTCCAAGTAGCACCAACAGAAATATATAAATGAGTGATGACCAAAAAAGATCTTTCTGGTATTTTTTTTCCTTTTTCACAGTTAATGTCATTTTGTGTCTGTTCAATTTCTGCACTGTGCCTCTGCAGTTTCCTCCCCCAGAGATTTCAGAATATGAGAAGGGCCTATGAACTGAAGTCATCAAATTATTTCCATAAAGCCTCCTGAAATCTAGTAAATGAAAGTGACTTCAAACAGTAGTGACCTGTCCTGGATTTTAAAAATTGGGTCTTCAGACCATTAATAATCTTAAACATAGGCATCTTTCTTCTTTTTCCTTCTTAGTTAACTGCATAAAGCACAAATCTCATTATCTCATTGAAGACGATAACAAATTTAATCAATTTAATCAGGCTGGGTGGGTTTTTGTTGTTGTTGTTGTTCTGTTTGCTTCTGGTGCTGATCTCCCTTTTTACAAAGTAGTTAATATATATTTTTTTGATTGTTCTAATTCATACCAACTAGCTTTTCAAAGAGACTCACAAGAAATGAGGGCCTCAAAGATTCATCCTTACTTGACAACTCATAGCATCTCCTTGGCTCATAGCATTTTGGCTGATTTTTTTCCTGCTGGATTTTTACTGGATTTGTTCTTGCCACTGCAATTCAGCACTGTGTTAACTTCAGCCACAGAAATGTTGTATTCCTGTAGATCAAGTCAAAATTAAGCTTACTAGATATAGAGCTGTAAAACGCTGAACACGGGGCACAATTTAAAAACAAATATCTTTTTAAAGATGGAGCGTTTCTGTGACCACTGGAATGAACCATAGGCACAAACATACACATACCTAAGCTAATGGATCGGGAGCAGAGTGTTCAAAACTCCAAGGATCTAAGTTCCAATCTTCACAAGTACCCTTCACTACAAAATTGTCCTTATTCTGTAGCTTTTCCTTCCTCATAGTCTCAGATATTTTCAGTTCCATTTCCCAGATACTCTCAGTTTTGTTATGAGATTGGGAAACTGAAAGTTAAAGTTTAAACTGTACTTTGATCTGGGACATCAGAACATAAACAACAGATGCGAATACTTCTTTGGTGACCACAAATCTGTCTGTAAGTCTCCTGTTGAATCAGAGCTAAAAATAATTACATTCTGTGTTATTTGGCATAATTCATCTCTTCACTTTTATATTCTGGGAAAACACACAAAAATATTGATAAATTTATTATTACTGTGGTTTTGGGATGTGTCATAGCTAGTTCGTTATATACCTTGTTGCAACGGGGGCCAAATTCAAATCTGCTTTAATGTGTCTATAAAGGGTAGAATTTTGTCCTCTATGTTTTCTTTTGTCCATAAGAAAAAATTATGAGTCATTATGTAAAGTTTGCCAGGATTAAACATTCAGTCCACCTTTTTTAAAAGAATATTCCTTTAGATTCAGGGATATGAGTACAGCTTAATTGTATTATCTGCTATTTCCTTTTTTCTGGGAGATTGTCCCCTTCAAAAAGTAGTTATAGGATTAATTACTTTAGAGATGGTTGTTGAAACCCTAAACTACTAATAAAGCAGCCAACCTAAAACAAAGAAACAAAAAATGTTTACCTTATAGCAGTACCTTATAACAGTACATCCTTATAAAATATGTTACATATTTTTATACATATATATACACATACATGTATATTTTATATATACATATATATTAGGACAAGAATCTCCCCAAAAAAATAACTTTAGACTTTCAAGGAGAGCTTTGGGTCCAGATTAGAACTTCTAAGACCAAGTAGCTGAATTCTTTATATGTTGAAAATAGTGTATTATGCCCTGTAGAATGAGATTCACAGCTTGAGCAGAAGTTCATTCACGGCATCCAGTAGGAACTTGTGTTACATATTTCAGCCTCAATTAGCCATTAAAACCAGTTGCATAGACAATTCATCTACATACTTTTGATTTTTTTAATAGAAGAGTGAAAAAAGTGACTATTCCCTCCTCATTCCTCTTTCTTCCAGGAGAAAGTTCTTCCCACAGAAATATAAACTAGAATGGGACAAATGTGTTCCCCATGCCCTTTGCAGAAGCTGAACCACAATGCTGTAAAGAACACAAGATTCATCATGCTAAGAAGTGCCTGTGCAGAAGTATGGTTCTGTAGCTCAGTGATACCAAAGTTCATTTCTCTCAGGAGCCCTAAAGACTCATCTTTTTTCCCAAGGTTGTCTATATATTTTGCAAGAAAGAACCCTTGAATAAATATACAGTCCAGTTTCCTAGTAACGAAGCAATTAAATTATGATGATGAGTCTATTGTACTTCGTGCTGAATTCTGTATTTTGAATGTGTGCTAGGCAGCCTTTGAATACAGTATTAGAAGATACTTGTGAAAATCTATTAGTCTGAGGGTTTCTCAGAGGCTTGGTGATCCAGTATGGGTTGCAAAACGCTTGAATTTAAGCATCTCCATTCCACTGAAATTGCCATGTAGACAACTGAAGACTTATGGATGTGTGGCTAAGAGACAAACTATGTTTCTGCTCCTAATTTCCATAGATCTATTAGTTTGGTACAATTTAAAATGGAGAGATTCAGAAAAGACCTCAACACATTTTCGGCATAGCAATTTACAAAAATACAGTTCTGGCTCGAAATATTGTGATTCCAGGAGCTATCATCTAACTCCACATCTGCAAAAACCACCTAGCATTCATCTCTGGCAAGTCTATCTTCCAAAGAAAGCAGTTAAAATTACACACTCAGGCTACACTGGGCATCATTCCTGGGATCTTTTTTTTGGAAGACAGGAGTAGCTATCCTTAAAGATTTAGCAGAATTAATAGGCCTTGGGTTTCTTTTACACTACTACTTATGTGCACAGATGTCCACACACAAGTGCAGAAGGTCACCAAAGATCAGAAACACCAACCAGAACCAATCCTGAGTCAGGCACACATTCAACTCTGGAAAAGACCCAACCCACACTTTTACAAAAATACTTTATCTATACAAAAGAGGCATTGAAATGGATAACCAGATACAGCCAATACAAACAGATTTCAAATGAACTGCTTTTTATCAGTCATCACTTAAATGAAAAAGAGCTTCCTGCTTTCCTTTTTTTTTTTTTTCCAAATAATGTGGTTTCTGATGTGGTGTCCACTTGAAAGTGGTATTATTAGGCTATGATTACCTACACGGGTTATGACTGTGGAAATAAAACTGACATCAGAATCTGTATTTTACATGTAAAAGATTTCATTGTGTTTCAGAGAGTCCATTTAGTTCTTTTGAAAGCCTGCTGGTGACTCTGTAAGAGGGCTTTCGTTTCCTGTGATACAGATAAAGAGTATGGGAAATAAAAATATCAAGCTATCGGGTTTCAAGAATACAATTAAACCCCTCACCTTCAGCAGTGACAACAGGATTACTCCCGAATATGTTAATCTGTCTTTCAGACATAGATATGACTTGGTCGTACAGGACCAAATCTTCAAGAGATATACAACATCACCGAGCTTTGTGGATTTAATGTCAAGGTTTGGGGACAGAATTGGTAAACTGGGGATTTTTAAAAATCCATAAGTGCTATATCTCAACCTCCTTCTAGTACATAGTAGTTTTCAGATGTATTTTGCTGGCCTGCAGGAAATTTCTGATTTTTGCCTGTTAAAACAAATGCAGGCCCCAAGTCTTTGAAGTCTATTGGTTTAACATTTTACCTGTAATAGTTTTAGGAATTCACTGTTCATTTAGGAGCTGCAGTCAGACATGACCATGTTCTATAATTGCTCTGAATTAAGAAAAAAAAATCTAATTCCCAAAATGACACTTTTTAATGTTTGTGGCATGTTCCAAGCTTCAACATAGATCAGTTTTCATTGACTTTTTCTGTTTCTGGGTAATTCATAGATGTCAGATGATCACCTGACATTAAAGTAAACATCATTTTCTTCCCCCATCCTAATCCCCTTTCCTCTTTTCCTTCTTCTTTCCTTTCTTCTTCCCCTTTCTCTTTCCCTTCCCTTCTCTATACAAAACAGCCCCAGATTCTTCTTCCTGTCTTTTCTTCTAAATAAAAATAGTCCCAAACCACCAACAGCTCTCAGAGTAGAATGCAAACATATTGGTTGGTCTTTTGTAGCACAAACATGATTTGAAAACAAATGAAACCCCTGGCACAATATTTATTTCATTACAGGAAAAAAGGTTGAAAATTTAGATCTATCATTATCCTAAGACCCCAAATGAAATACCTCAGTCTGACAGGAATGCTGCAAGAAAAACTAATGAATTGGGAATGTGCCATTGACTATCTTCATCTTTAGTGTTAGCATCTTTTATGTAAAAATACTATCAACTGGGTTCTTGATTTGTTTTTCAAAATTGAATTTATAGGATTCAACTTATTCATTTGTTCATTATATTTCTCTTATAAAAGGTGAACCTGCATACTGTATTTTCCCTCTTCGCTACCCCAAATTTCAGATTTCCCAGAAGGTTTCGGTGATGAAAATTGCTATAATATGCTGGCACTAGCCTTTTTCAGAGACGAGAGCTGCTATAATATGCTGCCTTTTGAGGGGCTTTAGGAACATTTAGAATCCCATTTTCTGACATCAGGTTGCTGTCTGTGAAAGTGGGAGTTGGTGGTTTCCATCACAGCAGATCCTGGAACAGCTCCCATCACTTACATGAGGATTGGCAGGGGCTGGGCTGAGGCAGCCTGATTTGACAGTGGGCATTCAATATATTTTCAAAGGGTATTTATTTGAAAGGGGGCAAAGACACTGAGAAGCTGACATAAAGGTCGTTTTTCCTCCGCTGCAGATTGCCAAGGACATTTGTGTTAAGAAATTATGCTGGCTGAACTTACAGGATAAATATAGTTTTTGGATTTATATGGGATCTGCACAAAAAGATATTTCCAACCTTACTGATTCCAGCTCTATTTTGCAGTCTCTCTGATGAAGCTAATCCTGCATATTTGCATTTCATTATTTAAAACATAAAGATTCTCTTCCTACCACACCTCCTTTCTCTCTTCTTTCCTTCCTATAGTCTATTTAAAGCTTGCCTTTACCTTGTGACTATCTACCCAATTATCTATGCTTGATCAATGTATAAGCAAAAAATTAATCGCTATCTTTCAGCACTTTGTTTTTTCTTTCTATACAGTGAACTCCTCTCCCCATCTTAGTAAAAACACAGGTTACTTCCTTCAAAAGGAGCTTACTTTAATACTGTGAAAACAAGAGTGAGATGGTATTTAATGGAAGTTTGAACTTAAGTTGAGAAGCTAAAACGCACTGCCATGGAGTATACTGTCATTTCTGTATCTGCCTCCTAGGGGTCATTTGGATTAGGTGTTTTCTATTTGAATTAAATACTTAACAAAAGAACTAGTCTCCATCTGTGCATGGAGCTTTACAGAGCAAATCTCATTAATACCATTTGAAAATTACATAGCATCCTTAAGTCACCTACAGAATTGCCACTGATGTTAGTGGGAACATTATACTTGTATGGACAAAGGCAAAACTATGGCCACTATATTCTGGAAGAAAAAAAAAAAAAAGAGTGGGTAAGAGGGAGAGATGAGATTTAGTTACAGTGGAAGAAAGATAATAAGTCTGATTCTGCTTCCATTACACTGGAATTTTATAATTTTTTCCCAGCTTGCTTGTGCTAGTTCAGCAATCACCTGGTATTTTGTGTCATTACTTTATTTTTCTAAATAATACTTCTGCTATTCTTACTCAAATTTAGGACCTTATTCTCAACTTTTTGGCTCAGATGAAGACAACAGAGCTGATCTACAACCAGTGGGACTGGATGACAATTGTCTTGGATTGTTTGTACAATCAGATATTAAATAATTTCCGATAGATTCCTTTTGGAATAGTTAGATGCAAAATGTGAACTACTTCAATATTTAGCATTTTGTTAGAGTACTGATTTTTTTCTAAACAGCAAAAATAAGTTTTTCTTCTGATTATTGTATTGCAACTTGCTTTCTTTTTGTACTCATATAGATACTGGTTCAGCAAGGTGGCTTCCATCAACAGGTAGAATCAAAAAATTTGCCATGGAAATCTGAGGGTAGTTTTGTGAAACAAACTGACATTTTTGTAACATTTCACTTTTCCTCTCGTATTAATGGATTGGAGGGAAAAAAAAATAAGAGACCAAAAGATAAAGTAGTAGTACTGGTAATATACCAAATATTTTCTTTAAAAAAGACAAAAGAAGACATTGGACTGGCTATCCTAATTTATGACCATGGTTTATCTTGCTTAGAATCATATTTCTGTTAAAAGCCAGTGGTAGAAGCCACATTAGAACAGAGAGTATCCAAGTTACCTGTCTTTTGGTACATTCTCTCAGCTATCCTGCATATATTAAGGAAAGTTTAGATATAGGCGGTTGTACTTGACTGCCGCTGTTGGACCCAACCCCCATGTATTTATCTAATACCATTTAAAAGCATTTATATTTTGGGCTCCACAGCTTCCTGTGGAGGATAGTTCCATAATTCAATTAAGTGTTATGAGAAAAAGAACTTCCTTCTGTTTGCTTGTCCCCCAGGGAAACAGGGACAACTGGAAGGGTGCTGTATTTTCCCAGTGTATGTGCAAAGGAGGTACCGGTCTTGAGCACAACCTTGTAGCTAGGAGGACAAGGGGACATGAAGACCAAGCTGAAATTCTGCAGTGGAGGGAAAGCAGATGAGCTCGTGTTCATAACGTGCCTTATAGTTCCTCCTTTTTGCCAATATTCTCTTCATTTCTGGATATCTGTGCAATACAAACCAATGCCAGATGTGTATCCACATGTATCCAGTGAGAAATTTAAGTGGTGAAAAAAAAAGGCTTTATCTCATGTACATTCCAAAGAGGAGCCTGCTCTTGAAATACATGAACAGGAAATTATATGGATCCGAAAGGCAGACCAGAATAGAGCCTGTGGTGTAGCAAGTAGCGTGTTTTCATACGCAGTGGTTTGTCCCTTCAGAAGTGGTCATGTAATGAGCTGAAAATATCCACATGTTTGGATAGTAAACATACATGTAAGATGTTGTTACCGAATTCTCACTTTGAAGAGTGGGACTTGCTGCATGGCCAGCTGCAGCCTGACACCCTCACACCTTTCTTCTCTAAAAAGATAAAGAAAAAAATGTGCTTCTTCTTGAACTTTTATGCCAGATACTTACCAAATGCAAAACAAATGCACTGCATTTATTTTTCTAATGTCTAAATGGTTAAATCTTCACGCTATAAAACTGCTAACCAAAGAATTTGAAACTGTAGCTGCTTAAATAGGAAATGTTCAAAGTGTTTTCAGACAGAAAGCATGTCTTCATATACAAAGTCTGAGGAACTGAGGTAGTGGCTCAACAGAGCTTTCAAGAAAAAAAAAAATATATATATATATTTAAAAAAAGAATACTACCTAGGGTCTCTGTGAGTTAAATTCTTGGGACTTTTCCCCACCTTTGGGACTTTTCCCAGACTTTTCTCTACCTTTCAAATAAGCCTAGGGTACATAGTAACAAGTAGGAAATGCTGACTATATTACTTTTGACTGCATGTAAAGCTTCTGGTAAGTAACAGATAAAATATGAGTGCTGTAAGTAATTGAGGGAGATAGGGGACAGAAATACCACTCTGAGTTTCCTACCAATGGCTACAGCTTAGATGCATTTTAGGAACCTGCGTGCCTGGAAAGCATAAAGTAATGATAACTAATTGCAGCTGAAGATCTCTAGCATTTGGCAATGTGCATTAGGCAGTTTCACATTGACACTCCTTTATTTGTTGCATTACACCAAGCAGTTGAAATCAAATCTGGACTCGAGTTTCTCAACTTCTGAAGAAACAAGTATTACCAGACATGCTTTGTAATAAAGGACTGGCCATGTTAAGCAGAGAAAAAAGGAAATGCAGGTAACACTGATAGACATGGGTAGTTTTACATTTAGCTTTTTTATCTGGCTTTATTATTTCATGAACAAAGGCATCGACAATTCATATAAACTTTCAAATCAGAGAAAAGTTGTTGCACTGAAATTCCTTGCTCTTTATGCTAACTGTATTATCTGTGTACAAATGATATACATTATGCCATGTGCCCACATAAAAATATTCCTTTCTGGGGACAACTCTCCTGAATTAATTACAGTGTCTAAAAGTAAACAGAAAATAATCTCTTAAGACAAAATGAAAATTTACTGGTGTGGCAAATACAAGGTCCAATGAAAAACACGATCTCACACTAAAACAGGCCAGTGAATCCCCAAAGAAAAGAATAAAAACAAATGTAGTCCTTGCTGAGGCAAGGAGGTGTTTACTTGATAGCCAAGTGGTAATACCTAATAAAGCAGGAGTTTTGCATCTTCAAGGGAGTGAAAGAATTCTTATTCCAGCTAGGAGAGATAGTGAAACTAATTCCTTTGGTTAGAAATGGGAAGGAGGAAAGAGGATGAGAGATAAAAATCTTGACTTTGAAGAAGGCTTCAAGAAGATGAGTACTGCCAAAGCTGACATGCGTCACCATGCAGTAGATGGTAAGTTCATGGCAAGGAGATGCACCTGCAAGACCTCTCTACTGGAAAGCTCTCAGTTTTCCAGTAGAGGCCCCAGACAGTGTTGCTCTATTTTATGCCTCCTGAGTAAAGACTCATACCTTGATTCTTGGACACTGAGCACAGGACTGCTGGGCAAAGGTCTAAACCTAAACCTAAACACAGTCTTAAACCAAACAGGTTAAGTATACTTTATTTTTCTTTTCACATATGCATTTAACAAAGCTGTATTCTGTGTTTTTAATCCTGGGCCTTTATTTAAATCTTGTCTTAATATTGCCGACAGTAAGTATTATTTTAAGGTATCTGGATAACAGCTCTTTAGGAGGTATAGGAAAATTATAAATTAGGGAATTGGATACATTTTAACTGTTTGTCTCCACAGTATTTCCTCTACTATATTCTATTTCTTCTACCATATTCAAAGAATAATAGAGCACATCTCAGCTTCTTGAGCCCATGGCAAGTTCCCACTACATTCAGGAGAGGTAAAAATATCCTTCAGCAGCAAGGAGGCTAATTAAGATACAGCAGGATATCTGAATATCCCGAAAGGTCAAAAGAAGCAAAAGAGATGGATATTATTCAGCATATATCCTAGCATCTTACATTCCTGTCTTTGTAGGTAGCCTCACAGAACAGCTGATATAAATTCTCCTTTCTCTCTCCACTACCCATGTAAGGTTTCTGCCCTTCTAATAAATCCATACAGCTCAAATGCTTGAAGTTGGCAGCATAAATATTATGTTTTTCTTGCACAATCTGGGTGTCCAATCAAATATTAACTGAGCTGGAGTAATTATAGCTTGTTTTGCCCCTTTATCATTTCAAATAGATGCAGCTTTTACTGTCTTCTGACTTAAGCTGCTAGAAAATGTGATCACGCGACGTTACGTTGGGTTGCCCATGTTAATAGCAATCACTGTGTGACAGTGTTGGGCACACTGATTCTTGGAGGGACAAAAAAAAAAAAGAAAAAAAAGCAGCTTGTGACTGTCTGAGCCAAATAGGCATGATGGAAACAGCTGTTTTCCAGTGCCAATGTGAATAGGCACAAAACAAATCAGAAATTCCTGTGGTCTAAACCTTACTGTGCCACTGTCTCTGTTTGGCTCCTCCATGCCTTAGTTTCCTTTCAGAAAAAAATGAGGATTAACTTGTGTTTATATTTGAAGAAAACAAATCCTGGCCACCAAGTGTTCCCAATAGGTCTTTATTATTCAGTGCTACTATTTGGGGCTTTTGTTACAGCCAGAGCCAGGGAAGTAACTTTCACATAGAAAAGCTTGCAAAATTACTTGTCACAGAAAAACAGCTCTTGCTATTGTAGCTCCCAAAACTTAGTAGATCAAGGAAACAAAACACATTTTTAATGATTAATCAGCCTTTGTAAAGATCTCAAGCTACAGCTTGAGGTATTAGGTCATTCATAACAACATTCTAAGAACAGTCCAAGGGCATGTTTAGACTTAAAACAATTTACATTTCTGTAGCCTATAAAGGCTGGCAAATAAGATCAACTTTTAGGCACATTTTTGTATTCAGCCCTGCCCATTGATTGGTTATAGTGTTTTAAGACCTTTAAATTTATCCTGTAAATGTAATGAAAAAGAGAAGTTGAAATTAATCAGAGATGCCCTTTCTTTTTTTTCCCAGTCTCTAGTATAATTAAGGCAGGAAATATGCAGGCTTTATCTGGACACATTTGACAAGAATACTATGAATTAGATTTTCTAGAAAATACAGTCAATATAATGTAAAGCTAGTAAGAATACAGTAGAATGGAGCAGCCTGTGTGGTTCATATATTCTGACAAAAAGAGACCAACCCGTGATTATTTTTTTTTCAGAATTTTGAAATGGAGTTACTCTAAGAAAGATAAGATAGCCTCATATTACATTTCTAGTAGATTGGGTTCTATGTCTGGATTTGCACAGGCTTGCACCCTAACCTTGAGGAAGTGATAGCATCAAATTTTCAAGTGGCTACTGGTTCAAATTATTATCAGTTCAATGTCCTCCTCTGACTTTTCAGATTCTTATGTCTTTCATTCAAAAATTAGATTATCCAAAATTATTACATAGGAAATATGAGTCTAAGCCTTTCAGTGACTGCCAAATTAATTAGTTAAAACTCTCTATCCTTCTCTGGAGATCTTCAAAACCCGCTTGGACTCAGTTCTGTGCCACGTGCTCTAGGTGACCCTCTGTGTGCAGGGGGTTGGACTAGATGACCTCTAGAGGTCCCTTCCAACCTTAAGCATTCTGTGATTGTAGGATTCTATGATTCTTTCAGCTGAAAGACTTTTCACTGGCCGAAAAAATAGAAAAAATGCATAGCTATGCACAGAGCTGTTCATAAATAGCATGCATAAAACTAGGTCTTTAACCTGCTATGAGATGATGGACCTAGCTGTCGCTGATGACAAGATGCTGCTACACTGGGTCCACATTTATATATAGGGATCTCCATTTTCGACAGCTAAATAAATTTCCTTGCAAATAGAATCTAAAATACTCTCTTTATCCAGGGTTATGTAAGAATATGCATCAGCAGAATTCTGAGCACTTATGTACATTTTGACCATCGAATATTATTACTACCTTCAAGCACCTGAAGTAGTCTGAGAGGAGGAGCGTTCACTGTTTGCTTGAACTTGAGTGCTTAAGAGCCATCTATGTTGCACTGAGAGTGCCTAAATCCCTCTATGGATCTGCCTGAAATATTTGATAATTCAAGCCTGACTCTTTCCACAGGCACTAATAGTCTTATCAGTACAGAACACTGCATATAAAAATCTAGTACAACTATGGCATTTCACTTACAGAGTACTTCAAATATGCCAAGTGCCCTTGTTTTGCATTTTTTTGCTTTGTTTTGCCACTCTTATTGAAGCAAATACGTTTCAAAATATACTGGACTTCTAGATATCAATATATTTCATCATCCCACCCAAATGAGTAAAGTTCTCTATCCTCTTGAAGAGTATCTAAACTTCAAAAAGCTTCTTGAATGGACTTAGAATTTTAAACTTCCCTGGTAATTTCAAAATAAGTTAAATCTTCCAAATATCACACTCAAATTTGCTTTATAAATCCTCGGTTAGTTGACAGATGATTGGAAAATAGTGTGCAAATTGGCTTAAAAAAAAAGAGCTTGCTTCTTTACTTTCCCTTGTGTTATATATATTAAAACATCAACATTTGGAGGAAAGTGATTTAAAATGCATAAAATGCATGTGTAATCACAAACTCAAAAGATATCTGCATATATAGAGATGTATAGCATGTATCACATTAAGTCAATTCTCACTTTTATGTATCATTTGCATATAGGTATATAAATACTATATATATATACATGCACATACCTGTCACTTTTTATGGCTGCATTATCTGCAATGTTTAGTTGTGTGGTTTTAGAGTTATAGTATCTCACTTAAACAGTCACTCCCACAGACATTAGTGTAGAAAACAGATTTAATTTTTAGAGGTCCATTTTTTTTTAAATGACCCATTTAGAGTTCTTTTTTACAGTTAACAAACTGAAATAATTCAACATTGGTGAGAGAAAATTAGAGGCTTCAGTCATTGAATAGTCTGGTTGATGAGCCCCACTTCACAGATTGACGTTTGATAGGAGAAGGTAGCGTAAAACCCCTCTCCAATGTAAGTAAAACCGAGATTTTAATACTAGCATTTATTTTTTGGCTAAGTGGCATCATCTATAAATTACAGGGAAAGCACTGGTATTAGTAAGGTACTTAAATGTTCTTCCAAATCCAAGCATTCCAAAAGCTATGCATTTCTTTTGAAAACTGAATAAAATTACCTTTTTTTCAAGGCAGTTTCTTTCACATTTAATTTATCAAACAGTTCGAGTAAAAATCAATTTTTTTTAAGTACCTAAATCTCCTGCAGTGTGTTTAGGCCCAGGTAGATCAAGCAGGCCCATTCCCACACCATCAATGTAGCATCTATGCAGCTATCCATTTACCCATATTTCTCATAACTTGAGCACTTTTCTCTATACAACACTTTTTAAAAGCAAAAAAAAAAAAAAGCCTTTATACATATTTTGCAAATGGCAAACCAGTTTCAGGTTCCTACAGCAAGTTGATTAAATAAAATTATTTATATTTTATATAAATAATATTTATATAAATTATATTTTATATATAAATTATTATTATTTATATATAAATTATAGCAATTGGCTAATGATCCTGTCCTGATGAAAGTGCACCAGCAACGTGCTAATCTCTACAGAACTTGCGATTGGAAAGTAGGTCCTGGAACAAAACAGGTAACCGGGAAAACTGATTAATTCACTGGCTTGAGGAAACGTGTTCTCACTAGGTCTCTGTTCTACCACATCGATGCCATTGTACAAAATCTAGAAATTTGGGTGCATTGAATTGTTGTACAACTACAATAACCTGGGGATCAAACAGCTGGACTCTAAAATCCCAGACAGAATGGATTTATCTCACATTTTGACGGAGGATTCAAAGTATTCTGACAGCTAAGATAAAATTCCGTTAAAATAAAACTAACATTAAAATACAAGACACAGACACAGACATAGACACATAAAAATAGAGTATTTGGGAGTTTTATAGATTCATACTAGAAATATGTTGTGTAGAGCTGAACAGACAGAAACAGAAAATACTTAAACTAAAACAGAAAAATAAAGAAAAAGATATTTCTTATCCCCACAAAAGTCCGCTAAGCTTCAGGGAGTTTTATTCCTTGCTTGCACATTGTGTTGGAATTTCTGAAACATCATGAATCAAGCACAGAGAATGCTTATATTTATATTTAAAAAAGTTAGTTTATCAAATGAATTTGAACAGCAGTTCTGTAGCACATTAGTTGTTACAAGTTAAACACTAAGAAAATGATTCATGTAATATCTTTCATTTGAAATCAGTACCAGCTTCATGATTTGTATTTGATAATTATGCATGAAAAAATGCAGAAATGAATTTACGGACATATTTTATCTATTCCATTGCACTAAAATGATAACCCTAGTAAACTCTATAAATAAAATATGCTTAATTTTGCCATTTAAAACTACAAATACTGGCCTCTGAAACTAAGAAAATTTATAATTAACTGTCAAGTCTGGACATATGCTAAAGGCTTTTAAATAAAAGATGGGATAAGATGGTTTTGTTCTGAAAATACAATTTTTCCAAAGATCAGTAGATGCAAAGTCCTACACAGAATCACAGAATCACAGAATGATTAAAGTTGGAAGGGATTTTTGGTGATCATGTAGGCCAACCTCCCTGCTCCAGCAGGGTCACCTAGAGCACCTTGCACAGGATCCTGGCCAGGAAAATTTTGAATATTTTCAGAGAAGGGAAGTCCATGACCTCTTTGGTCTATCTGTTCCAGAGATCTGTCACCCACACAGTCAAGAAGTTTTTTCTCATATGTATATATATAGAGAGAAAAGAATAAGCTATTTCTATTTCTTCAGTCCCTTAGAAATTTTAATTATGCACCAGCATTACCCTTTCAGCTTCTCTCCTAACCAGTCTGCCAGGGTTGGTATTTGCAAGTGGTGCAGGAGGCTCTGGCCCCAGAGCTCACATGTAGCTCTGGAGTCCCTTAGTAATAATTCAGAGAAATTTTCTTGCTTCTGCAGATAATGGAGTTGCATCTGAAATAAAAAACTGGTACCTAGAAATCTTTGCAAAATGCAGAACTGCAAACTGAAGGAAAAAAAAAAGAGGCCACAGAACTGACTCCTCTGCCCTAAATCCAACGTTCAAGTGCCTACAGAACCTGGGAGAGCATAAATACCGCATTTGTGCTGCTGTGCTTGGGAAATGATGTGAAAGGAATGGCCCTCTGAATTGCATGCGAATGCAGGACTTGCTGAGGTCAAATCCCTAAAAAAATGACACTTAACTGGAATGCAACTAAAGAACATCACATATTCGCAACTCACTTCCTTTCCTACATAGCACATCTACAAACACATTCAGCAAAGCTACCACTGGTTTCATGATGTATATCCCAACTAGTCCAGCTAAGGAGTAAGACACTTTGAGAGAACCCAGCAGAGTAGAATTCTTACATCTGCACTTAGAAAATGAGGAGAAGTCCAAGACTAGGAGGTGAGATGCACCAAGAAAAGAAATCAAAAATTCGGGGAAAACAGTAAGAGTGTAAATATATAGAAAATCTTTCCACTCCCATTCTAAGCATTCTAATCCTGGTGGAGCTGAGATTTTCTGCTGAAATACGCCAGTCCAATATCCAACCTCATTACCAAGGCTGGGCACTGAGGCTCCCAGAACGGCTCCCAGACGTGCAATCCCTCATTTTTTATTCAACCAAAAAGACTTTTTGCTTCTACTGGCCATTCTGCCGAGGTAAATACTGTAAGGTCAGCACTGAAAGCAATAAATAAGCCCTCTGACGCACTTTGGCATTCCCACCACGCGTTATACGACATAGCAACCCTACATGGAGTGACCATTTTTAGCTGAAAGGCTGATGGCTGTCTTAAAGCAATCTTTTCTTGTTTCCACAGCAATATGCCACTGAAGGAAAGGTGGATTGACTAGCAGTACTATGCAAATTATTTACTTTTTTTCAGTTCATTGATGCCATTTTGCATACGCTTTCATCCAACCCATTGAAAACCTCCTATTGCCTCTGTGCATCATTGGGCTGTGTGGAAAGGTAATCACTGAAGTCTTTATTCTTCTGGTAGCTGACAACTTCTCCCATTGGGGAATGGAAAAAAAAATGTCTTTTTTTTTCCTCCTCTTGTCAAATAACAATAGAGGTTGCATTAGTCACAGTGAACTTGGAAATCTGCCAGGAAAAGTAAGAAATGCCCCTGTAAAAACTTAATAAAAATGTCCATTAGGCTTTTGAAAATGACCCTTAATTACCAGCCAAAGCACAATGAAATTGGCAAAAATGAGAAAAGCAAGGGCTCACTTTGCTTTCAAATGACCTACAAACCTTGTTAAAATGGATCAGCAGTGGCAAATACAGACTTTGCCAAAGTTCTTTGGCAGCAAGTCCCCAAAAATCTGAAAGAGAGCAGGTTTACATAGAAACAACAAGCTTGCTGGTAGGATTATCTTCTGTCATTAACTCTCACACTACAGAGAGAAAATTCCTTTGACTTCTTTTCTTAATGAGATATCTTGTTGAATTTATTTCAACTGTAGTTCGTGGGATCTGATCCTGCAGTTATTTATTCGAATAAAATATAGATGAAATGGAATCAGTGAGAGGCTTTCTTGAGTGAGGAGAACAGGATTGGACTTTCTAGAGCAATAGTTGCATGTTAGTTTAAAAATACATATACATAACTTTTTAGAGAACACTCCAGTATGGCATTTGCTATTTTATAGTATGAATTAATAATTCATGAATTAATTAATTAACTAAAAATAAAAGTAGGTACTACCCTGCATTATACCAAACAAATATACTGAAACCCAGTTCTTCACTCCCTGTTGCCTGCTTATGCCTGTGAAAAGATGGGATCAGAATTTTACCTTAGATTTCTTTCTAGAGAATACACTTCCACTAAGTACTGGCTATGGGTTTGTACAGATGTTAATTGCTTTATTAATTAAGGGCTAACTGTTTCTCTCCAGTGTCAAAATCTTAACATTTTTGAGATTGTCAATATTTTGATGTGAAGATATGAGCAAAAAGTCCTATCCTATTTCTTTATAGAACAAATACAAGTAATACAATACAGAATTATCTTTACATGCCTCTTCACGTTTCCAGTAAGAAAGAAAAGACATATCTTTAGCCATGCTGAGGCAGCAAAAAGAAGGAGGCATGAACAAGTGCTTTCTTTAGTATTTAGACTGGTGTGGTTTATTGATGATTCTGCAGAGCTGATTTTTCTTTAGTCCTGAGGACTCTATCATGTGATTGAAGTCAAGAGGGATTCTAGTGAGAGGATGGCTTTCAGGACTGAGCCATGAAGTTGTAACAAAGCGATGTGATTTTCCCTGAACCTCTGTGTTTGTACAGGCCTTTATACTTTCTGTGTCCTGCTCTGCTTGTGGACCATGACTGCAGAATTTTAATGAGCCCCATGCAGAGCTCTTTTTAGGGTGGACTTTGCAAAGGGACTTGTCACACTGAGAAATTCCTTGTGCGACAGTGCTTTTTTGTTCTGTGCACAAGTTGAAGCCTATCTTGATCTCCCTCTACACGTTTCCCTGATCATTTCCCTGTACAGAATTCCATCATTGGAGAGGTTCAGTGTGGTAGTTATTCTTTCTCACCCACCCTCGCTTTACTCTTTCCATGCCAAAGGAGGTAAAACCCCCCTTAAAAGTTTGCTAAGCTACAGAATTCAAATACAGCACTGTAATTTGAGTATTTCTGTCCTTGAATTTAAGACTGAAGAAGATCTAAAACAGAGAGGAGGTCTAGCTGTAAAATTTTATCTGAGATCTACCTGTAGCCAGTGGAAATTCTGATTCAGGGGAAATTAAATAGCAATGTTACTCATTGACTGCTCCAGCAATGCATGAGGGGTACCAAATGGTGCAATACTTTTTCCTTGTACAGTATTATACTGTTAAATATGGGGGAACTCTAGTGCACAGAAATAATTTTTAAGTATGAAATGCCTTCCTCCCATCTGCACTTCATGAATAGTAAAAGCTCTACTTTCCAATGCAACTGTAAAAGCAGGCGGGAATGTGTACATGAGTTCAATAAAGGTAGAGAAGAAGGAGAAGATCCAATTCACAACTGAAATATGTTCTCTTTGCTTGAATGTCTCATCAAGCACACCAGGGAGTTTAGAGACTAATGAGCTCTCCCAAAGCGGCTTCCCAGGTGTTCCTCTCAAGGCACATAAATAACACACATGACATTTCCACGGTGTGCAGACTATAAAGGCAGAAAATATTAGAAGTCATAAGTTCTCCATGCTGAGAAGAGTTTTCTGGCATCCTTAAAATGTGACTGAAACACAGGATAAAATCATGTGCTGATAAGCATTACACGCCTAATTAAAAAAGAAAAAGAAGAAGGAATACACTTGATTTCACCCCAGATTCAGCTTTAACTTTGTACAAATATTCTGGTATTATTATAGCTTTCTTGTTCCCCTGAACTTCCTGCTCAGAATGAAAATGGAAGGGGCAGAGAGTTCTCTTCTCTCTAGGGATTTTCAGAGCAATGCTGAAGAAAAGAGCATTCTTATTTTCAAAGCTGCTACTGACATTCAACTATAAATCAGTGGCAGGATCTTCAGTAGTTCTTAAAAGTGACCTGGACTGGCCAAGATCTGTAAGTATCATCAAAGGTAAAAAGAGAGGAAAAATCAGGATCTTAAGATTTGCTAAGAAATTCTATAACCTTCCACTATTTTTGTTGAAAATTGGTTAATAGGGCTTTTTTCTGTCCTTGGGAAACTGGCTCAAACTCTAAATGTTACAAATGAGCATATGTCAAAAACTCCTTTGGAAAAGCAATTTTATAAAAACATATTTTGATACTATTTTACTCTGATTTCCTTTTACAAAGCTTAACTGCTATTTTACCATGCAGAATACATTTTTAGTATATATATCTTTTTTACAGTAAATTCTTCTGATTTTTATTTTAAGACATTATAAATTTATGTCTTAGCTATGTCTTAGGATTGATGAATTGTATCTAAGAAAAGTGAGTTAGCTTCATTTCAGTATACAAAGATCCTTTGGAAAACTTTTTATGATTTGCGAATACCCTAGATTTAAAATGCCCAGCTAGGTAAGCAGAAGAAGTCCATTCTCTAATGGACTCACAAATGCCTGCTAAATTATAAAGTTGCTCAACTCAGCTCATTACCCGTTAGCTATTAAATATACATCACAGTCATTCTTTAGCTGAGATATTTGGGAAGCAGATGTCTCCTATCAACAGAGTTAAAAATAAATAAAGACCTTCTTTGGAAACATATGGTACTGGCAACTGTCAGAAACAGTGTCAAGCTACAAAATCCAAGTACAGCCCTGGAGTTTGAGTGCTTCTTTCCCCAAGTTTAAGATTGAGGAGGACAACCGGAAAAATCCAGCTATAAAATGCAATATAAAAATGGATTATAAATTCTTCCTCCAAAACACTTGCCAGTTTGAAACTTAAGCATTTTTTTGTCAGAATTCTCACTACTTTTGTGATACCTAGGTAGAGTTAACTCTGTCATTCCACATTTTTTCTTGTTCATTAAATGAAAATTTGTATTTTGGCAGTTTTATTAAGTTACTTTTTAATGATTTCAATTTGTAAAAGCTGTTCAATATGTTTCTGGTTATAAAGACTCAACTCACTAACTCTTCACTTATTTCTCTTATTCAAGTTCATCAAAGTTCCCTGATAAGAAGGGGAAGAATTTACCTTGTTGATATTTCGATTAGCTTCAAAATGATTTTATAAAGAAAGAAAAATATATACTTCAAAATGCTATTTAAGTTAGTGTCCTCTCTTATCCTTTGGATTTCAATTTCCAGGGTATATTTCCCTGTCTATATTTCCCATAACAATAGGTCAATCTAACCACCCAACAGACAACAGTCATCGCTTTCCAAAGAATGTGTGCAGTATAACCATTGAATTTCCTGCTCAGGCAGATCTCTACTTTGGAATTTATCTTTGAGGAAAGTAGAAGGTAGAGCATATGAAGATCAGGGTCAATCTGGAAAAAATTAAATTCACTACTAGGCGAAACACTTTTCTGTCAACGTTCTTTTACAAAGACATCCCTTAGACAAATGAATTCCAGTATAATACCATAAATACAGGACAGGTTTTCCAGGAAAAGGTGCTTTTCCAGGAAACCTATTATTGGGTATTATTGAGGAACTCTAGAGCAGATTTTCCCATTCCTCTTAAAATTCTTCCCAAATCCATACTAAAAATTTGCAAAACTGTTTTATTAAGCGATGTTGTCAAACAAAACCTTTTTAAGACACCAACATTTGAATTTAACATTTAAAATACTGTGACATCTGAAATATTACAATATTTTCCAGACTTGGAAATTTCATAGCACTTTCATAGCACTTGTGATAACAAAACTATTTCAAGGATTTCTTCTGTATTATTTGGTAAACTTGATTATTTGCAAATTTATAACTGTTACTGAAATGGTGTGAATTCTTTTACCAAAATAATTGTGAAAATTTAAGAAGAAAGTCAATTTTCTGTTTTGTTTTGTATTTTTATGTTTGCCTTATTATTTTCTAGTAAAAGCAGGTGGCATTGGCAAACATTTTTTTATGGAAATAGGAAATAGTAGATAGTTAATTTGATTTCTGTGTGAAAGGTTTTTTTCATAATAGGTAATACAAAAAAAAATCTGTAATCCTTTAGTGTCAAATGCTTAACACTTAAATTATGTGAAATATTACAAAATGAAAGAACTCTCCTTTAGATTAGGGTTAGTTTTTTCTACTATGTGATGAAGAATGAGTTTACTGTTCATTCATATCAGGCTTTCTGACAGTGGCATTTAAATCACTTGAATTTTTTGCAACATTTCTCTAAAAAAAAAGCCCTTATGCTTATTTTAACCGTATCTGACATTCAACCTAACAATAACAAATTAGCTGCTGTGATAATTACAAAAATGCAACATTAAATTACAGAGATTACGAAGCAGAACATTAGTTTCATAACTGGTCAGCTGTGGAGGCTAAGATGCACTAACCTCAGCCTGTAAAGAAGTTTCAGACACAGCACTACTCTTTCTCATTTGTTCTCTGCTAATTTAGTATATCTGGACAGCTTGTATCTTCTTGTCTCCCTCTTATCCAGAGTTAAATGCATTAATCAAGATAACTAGCAATTTGTCTGTCTTGCCCAACTACCCAGTTATGGTGAGAGAGTGTGAGGTAGAGTAGGAAAGCAGCTGTTCTTAGCAAGTTCTGTACTGAGGTGTCCTACAACAGCCACCACGTAGGTTGTTAGAAACCTCTGACGAGTTTGGTTGGTTTTTTGTTTGTTTGATTTTGCAAATATTGTTTTATTGCCCCAGAAATCCTATGGGTGGCAGTATACCTGAAACAGGCACAACAGGCAGCGCTGTCCAGAAAATCCACTGTTCTCACTCAGCTCAAATGAAAATCTGTCCCATACGGAGCCCCCCACAGAATATTTTTTCTGAATTTTTGTTTTTACCTGGTCAACCACCATTTGAGATCCTCCTCAGTTCCTTTTAGCATAACTAGAGGAGAGATTGGAAATCCTACCAGTTTCAATTTGAAATATTTATTTTGATTTTTTTTTTCTCTCAGTGGAGTATGCCCCAGGCCTAAGCTTTGGTGGTCTTGTGGTTAACACTACTGTCTAGAGTTTCATGATATTTGAATTCCATTTTCTGCTTTACCACACATTTCCTGTGTCCTTGAGAAAGTCACTTAATATGTTATTCCCTCAATACCACCCAAAAAAGGGTGCTGGGAGGAGAGTTCTACACTCATTTAGAAGAGAATTTAAGGTGCTTTGACCATTCAGATGGGCAGGAATATGGAAACAAATTTAACACTTAAAATTCGTCACAAAGTAGGATGTAAAGATAGAGATCACCACCTTGTCTACTTGTAGAGGAGAGGATTATAAAATTTATTCCTATGGGAATAATCTAGCTCATACTGTTTTATGAGAAATTAAAAAAGAAAACCTCTGAAAACTTCCTCTACCATGGAAGAAATCCATAATAAAAAGTATGACGTAGTAGCATTTGTAGTTTTGCAGTTATCAGTGGAAGGTTAAAACAAATCTATAAATGCCTTTCAGCCCAGGAACTCAAGGGCTTCGGCTGTGAAAATAATAGTACAGAGAGGGGACCTGTCCCTTAACCTGCTTCATCATAACCTCTCACATTTTATGCCTAAAACTTGTCCTGGCACAAGAAAATCAATTTCTTGGCAACTTCTGGCTGGATCCTTTTGGATGCAACATACTTCAATCTCCCCAGACTCCCTGACTTTTAGCATTTTGATTTCAAAGAAAAAAACATGGTTGCCAGCCCTTTGATTTTAAAACATTAGAGCTTTGGACTTTCAACTAATGCTGTGCTGAGTTTGGACTTTTTTCAGGAAGAGAGGTTGGATTTTAAGAATTAGGAAACAAAGTGGCCCAAGTGTTTTTTGTTTGTTTGTTTCTTCTTTTTTTTTTCTTTCTCTTTTTTTTTTTTAATTTTCTATCAAACTGAAAGGGACCATCTGTACAGAGCAAAATGACTGTGGCTGGCCGAGGCCGCTGGTTTGTATCTAGCTGGTTCCTAAAGCTGAATATTTGTACAGTGTTCAGTGCTCAACAGTTGGTCATTTAAAATATTTTGGTATTTTAGAATCATTAGTAATATGCTACAAATGATTACATACTAAGCAAGAAAATAGAAATAAACTCCATACTACGCAGTTTACAAATTGCTGCAACAAGGCCTCAGTCGCTTTGGTGACTCCTAATTTTCTCTTCTGATGGCCTTTTGCAACAGCATAAGAGGGTCTGGGCATGAGCAGATATCTCATATCTTTTATTCTGATTTAGATAGACTTTCAACCTGGTCTAGCATAGGATTCCTGTAACCATACTGGGAGGAAGGGATCTGTTAACTGGACTGAAATGCAAGTGAAAAATTGTCTTGTCCATCTTCAGCTGAAGTCTGGCTGATAGAGGGCTGCAAGCGCTGTTTCTCAGCAGTCAATATAGGGAAACAGTCCTAAAAGAAGTTTTTATTAAAAGCCTGTACAAAGAAATGAAACGCATCCCAGCAAATTTGTAGATGACACCAAAATGCTGGGAGAAGCTGAAATGCTGGAGGACAGGACTGCTGTTCAGAGGGAGCTCAACAGGCCAGAGAAATGGGCTCATGGGAACCTTATAAAAATTGACAAAGTGATTGCAGAATAGGTCACTCAGGATGGGACAATCCAAAGCATTAGCACAGGATGAAGATCAAGTGACTATGGAACGGTCCTGCAGAAGAAGGTCTGATGGGCAGCATGTTGAGCTCATGAAACTTTGCAGTAATGAAGGGCAACCATGTGGCAGACCACATTAAAAGAGAAAAGTCTGCAGGCTGAGAGCCTTCCTCCCTGATCTGTAAAATGCCCTAACCTATTTGGCACTCACAGTCTGGAGCACGGTGTCTAGTCTGGAGCTCCCCTGTACAGAAAAGGCTGAAGAACTGGAGCAGCAATCTTCAGGTAAACCCGTGGCAGCAGGGAAGACTAAATTCCTTGTGATTTTAGAGACAAGTGATTGTGTCTCTTACACTTACCACCTTTGAAATCAAAATTTCAATTTTTACCAAAATGTCTTCAGTGGTACAATATTAAATCTTTCCAAATTTAAGATAGATCCACTAGTTTATATATATATATACATATATATAAAGACACTAGCTTAGTTAAAATACATATTTTAATGCTTTACAGAATCACAGAGTCACAAGATGGTTGAGGTTGGAAGGGGCTTCTAGAGATCATCCAGTTCAACTCCCCTGCTCAAGCAGGGTCACCTAGAGTATGTGGCACAGGTTGTATCCAGGGAACTTTTGAAGATCTCCAAAGAAGAGACTCCACAGCATCTCTGGGCAGCCAGAGAGCTACATATATGTATGTGTGTATATATATATGTAAAGCATATGCTCACATACAGGAAGAGGGGAAAGAAAAAAAAAGAAAACAAAATAAAAACAAATCCACAGAGAGAAAGGAGGAGAGAATAACCTGAAAACCAGCATTTGGATCTATAGCAGTTAAACATCCACGCTAACAAATTCCCTGTTATTCTAATGTCGATAGGTCAATCCTTCTTTGTCAATGCAATTAGCTCTCTTAAAAATCAAATGCAACACTTTCAACACATCCCCTTCACAGAAGGATAGTATTTCCTTCAAAAATCTCTCCTTATAGATTAGTGATATTTTTGAACCATAAATAGTAAGTAACAAATATGGTTTTCATTCAGTTGTCAAGGTGAATTGATTAACTGAACTGTTAAGTGATGCAAACCTGTTAAAGTTTACTTTCCCTGTAATGGTTTAATTTCTTCTGCGGGGTGATTATCATTATTGTACTACTGAATGTTTTGAATAGCTGAAATACTTTGTTGTCTTCAAGCAAATGCATTGTATCACTGCACAGCAAGGAAACTGAAACATTTAATGTGTTTTTTATTTAAAGAGGTCCACTCAAACACTCACATTTGTTCTTAAAAATGCAGAACTTCCTTTCAGTAAAGGGATATAAAAGGTAGTGATTGTAAGTATTGTGATACAATTTTAACGGATGCATAGAAGCTTATGAAATATAAAAATTGCTTTTCTGATCCAATTCTTAGTTTTGTGAGTGGTTATTGCATGTTTAAGCAAACCTCAAATTTAGCATTTACATGTCACAAATATAGTCAGTAGGAATTGTTATAGTAATTTGTATTTTAAGTAGCTGAATTCTCATTCATACACATGTGACTAGTTTGCATTTTCAATTCTAGTGAAAAGCCTGGAAACTTTTCAAATCTGAAAAAGTTCCACAAGACAGAAAACCTCTACTGACCATCTAATAATATAGCTATTAATTGTTACTTTTTATCACTTATTAAGCATATGAACATGCTCAGATTTTCACAAGCCAAAAATTTTGAGGTAGAGGGAAAACACGAGGGACATGGAAGGTAGAGAGAAGAAGTTGTATTATATCTAAACCTAAATTCACCAGGCAAACACTTTTCTTTCCAAAAAAAACTCTTATTTTTCTCTGTTGATGACATATCTAAGCAACCACAAAAGCAAAGATATCCTCACTCTAAATGGTGTAGTTGAGTATTAAGTTTTCAGCAGGGATAGAGAAAAGAGCACATGGGAAAATTTTAGGGAAAAAAAAATGAAAAATTAGGCACGGATGACAGTTAAATACTGAAGTATCCTGGCAGATATTCTAGAGACATGTAACCATAGCCATTCTTTTCATATATGTGTTCCCAACCCAAATTTCCTCAGAGATTAATGACTCATTTTCTACCTTTTAGTAGAGTAAATTTTATATTTTACAGTTTATGCTGTTATCCAGTATAATCATCTTTATTAAATATAAATACATCTAATACGTGAATTACTCTACATAAAGATTGTTCTTAAATAGTTACATTCCCAAAATATAATTCATTGTAAAACTTTAGTTATTATTTAAACTGGAAAATCAAGTATTTCAAAAATGTAAATACTCTGCAGTATTTAAACAGCTATAGTTTCAGGACAATTACAGTAAATATACAAAGCTAGTTTTTTATGGTTATGCTTAGGACATTGCAAAGTGCTAAATGTGCAAGTAATTATGAACTTGGCACAGTAGCAGTATTTATTTTAAGCTCTACTTGTGCTGCTTTGGTGGAGGATGTTTACTTAACCAGACTCTATTAAGCATGCTGAAGACTTTGTACTCTAAAACATTTTTAATTGATGAAACACAGAGGAAATCAATCATCACGAATGGTAAAGAAAGGCAGACAGGCCCAGGCAAACAGAATGAGATCTGTAGGTGTCTTTTTATCTTGTAAGGGGAAAAGAAAAAAAACTATTTGTGCTTCTGAATTAAGTGTTTGTGAAAAGACTTGATAGTGGCGGAGACTGAAGTCTTCTCTTTATTTACAGGCAGGTCATAGTGATGGGAACTCTTGCATGGTCTCTTGCCTTTCCCATTCAACCTCTGACCTAACAGACGTGATGAGCTTATCCTCTCTCATGACAGGAAAAATCCATGCTGACTCTACAACCTGTGGGTCCAGTTTTCCCAAATAACGCTGAACGGTGATGCTTGTCATGCACCATTTGTAAACATATGAAAGGCATTGCACAGACTTGCATTCCTGCTCCAGGAAGCAAATTCAATACAACATTGAGCACCAGTAGATGGAAAGTTCAGCCATAGACGTATTTCTCCAACCACCTTATTCTCAAACTGCAGCTGTTCTGACCTCCCAGGTGTTCATTTTCAAATAATGTAGCAATATATACTTTTTTAAGTGTCAGTTTTAAAACAGTAAATTAATAGACAACAGAATTGAAATGGTTTGAACATATTCTGCTTTGCTTTGAAAATTTCATGAAGGGAATATTTGGCGGCCCTTTCTTGACAAATTGCTTAAACCTAAAACATTTGCTCAGACTAAATCCCTGCTGATTTCACTGGGAATTTTGCTTGAAGGAGAATCTCAGGACTATATCCAGAATATGAAAAGATGATGAAATACTTAGCTTAAATCATACAGATAATAGCAAAGCATTTCAAGTGTGGTCACTTTTGCATCTTCTAATTGTGAAGCTGAAAGGAAATATCTTTATATTGACTATACCCGAACATATGAATATATTTATATTGACTACAACAAGTATTTCACATTCTTTTCTGCACAAGGCCACAAACTGAAATATAGAAGGTATACATATTTATAAACATATGCTTGAGTGCATATATACATACGTATATCCAAAACAGGTTCCATATTAAAAGGTATTTAAACTCAAAAGGTGGGACATATCAGTGACTGTTCTTTCAAATTAAAAATGCATAATGAAATAACAAAAGTCTGCCTCCAAGTAGATCTTGCTATTTACTGTTTTAGCATCATATGAATATTTTCTTATTGTTTCTTTTATGATTTTCATACTATTTATAATTAAATAATTAAATTTATAATTAAAACACACCTTTAATGCCTTCCTAGAAAATTATAATGTCCTCTGCTGTTAAACACTTTAAAATTAAATATACTGATTTTTTTCAGGCAAAGTGATTGTGTAATTGTTTTCAAAACTTAAAGATGTAAACTAAAGATGTAAAGTACCATTTAGCATAAGTAAAGACAATTGATGCAAAGATCTGTACCATAATAACATGTAAACAGTATGTTTTCTTTAACCTATAGAGTGTTTAGCTCCTTTTCTAAGTAGATATCGATATAGGTATAGAAGGAGCTTTGAACACGAATATGTATGTTAGATAACAAAGAGATACTTAACACTGTATTTCCAATTATCAACATATTGCTTTTTGAGATTAAATAGGTATGAGTCTTTTGTCTCTAAGGGTTAAAAAGTCTATGGCATCCCTCAGCTGAGGAAAAAACAAACTCAGTACATAACTTGTTATTTCGTTATAACGTCAACACTACTTTTACAAACTTAGAGTTTTTTTATTTTATGATCATCAATTTCTACTTGTAAATAAACAGATATGAATCATGATCTGATCCAATTCAACTGATGTGTACAAGAATATTAGGTGAAATTGATTAATTCATATTTTCTTCAAGGATGAGTCTCATAAGTGTCTGTGACCCTGTTAGATACATAGTCATGTGTATTGACCTTTAAATCCTTGCCTTCACAACAAAGCTATCCGCTTCTTCCCATTTTTCCCCATACAGAGGTTGTTCAGACATCCTCAAAAAAGAGTATGTCGTAAATCTTGACAGTACCAAACGAAAGGAGAATCCCAGATTAATGAGTCATCCTTTGCATCAGCAAGCAACATAGTAAGTGCATGCATCTGTATGTTAACATTATTTAAATTTATTTCCTACAAACAAATCAAATCACTTAAGAGCCACCATAACGATATGCTGACTTTTGACTCACATAGCCTTGCCAAAAAAAAAAATCAACTATTTGAAGTGTCCTATTTGTTTGACTACATACACCCTGCTCACCTAGTTCACTGCTTGGGCACAGCCAAGACTTGCCTCAAGTGTCAGGTTCTGTAGAGAACGTGTCAGGAGGAGGCAACACTAAGAGTGATACACCATAGACAAATGAATACTTTCTTCATTGCTAACTCATTTTAATATTTTGGATGTTTTCTTTAAAAATCAAACATACAATAGTCTTCAAAAATTTTTGGGGGTCTGCATAAATATGTGCAATACAGGTGGATTATCTTATGAATGTCAAAAATGTGAGGAGCAACTTCAAAGTTTTATAATGGAAAATATTTTGACTCTGTAACTGATGGGTCATGACTAGTGTCCTGTGTAATTACTGTGAACTGATCTGTGTGACTGACAATGTTATTTTCTCCCATTACATTATTTTGAATGTTTCCTGTATTTAAATCCCAGAAGCCCAATAAAAATTAAACCTAAAAAGACAGTGTTTTTATAAGAAGACATGCTGTTTATTGTATGAAAATCAGCCCCTTAGAGAAGGGGATAGTCATTTAATAGCTATGTTAAGAAAGATTCAACTAGGGTTTAGTCCTCTGTGACTACACATTTCCTTGCTGCAACATAAAAAAAAAAGTATCACATTTCATCTCTATCTTTCTAAAAAGTAGATAAAATTGTTTTGTAATTTATTTATATATCAACCCACATCCAGCTTCCCCTAAATGCCCCAAGTTTATTTTCCTTAGCAATCATGTTCATGATTGCTCATGTCCTTATCTGACTTAGCTACTTATGCGTCATCTATACTATAATAATCTCAATCCCCATTAATACCAACATGGTATAAAGATAAAAAGCTATAGAGAAATCTTCTTTAAAAGTTTGGTAAAGAAAAGGCTCAGATTTAATTACTACATAAATATTTAACTCACTAAATTAACAAAAATTATAAAAGAAACTCCACAAATTAATGTTTTTCTTTTAATGTTTCTTAACATAACACAGAAAATGGTCGTAGAGTTCTTCCATTAACTGCTGTATGAAATCTTGGATCCGCTACAGTCAGTATAGGTTTAGCTGTTACTTTCACCAAATATGCCTCATATATTAATCTGTAGTTTAAGATGTTTTATAATAATGCAAGTGTTTTTAAAGCTGACAAGTAACATTTATTGGCACTGTTATAAACAGCGGCAAACATAAGATTTCAGCTCAATATATTGACTACAACAAGACTTAAGCACATTCTTAACATTAAACTTTTACTTAAATTTTGCTGGACAGCGTCTTGGCAATGAAAATTAGTAATTAACATGGTACTTTCCATTTTATCCAAAACACTCCACTTAGCTATTCATAATTTCTTTTTTTTTCAAAAAAAATATTATTTCTATGTTTCCTTTTCATATCCATCTCAATAACTGCATACTGCCACATGTAATTCTGGAGAACTCTACTGAAGAGCAAATATATCTCTGTTCTTATGACTCCAAACATGGACTGCATTGCTTGCTTTGACAGCAGAAATATGTACTATAGAAACTCGATCACATCACATCTGTTTTTTCTCCTTCTTTTAAGGTCGGATAAGGTCTCTGAATTGGTTTCTGAAGCTCACAACGATTTTAACTGCTTTTAACCCTCACTGATTTTCAGTCATGTATCTGAAAATATACTTTTTTTTTCTATATTTTTGTTCTAAAGATTGTTTTGTTTTTTTTTTCAGAGTACCATCCTATCCCAAAAACACTAGTTTGATTAACTGAGTTTGGTTACTCCAATGAGCTGTTTAGCCAAGCCCCAGCCCCATTGAAACATAGGCTTTTAAAGCCCAATCCCTGCTCTCAGTTCTGGATTTACAGAGAGCAGAAGTAGAGCGTGAATTTCTTCCAAATAATACTATTTTTGGTTAGGAGCTCTCATATTTGCTAGATGTTGGAAACAACTGTAGAAACCCAAAGACATGGAGCTTTATATAAACAGCCACTCAATGACTGAATGGAAGGCACAAGAGGCCAAACAGACTGGACCAAGTAGGACAGCATCTGGCCTTCTATTAGATCATCTATTAGATATTCATATTAGATCAGACACTGGAATGTTTGGAAAATTTAGGACCTGGTGAAGCAGCAACATCTGATGGAAAGACTGTTTTCACAAGTTCCTTGGCTGCTCAGGCAAAAAGTATGAGAAATCTTGAGGAAAAAGTGCTTTTCACGTAGGACTCTCAGCCCAGATTTTGCATAGAAAAGTTGCTGATATAGTTCATACCCAGTAAGCACTAAACAGTAAGGTACAGGAAACATCTGAATGTTTGCAGGCTAATCCAAATTGAAACTGAACCCTACTCTTTTCACTAAAGTGACTTTGACCTACATAAAATTATGGTAATCCATAATGGTAATGCAATTCTAAGGAAGGATAACATTCTGCATCTTTACCCTCAGATTAAATATGTATTTTATACTTTTAGGGAATTAAAATAAAAACGAAGTTGATGTTGTTATATTATACTGCTAGAACCCTAACAATGTCACCTTTATTCTGGAGATTTCTTTTTATTTTTTTAATTTTATGTCTGTAAAGTGCACATACCATAGCAATAAACCCCACAAGCATTACGAAAAGACACAAGCACAATATGCCAAAAATGTATTTGCAAGTGAACATCTAATTTGTTCTAACTGAAATCAATTGCCAAACTCCAGCTGAATTTATGGGGAGTAGAATGTGGATCATAGTGGAATTCCAACCTAAACACATACTATACATATGTGTGCACATACCCTTAAATGTTACAATAAGCTCATTGTCATCAAATTGTCCCATTCTCCAGCACAAATCTTTTGCAAGTCTTGAAATCAAATTTCTAACGCCATTACCAGATACCTCAAATGCTCTTCCTTTGCACATCAATGTTTATAATATCAAAATATCCGTAAAATTATCATTGCTCAGGAACAAAATTTTTCCCCTTGAAAGAATTCCAAATTGTTATTGTAAGAACCTCCCAAGAAGAGGTCAGATAGGAAGTTACAATAGAAACCTGCTTCCCCATTAGGACTCGCAACCTCCACTTTCCAGCTCCTCTTTGTCCCGACAGGGAGGTATCAATTCCAGGCTCCCAGTTCTGCAAAGAGCCACTGAGCAGATTCACAAGGACCCGTGACCCACAAAGTCCTGGCTCAGTTTCAGCCTGGATAGACATGAAGCCAGGAGAACAGAAGCTCTTGGGAGCCATAGTATCCAAATGCCAAAGTTTCAGGTCAACTTTGACTCCTAGACACTCAACAGCCTGGAATCTCAGAGCATTCAAGATCTGAGGCAAAAAGCCAGCTCATCAGACTTGATTCTTCTGAGCCAGGATAGCGTTTCCTTTCAGAGATAATTAGAAGTAATAATTCCTGATCAAAATGAAAACTGATTTTAAAACACTGCCATCTCCCTTGAAACTACCAGAATGATCTACTGTATTAAGAACTGAAAAGTAGTCTGCAAAGAATGGTCAGAAATATATATATGTATATATGAACACAGAAATAAAACTATGCCTCTGGAGGTGGTTGGATAGATGGTCTAATGTCAAGTTAAAATAAATAAAAAGAGAAAAAGGAAGAAAAAAAGAAACAAAGCAGCGAGGACGAGGTTGGAAATTAAAGGTATGGTCCTACAAAGGAATAAACTTTTTGCTTCCAATTTCCATGAAAATATATAAATGTTTAAATCCATATAAATTATGTAGAAATTAGGGAGGACATGGTTATTTGTCATGAGCTTGTAGAAACAGAACTTTCTGTCACCAAATTAAAACAAGATTTGAAACACTTCAGTGATGTCAGGAAGGCACAAACATCCTATATTAGATTCTGAAGCATTTTTTACATGAAGTAAAATTTTAGAAATTTTAGATTTTTTTTAGACAAAACAAGTACACAGAGAAGAAATCAAATGTGTTACTAAGCATGTTGAAACCAAATCCAGCTTAAGGTGTCCCTGAGATATTTCTGATATTCCCACCGTCAGAGGCTCAGAGGCTAGGCAAAAAACGATGATTTTTGTATCAGCCCTTAGCATCCACTCTTGGAGACAGCATGCTAAGAGAGGTAGAACTTTGAACTGACTGCATACAGCTGCTGTCATGCTTCTTATTGTTGGAGAAGAGATAAAAAATAGTTCCTTTATTTGAGAGAGAGAAAAAATGGTCCAAATACCTATCATTTTGGCCTCAGTAGTAACTTTGTCTTTTTCAGTCGTTAAATATACGGAGATTAATGGAGATATCAACAGTGAACAAAGAAACTGTCCTTTTTAATCTGATATCTTTCATAGCCATCATTTTTACACATAAAAAATGTAATGAGTAATTGACTAACCTTGTAATATTTTAACAGATTATGATAATAAAAATAGTGATAGAAGTACAACTCTAGCAATTTGTTAATTAAATGACTGAAGATATGAGGCACTGGGTTGAACTAAAAGAGAAATGCAATTTTCCTACTGAACAAAGAGCTTTATTGTATTTGCTCTAGGTCACATGATAGTGCCTCTATACTTTATACGAATCATTTAAGCTGTAAGTGTGATTTGTGTGAGGCAGCAAATTCTGTATATTTTACCTGTCATCATACTTAACCCCAATGGGCAGTGATTTTATTGCTAATAAGTTACACAGCATATGGTGAAACCTTTTCAACAAGTTTAGGATTTTACTTTTCATTTTATCAGTTTAGGAATTCATGCTCTTACCTATGTTTCCATACATACCATGTAATGAGAAGCAGAAACAGGCTGTTACATAACAAGTTATTTTTTTCAGTTCAGGGAAGACTTTTAATTAACAAGGAGAGAAACTGATTGAAAGTCAGCACTAGGCATTAAATAGTTCTGATTTTACCCAGATGCTGCTGTGGATGCACTGTCCCATAGCAGCATCATTCAGTGTCCTCCTCTTCATATTATGTTGTGTGACCAGGATTGCTCTCTTATTAAGGCAAAGACATTGGCCACTTTGGAAATTAAATGAGAAAATAAAATAGTTTGAACATGCACAAGAGCTCTGGCCAACTAGATTTTCATTCCAATACAGCAGCAAGTCCATGGAGGCAGATCTTAGTAACATGGGCAAAGCAACTGGCTAGAAACTAGAAACAGGCTGTGTGGAAAACCTCCCATATAACCCATAATATTTTTAAATTATTTTTTGGAGAGAATGGAGACTGGAGAGGAAGCTCGTCTATTTTAAACCTCAAAATAGTACAAGTTGTTTGCACTTAAACACTCAAGCCTTGATTCAATATCCCAAAATCAATATTGCACAAGTGTTAAGCTTTTACAGTTTCATGAGTCAAAAAAAAGAATTTCTGAATGAAAAATCTATTTTCTATGTTTTTACAATATGGTTTAAATTTTGTTAAAACATTTTTTCTTACTGTCATTTTAAAAGGCAAATCTTTACAGTGGCACCTGTCACTTTGCATCCTGGAACAACTGTTTTTTTTTAAGAATGAATTTTTGCTACAAGTATGATTATCCAGAAACTTATCTGTTTTAAATCAGCACCATTCCACTAATCTGGGTTGAATAGTACCAACTTGCAGCAACTATGAAATTAGCCCATTGTTTTCTACTACAAAAATATAACTCCCGGCATGAAATGAGATGGATAAACTCAGAAAGAGTTGGATATTTATCTATCTGGATGAGTGAGAAAGATTTTGATGAATATGATACAAACACTACAGCTGCTTCAGCTGTACTTAAATTCTTTTGTTGACTGTACTTAGATTTCCCATTTAATACACCACCTAGCCTTTAGGTACCTTGGATTTTCCACTGCCTAATGAAAACAAAATTAATACAATGACCAATTCTTTTGATTGCTATGAAGCTCAGTTCACGGATATCTATAATATGTATTCAGCTTCTGAATACTGAAGGTTGTAGAAGTATCAATAGTGATGACCACTATTGATTAAAGCAAGCACAGGAGCTCTAACAATATTAAAGGGCACTATAATAGATACATGAGCTGGAAGGCCAAGTGCAAGGTCCTGCACCTGGGGAGGAATAACCCCAGACACCAGTACAGGCTGGGGACCGACCTTCTGGATAGCAGCTCTGCAGAGAGGGACCTGGGTGTCATGGTGGATGATAAGTTGACCATGAGGCAGCAGTTGCCCTCGTGGCCAAGAAGGCCAATGGGATCCTGGGCTGCATTAAGAAGAGCGTCTCCAGCAGGTCGAGGGAGGTGATCCTGCCCCTCTACTCAGCCCTGGTGAGGCCGCATCTGGAGTATTGTGTCCAGTTCTGGGCTCCACAGTACAAGAGGGATGTGGAGCTGCTGGAGAGAGTCCAGCGCAGGGCTACAAGGATGATCAGGGGCCTGGAACATCTGCCCTATGAGGAGAGGCTGAGGAAGCTGGGCCTGTTCAGCCTGGAGAAGAGAAGGCTGAGAGGGGATCTAATCAGTGTATATAAATACCTCAAGGGAGGGAGTGCAGAGGACGGGGATGGTCTCTTTTCAGTGGTGGCCACTGATAGGACTAGAGGAAATGGCCAGAAACTGAAACATCAAAAATTCCATAGGAACTTAAGGAAAAATTTCTTGCCAGTGAGGGTGCCAGAGCACTGGAACAGGCTGCCCAGAGAGGTTGTGGAGTCTCCTTCTCTGGAGATCTTCAAACCCGCTTGGACGCAGTCCTGTGCCACGTGCTCTAGGTGTCCCTGCGTATGCAGGGGGGTTGGACTAGATGATCTCTAGAGGTCCCTTCCAACCCTAAGCATTCTATGATTCTATGATTCTATGAACAACTTTCTTCCTTATGAACATGAATATTTCTTTCTTACTGGCTGAAAGTAAACAAGACTTGATGTGGGGTCTAGACTTCACTGAAAGCAATGAAGTTCTGCCTTTGACATGACTACAGATAGAAGTTCATCCTAATGTTTTTTTTCAGAAAATGCAAGTAAACTTTTGTTCATAATTAAAAATATCTTCATTACAACAATTTCTTCTCAGATTTGTCAGTAACTCTGAAAACTTTGGTCTAAACTAAAAATCCTTAAAATATTTAGGGCAATTGCATTTCACCTCCGTTAACAGTTGTGTTCCTTCTCCACTACATATTCTGCTTAATATACGTTATTCAATTATCATGAATTGTGAGGGCCAAGTGGTTTGATACTGGCCTTTTATCAATTGCATGAAAATAAAATAAATATGAATGATTTCTGGATTTAACAACTCAGCAAACTAGTTTATCCATATGCAAAAGAAATCCAAAAGGAGGGCATTAATAGTCAAATTTTGACTGGAAAGGATATCTTTGATAAAAAAAAAAAAATTGCAAAAAGCACCATGTAAAAGGATCACAGACTTGTGAAGTTCCTCTCTAATTATCAAAGATAACACAAGACAAAACAAGAACAAAATTAAAAACACAGGCAAACAGTGGGATCATTAGTAGAGAAATACTCCACACAAGTGGCTCTTGTCATTTTTTTTATATTTTACCTGCTAACCTTCACAGTGAGGTTAACAATGATATAACCTTCTGCCAAAATATAATAATCTTTTTGAGCTTATGCAGGAGCTTATGCACCACCATATTCAAATAATAATAATAAAAAAGCCCTTGGTTTTCTGATGAGTTCTGGAACATCTGGATATAGGTTTGTACTACATTGTTAAATGAAACATTAGAACATGTTCAGCACTGATCTACTGGTTTGCTTCCCCAAATGTTTGTTACATGAGCTTTTTCTTATGCAGTTGGTGATTATTTTTTTCCTTCAGCACAAACTGAATAAGCCAGCTTCAAAAGACTTAGCTGAACCAAAAATCATGGCAATGAAAGAAAATTGTAAATAGTTTTCTCTGAACCTGGATGTCTAGTTCAATGGGGACAGTTTGCATAATTTTTTTATGTATCAACAACATTCCAGTTGCATATTCTTCTATATCTTCTTCAGAAAAAAAAAGGAACTGCAGAAGCAGCCATTCCCAGATAAAGAAATCAAGACTGTGCATTACATCTCTTTTTTTAACATCTCAGCTGCCGCTATACAAGGCAATTACCCATAGCCTTCTCTTTCATATCCCAAGATAATACTGGGACTAGATGCTACTTTCACTCAAGTCACAAGTCACTAACGGTGCCACTTTATAGACTGCTGACTTTCATGTTATGAGCAGAAAATAACTCTCCAGTAACATTTCTTTCATTTTGTGAAAAGCTCCATTTCGGAAAATAAAAGAATGATTAATTTAAGTCTTTAAAAAGGACAGATTACTTCACCCAGAAACATAAACTTTTGGCTGAAAACCCCGAAAATATTCATTTTGAAATGTTGCTGTGGGGTCTCAAGTCCCTTCTCTGAAAGAAAGTCTCTAGATTTCATCTGTCACTTAGTAATTCTGTCACAGAACTACAGTATTAGCTGTCCAACAGAGAAGTCCAAATACTCTGTAGAAAACTTAAACAAAAATATTTTCTATTTTAGAACAATTCAGGAAAACAAGCCAAAATGTTTCCTTATTAGCTTCAAAAAAGAAGAACAAAAAATGAGGTATAGCTCAAATGACCACTGAAAATAAAGACAGTAATAATAGCAAACTAGCTTTCAATTAAGATAATCCTCTTGATCAACTTGACTACTTCCATTTCAGGAGCCATCTCTGCTCTCCTTTGTTTTTTTGAGGAACTATAAAGAGAATTGCTAAAAAAGAAAAAGTTGCAATTATGTCATTTTTAATGTAAACAGAGGAGGAAATACTGATTATTATTATTATTATCTTTAAAAAGAATGTTCTCCTGAGGCGCACTCCCACTTTCAAGCCTTTGGGGTGTTGAAGGACACCCGTGTACCTAATAAAAGCTCTACCCATGGGCGTATCCCCAAATGGACAAAAATCCGAGTTTGTCTGCTTCTCACAGACTGGGCTGGAGACTTCCAGCTGGAGTAGATTGACATTGGCATCACTCCACTGATGCCACTGCAGTGATTTCGGACTCGCTCGGTTGTTCCAGGTCTTTCTAAAAGCAGTATTGCTTGCAGCACGAAGCTGCCCTTGCACGTGGGGTTAGTGGCTGCCTTTCTAGGCACGTTGGGAAAGAGCTGACTGGGGAGAGGGACCACACCATCATCTCGGGCCTTGATGTGGTACCCCGCAAATTTATGCTGACACAATATGGCAATTGTGGAGCATATTGTGAGCGAGCACACATCTCTTTTCTGGCGCTGCCCTTCTATAAATAACAGACTTCAGTCTCCGCCGGTGCCAGGCTAGCATTTTGCAATATGCCCTTTAAAATTCCTCCTGGCCATCTGGGAATTTCCTGTTCTGTCAAAAGGATTCCTCCAAACAGAGCTGGGATCTGTCTTGTGCTGCTGAGAAATCCCTTTACGGGAAGGAAGGGAAGTTTTGAAGCACTCGAGTCCCCAGAGCCAGTGCCGAAGAAGGTAGACCTGGTACTTTTGCCCACCCCTACAAGCACCATGGAAAAGACAAGAAAGGGCTCAGCTCTGCAGGCTGGAGGTTTTGAAATGCCCTCTCCTAGGCAGCAGGATAGCTCAGAGTTTGGCCACAGATCCACTGTGAGCAAAAGCAGGTCAAGCTGCGCAGGAATTCCTCAGTATCGCACTTGGAGCAAGATTTGAGGGACTTTTTTTAGTTTCTAATCCTCTCGAGGCTATTTAGTGATAATGGTTTGATTTGTGGAACGTGTTGAAAAGCTTTTTTGTGTGTGCTCATGCTCCTGTAGGAAATTACTGCTTTATTAGGGGGCTCCTTGTTGGGGGGCTCAAAACCTTGTGGTAGCAACACCTGGAGAACACATGCTAGCAATAGTAGAACCTAGGTAAGAATAAAATTAATATCCCTTCTGTTGGAAAAATTGCTAAGCAATTCTGACTTAGGATGTGAAGCTGTCTCACCATAGAAAATCTCTATTACATGGTGAGTAATAGTCTAAAAATAATCTTTCTGCAGCTTGCTTATAGCCTTTCAGAAGGATTTTGTTATGGCAGTGAAAACAGGACTGACACAACTGACACTAAGGACAGTCAGCTTAAAACTTAAGAAGAATTAAAGTGGAAAAAATATCCTAAAACGCATTTCCAGTGATCCCTCGTGTAAAGTTATAACCCAAAGAACAAATACTAAGACTAATTGTAGGATCAATGGACCAACACTTTTCAGACATAATATCAAGAGCTCGTCATGCTTTTTGGCAGTGAAATAATGATGAAAATATTGGCGTATGCTTTAAAAAGCTACCAAAAGAAAAAGGATGTCACACTTTGGTTAATATTTTATAGATCAAGGATTCATGTCATATCATTATGTCCATAACAGTGCGACGAAAATATTTTCTGTCTTGCTCAATTCCGCTTCTAGGAAATACCCCAAGGGGTTCAGTGGCCAAATTACTAAATGTTTCCAAGATGTGTAGGAGTGCTAAGTAGTGCTAAGTGTTTTTTTTTTTTTTAAACCCTGATTCATGGGGTATTTTTTCGCTTTCATTTCTTGAATTGTTACACAGGTTTCTGTGGGGAACAGTGGGAGGCATTACAGTAGAAGGTAAGAACTACTCTTTAGTTTTAAAATAAAATAACTGAGCTTTCAAGCTTTAAGAATGCCTGAATGCCAGATCTCTTTTTTCTTGTATTTCTAATTTTATAATTCTTTTTAAGGTTGGTATATCAGTTGTATTTTAAAAGTCAAAGTAGAAATACATTTTATAAATATATAAATATACTTCATTCCCTCACTGTATAAAAAGTAATTTTTAGGCTATATTGATGACTAGTGCAGAATTTTGACATTACAGTTGTCATGCAAAAAAGGAGATCTAAGGTGCGAAGATCTCCTATGTGAACTGTGCAGGGAACTAAAATTTGACATTTTTTTGGCACAATGAATTATTGTGACATTGCTCTATATAGGAAGACTTCTACAGGAATTTTCTGAACTTCCTATTACATGGTTCCTTCAGAAGTAATCAAGGAATTCGAGCAACAAATACACTCATTCAAAAGTAATTCCCGTTTAGTTCTACCTTCTGTCAAAGCTCAGCAATGGTTAGATGGCTAAATACTTGTGATAACACTCTCCAATAGTGAAATTAAATACAATATATTTATTGTGAATGTAATACACATATACATATGCATATGTATAAAGATATACATATACCTTTATACCTATATGTATAAATATACAATATAATGTACAATATACATATAATGTATAAAGGTAAATCTTGCAAGGCACCAGATATTTCCTGCCAAGTACCACCAATTCAATCAAGACCCTTGACACTTACTGGATTGAGCCCTTAGATATTGCCAAAACATAAAGTTGACATATTTGGACAAATGCACTTCTACTGTTTCTGGCCTCTAGCACATCACAGACTCTCAGGAGATTGCTTAAAGCCAGGGAATTATTTCCTCAGTTAATGGTATGCAGCAAATACAAAGTCTATTTTTGAGACTGTCATTAAGAGTACTGAGAGTGTTAATAGTATTGTATTTTTTTGTGCATGCTTAGAGACCAAATCTTTACACTGCCTGACAGTTTTGGTGTATATTCCATTTCATAGCAGGTAGAGCCTCTCTCTCCCACTCCAAAAAAAAGAAAAAAACTAATATGACAAAAACTTTTGACTGTGTGCAGGTCAATCTCTACAAAAGACTGTTTGAATCTCTTTAATAAAGGAGAACAAACTTCATATTTCCTGTACCCGTTCTTTACAGACAGTAGTATGCTGCATTTGAAAGCTGGATCACAAGATGGATCTTATTTTCAGAGGAAACACATCAATTTTTGAAAACTTATTCTGAATTCCTTCTGTTTTAATCATCCTTCCACTTTAATAACAACCTTGTGTTAAGTGTCAATCCCTTCTTGCCTTGCACAGCTCTACAATCATGACACAAAAGACAACATTCTTCCCCACTCAAAAGCATGGTACTGTAACAGGTACCAATCTTGAACAACAGGCAGGAAGCCAGAGGTGAAGATGGTTGAGTTGGACACATGTTCTAGAAGTGAACAACTTTAAAGGGATTTGAAAACTGGTGTTTAGAGCTTCAGCTGGAATTCATTGGAAAGCTAAGAGATCAAGGTTATCACTCAATAAAAATATGAAGACATAAAAACCTTAGTCATCATCCTTTAGTTAATAGCTAAATTGCTAAAGATTTTTGCACAAAAATAACATAGTTTTTTTTCTTTCTTTCTTTTTTAAACAGAGCTTTGGTGACTCTTCTCATTAACAGAAGAGAAGTGAGGCAGGTGGCCGTTGACCATTTATCTCTACTACCGGAAGACACACAGAGAGTGAAGCACAAAGTCCCAGCCAAGGAACAAAGGAGAATAGTTCATTCCTTCAGGAAGAGATTAGGTCATTTATTTGAGCAATTCTTCCACTAAGTAGATCCTCAAAATTCCAGGCACAGCACCAAAGGCATCATGGTTTGGGGGTTGCCCATTACTTTGTTGACTTGCTGATGTGGCCTGGAAGGCCACAGGAATTTCATGATGAATTAAGATTGTAGGGGGGAAATATTTAACTATGACACATATAAATATACTTCATATTTAGAAGATAATAGCCAAGATATCTTACATCCTCATTTTGGTTACTTTTATCTATGTAGGGATGCCCAATTTTCAACAGTCCTAGCAGTTTTCTCGGATCATTTGGTTCTGAGAGGACCAATTGGTTTACAAAACTAGGTTGTATATAGGTGTCTCTCTGAGTTTTCAGGAATATCAGGCCATTTCCACAGAGATTTTTCATTGTAAATACTAGTTTTTCAGATGTGCTAGTGATCTGATAGTGATTATTGAAATGGCAATTATCTGAGAGACCTAGTCATCTTCAGACACATGCAGAATCCTAAGAGGAATGGCATGTGAATGAATATAGCATTCACCCTCACCACTACCCACTTACTGAGCCAACAAGAGAGTTAAAAAATTTAATGAATGTATTTAAAATAGTTTTTTTCCTGCAAAAGAGCTTTGCAGCAGATTTAATTAGACACAGGTCATTAAATTCGATTTGAAAATTCTTGATCACAAGAAAATCTATTCAATACATTGCTTAGAAAAGGAAGAAAAAATGCATAATCAACATTTACAACTACAGTTACATTATTTTTCCTTACTATCCATTGTGTAAGGCAGTGTTTACAGACAAGATATTCAGAAACAAAGGCAAACTTTTATATGCATTAGTTGACAGCTTTACAGCATTCATAAATCATATATTTGAAAGGGCAGACAAGTCTACTGCTACCCTAAAGACAAATGTAAAAATTACTCTGGAGATTATACTAGAAGTTGTTCCTTTGGTTATGTGGTTATTAACAATGTGTTCTGAGGATTTGGAATATGTGCCATGTAAGAATTAAACTGTATCTCAAAATAGAAAATGCATACACTTAGAATCAGAACTTTTTCACCTAACATCAGTTGAGTCAGGAAGTAAGAATTCCACTTTGAAGCCTGGAGAGCCCTTGAAAATGAATGAAAGCTTGCTGTAGCTTTTAAAATAATGAACGGGTACCTAAAAATGAGATCAATGTTTTGCTCTTTAAATTTGTGCAAGTTCCCTCTTTGCAGGTTTAGGCTGCAATGGATCCAGGAGGAGGAAACTGTAAAAGATTGGCATGCCAAGCAATGTTATCCCTCACGGAATTATACAACAAAAGTTCCATAACATAAATAGTATCTTTCAAGAAAATCGTCTTGCACACAGGAATCCTTTAAAGATTTAGTTGGGAAGGAAAGGGGCAGGATCAGTCTATAAATGGCATATGTATCAGTCTGCAACAGAAATAGTTTTAAGATTCAAAAATGATAAGAACCTATATCTTCATCTATGTTGCAGAGAAAAAGAAGCGATGCTGTCAAAAAGAGACAAATTACCTTCTATGGTCTTCTGCTCATTCTCTTTCCAATCCTCTCCCATAGTTCTCTAGTCTTGTTTTAATTTCCTGGCAGAGATACTCAGAGTTTATTCTACATCTAGAGTAATCTCTGAAGTCTATTCCTCTCCTTGGTCCACCAAAAGAAGATTGGAGCCCAAAACCTCGGGCAGAACAGAGTCAGAAGGTATTTCTGTTAACTAGAATAAGTGGATGTTTATCCTCCCCATAGGTTCCAAATGCAGAAATAAGGCCTGGAATATGATTTTCAAGTCAGTCAAACAAAACTTGACAAATGTGAAGGACTTACTCCAACAAAGAAAAATTCCATAAAGACCTGAGAAAAAATAGAAAAATAAAAGAAATGTGTCTGTTCTGAACAGGTTTAAAGGAAGGCCCAAAGCACAAAGTATGTACAAATTCTAGTTTGTCTTGTAAAATATGCACACCACCATAAGGACAGCAATATACATGGGATGGGGAGTACCAGATTCAGATTTTTTTTCCAGAATATATTCAAATTCTTGCTTTATATGTAGTCTGGAAAGGACTAAACCAAATGCTCACTTTTGATTGAGGGAACACAGAAAGGAGTCTGGAAGACACAGAATGAATCATGCAAACACACAAGATTTCACTTTACTAAAAGTTTTCCTAGAGGTTTGAGGATAACAAATCAATTACAGAACAACTGACTGACAGCAGGTAAGTCTCTATAAAATCCAGATACAAATTTAAGCTACAACATTTAAAAAAAGAATTTTCTTGTCCCTTCACACCAGCCTCTCCAAATATATAAACACACATGCACATACACACATCTACAAGTGTATGTGTGTGCTCATACATACTTCTTCACTAACCAGGGGAGAAGTGCATGTCCTCCAAAGGAAAAGGAAATTCTGTGTATTTTCTACAGAATTTCGGATCAGCCTGTTTTTACCCATGGAGCTCCAGCAAGATCAAGTAAGATCCGATCTGCCAGGACTTCCTTATAAGAAAGGCATGTTAGCATAAATAACATAGATAACACACAACAGAGCTTTAAAGTGCCTTGCCAAAAAACATACATATCACACCAGAAAAATAGCACAATTTTCTACAAAGCCTCCTCCCCTTTTCTTAATGGCTTTTTTTCTTTCTTTCTTTCTTTTTCTTCATTTATCTTTCTAGTAGCTGGTCAGAGAATACAAGAAACATATTTCAAACACATAGTTTCATGGCTTTGAATACTGATTCTCTGCATGACTTTTCCTCTGGGGATTATAAATTTTTCATAATCAAGTTGTGCTTGTTTGGTTTGACATGCTTTATTCATGAAAGCAAATCCTTTTTAAAATTACACAATGGTTCAACTTGAGCATCTTTCTCTCTGACTCCACATCACTCCCACTCCAACTATCTCTGCCCATATCTGAATGGGCATATGTTTGATCAAGTCTTATTTGCACAAGGAAGGCGCACTAGATTTATAAGTGAAGTTTGTAAAATGAAATTAATCAAAGAGATGCAAGTACTTGAGTAGACTTTTTATCCCAATTTAGGAGTGGTTTATATTGTTCTAGATTAACGTGATTAATAACTAATGACAACCAAAGCTTAATTGTTGTACAGGAACATTAATGACAATATAGTGCAAGTGTGAAGTAATTTATAGCATTTCTAACTTAATGTTACAATTAATATTGGTATTGATCACTTTAGTGTTTCATAACACTTTCTAAAATAAACATGTGGTTATAAAAAAACCCTCTGTGTTAAAATACAACTTGATTCATAAGAAAGAAACCCCTTCCCACGAAATAAGATACCATTTCAATTTCCTTTTCCTGATTATCCCTTAAATTCTATAAGTGGAGAAAATCTATGCTACTGGGAAGACTTTCCCATCAAAGCTGAAGATTTATAGCACTGCTATGGACTCGTAGCATTGCAAAAACCATTATTTTAGCTCTTAAAGACCCTCATTTGTTTGCATCTTACTGCAAAAGCAAAGAGGAAAACTGAACTAAGGTGAACTGTATTACTGAGAAGAATACAAACAAGTCAATAAATTTCTTTACTTTTCAGGATATACCTACAATAAATTAAATAAGCGAGTCCAATTCTGATAATGACTAGTTTATTCAAAATTTCCAGAGACAATAGTTCTGAAAAATTAACCATCCTCACTGGTTTTCCTGAGACTCTATACAAGACTGAGTTGCAGTCCTAGTCGTCTTAGGTAAAGAAAGGAAAGAGGAGGCAACCTCTCTACAGGGCTTAAGAACACTGGAAGAATGAGATCCATTTCTACAGTTATCAGGACCTATCTATCTAAACTATAATCTCCTACTCAACCTCAATCTGCAAAATGATTAGTATTATTAATTTTTGTTCGTTGAAATTATCTGCTTATAATTTTAGCTACACATTTTTAAATTACTTTCCTTCTAAAGGAGATTCTGTTCTTACATAATTTTCAGTAATCATTAAAAATATTACTATCAAACTGTTAGTAGCAGAAGATGCCTTCCACCAGAAAGACACCAAAAGCAACACACCAAATAACGTATTAAGTTTCCCAACAGCCCTGTGGAATTGAGTAGTAGTTGTAGTATACATGTGTTAGAAAAGGGAAACTAGAAGGTTTAAAATTTGCAACTTGCCTGTAGTCACAAGGGAAGTCTATGCTACAGCCATGGACAGAATGTAAAGCCCTAGCTCATCTCACTTAACAGAGGCACTTAAATTAGGAAATTTCCCTGGAGTCAATAAATGAAGACGAATAGGCACTTCCACATGACAGATCAGATGGCTGCCCCTCCTTCCAAACTTGCTATTGTCTCTTGACACACTATTGAGAAATTCCCTATAATGAAGGAAGATCTATCATGGATATCTCTGTATTCTGGCCAGAAGCTTGGGTGGGATGATCCAGACCTAAAATACCCAGTTTTGTACTTTTCTCATGTGCTCTGTCCTTTTTTTTTCCAAGGCACCCATCACTGTGGAGTGGAGGCTGCTTCCAAACCACAGAAGAGAAGGGGAACGATGAGTTCTCAGCATCTCCCCAAATGACACACCATTTACTTTATATCAGTTTCATTTAGAAAAACTCTCAGTGCGCCAAATGAGATCTCCCACAGGGCATGTTGGTTGGACAGTTCTGATGACTAATAAGTGTAATATTTTATTGTTACCAGAAAGTTCCTAATTACAGCTGTCATCACTGAAAATAAACACATCCAGGTTCTACTGCACATTATGATAAAGCCTCCTGTCAAAGCATGGGAAATATTTTTAAGTTATTTGCTACCAAAATGTGGCAGTGCGTGAGACAGACTTTAAGCCTACTTTACTGATTCTTCAGCTTCTTAAAAATAAATTACCAAACAGATAATCCCCCAATAATGACAAGCTTTCAAGCACTTCCATGTTTAAAATCTTGCCTCTTTCTTGCAGGTACCTCATAATATCCCAAAGATCTCAGGAATTTGATTAATAAAGCCCTTAAATTGCAGATATATTATTGGTCAGAAGATATTTTGTAGGAAATGCGGAGTTTTATTTTTAGACTCATGGGAATTTTCTTAGAAATTGTTCTTTTTTTTTCCCTATAAACTTAGTTGTCTTTTACTTCCTTACTCATTGAGACATACATACAACACAGTACAAGCCACACTGTAAGCTGATGCTTACTCTGCCAAAGAGATAAGGTGTTTGGAGGGAAACTGAGGGCAACATGAGCATCACCCAAGACAGGAAAGTGAGACAACAGGGAGAAGCTGGAGGACTCTATTACAGGAGAAGATATGGTGCACCAGTGGTGAGTCAACGGGGATAAGATACCAGAGATCAAGAAATCAGATTTCATTTGCTTCATTGTTTGTCTGTGAGAACTGGCCCTTTGAAGGTCAGTTCAAGAATGTAGGACAAGGTTCTTCTTTGGATATGAGAGCTCATCAGATCCAGAGCAAAAAAGAGCAACCCGATTAGCTAACAGTCTCTACTATTAGAAAGAAATCCAGGTCCAAGCTGGACCACTAGTAGCAGGCTACTGGCAATTCTTGGATGAAGCTTTCTCAATGTTTCCTATCATCTCTGGTCCATCTTGGAAAATGAACTTAGCACAACAAACCTGGAAACCCTTATTAGTATGTCTTATATGAGGAGAGGAGGACATTCCAAATCTAACAACTTCTTTTTACTTGTAGAAAAGGAGTTCATCAAGGATATCTTTTTTTTGCATTTTCCCAAATATGTGGAATTTTTTCTCACATTACATTAAAAAAAGTCCAGTGTGACAAAATCATAAATATTTTTTTACTCTTTATTTAGAGAGTTTTTACTCTTTCTTGTTATATTTTAAATAGATGATATCAGTTTGTTAATGCCACTAAATATTAGACTTCTTATTATGGCCACCTCTATCCTTACTTTTATATGCATATGCATCAGAGGATATTATATTGTTTTCACACCTTGCCCTCCTTGAGTCAGACACTGTCTCATTTTTGCACAGCTTCATAGCAAGAGTAACATATAGAGAATTTTCTCAACTTCTTCCACAAAACATATACAGCTTAAGGACAAATCCAGCCACTATGAGTACATGAGCATATTAGCATTTCATTGCAGTGCTGGGCACAGCTGGTAAAGAGAGTGGAGAGGTGCAGATTGTAGATGGAGCCAGAGCAGACAGCAAATATTTACTAGTCTTTTCAAAAGCCATCGTTTGCAGCATTGTCTACATCTTCCTTTATAAGATGGTGACAGCATAAACAATTTGAAGTTTTGAGGAGAGCTGAAGCTCCCTTATTCAGTTTCAAGAACTACTGGTGTAATCACTATTTACAGAGAAAAGAAACAAAAGAGAAAAAATGTAAGTTTGGCTACTGGCTGACCAGAATAATTGTGGTTCACTCTCCAGTTAAGGCTATATATCAATCTTAGCATCTTATAGCATGTCATTATCAAGTATTCACTTTTAACTTTTATGGCATTCGTTTAGGTCAGGATCAAAAAGAAGAGTGAATATATCATGCCAAACTCACTTACTTACAGCTATAACTTACAGCTCTCCTTGACTGAAGGATAAATACAGGGGGGTTGGACTAGATGATCTCTAGAGGTCCCTTCCAACCTCAACCATTCTGTGATTCTGTGATTCTGTGTGAAATAATCACTGAAAGATAAATACATGAAATAATCACATGTGTGTAGCCACACAGTCAGGTATACTGAGCCCACCAAATATTATAAGTGCACACAGTTGACTAACAGATTGTTTCCGAGCAAGACATGATGATAACATTTCATGTAACTCCTCTTCGGCAACCCTTAACCCCTGCAATTAAATACCAAACAGGATCACATGTGCCAGTCAGCTACAGCAAGCAACAAAATGTGATGAACTGTTTGTTTTGAACTATTAGTATAAACATATTGCAGAAATGAAACTCAAGCTTAAACAATGGGGAAAGTTATCCGGCATTAAAATAAACAGTTCTAGGAAAAATCTCTGAAAATGTTTACTAAGTCATCTTCTTCCAAGCAGTTTCTGTGCGGAGCATTTTGCTGTGTCCTTGTTTCGCCAACCAATCCCAGCCACGCTGACTATAGATATGTAAATGCTATTGGATAAGGCTGGGACTTAATTTCCTGTAATCAGCTCCCCGAGCAGGCGCATTTTTATCTAGAATCAAGCTGGTAGGTCATCAAAGGAGGACTTTTGTTGTGGAGGGTAAAAGAGTTTCCTCTTCTCTTAACGAATACCTAATTTGCTTGCAGAAATCTGGCAATTTAGAAATCAAAGAAAAAAAAATCTATCTTTAAATACTACGCAATTTCTCTGTTAACACTTTGCACAAGCTTTCTTAATAAATACTCTTCCCGTATTGCAGGCTAGTGTTTGCCACAAGAAAATAAGAGGCTCTGGCACTGGCAAACAATGCCAGTGTACTATTATAATGAAAGTTATGTATGTTGCATGGACTAAGAAACATATTCTTTCTACATAAGTTACAATATATCCCAAATTCTGAAATATAAACAGGATTTCTTATTATAGCTATTCACTTTTGATTACAGAAGGATGATGATTAAGAATCCTTTTATTTTGTTCATGGCAGGTGCCTTATAAAGTGTTGCTTGGTGTAACACTACTTATATCCTGCATGGGGAGGAAAACGGTGCCGGATGAGATGTGAGATGGGCACACGCTGTATTTATGGCACTTAAACACTACGCTGCTGCTGAAAGGCACTGAGTTATGGCCATAATGCTGGGAAACGGCCCCAAAACGAACACTGCACCCAGAGGTGCTCTGATGGAGTGACGGCTCCTTCCACGTGCCGCAGCAGTGACACACGGGCAGGGCACAGACGGGCTCCGTGCGCCGTGCAGAGCCCTGGGGGGAGCACGGGGATGGCAGCAGCCTCCCTTGTGCTCCCAGAACGGACCCGCTCTCAGAGAAGCCTTTCATGGGGCTTCCTACCTGCTTCATCCCTTCCCCCTGAAGCGTGAGAGGACTAACCCTAGCTCAGACATTCACACTCCAGAGACTCGTTTTACTTGGCGTTCTGCTTGCGGTGGAACAGCGATCCTAGCTCAGTCTCTAGTGGACAAACACAGAATAAGTGGTGTCTCACAAGCATGAATCAGCAGGCAATTTGCTCCAGTAAAATCATGTGTGCAGAAACACAGATAGCAGTTTTCCTCTGCTCAGTCCTTGCCTTAAAATCCCAAGGTACAGAAAAATTTCTTAAGAAATGCTTTCCTCTACAAAAGACATCCCCCTCAGTCCCAGCCTTATATTCCCCAAAGCAGACCACAATATTAAAAACTGAGGAAAATAGTCTGAAAATGAAATGCTCCATTATATTTTGGTTTATAGTCACATGAATATTGGCTACAGTCATCTCTCTCTTGCTAGGGCTAGGTATGCAAAGAGAACAGTTAATTTACTGGGATACCAGGAAAGTCTCTCTAAAGGTTTTAGTATGATTAGAAGGGTAGGGGTGGCTGTTTATGATTTTTAACATATTTCTGTCTTCTATACCATGTGGAGGAAATGAAAATTGTAAATGAGATAGGTAGCAATAAATATGCTAATATGAGGTTTAGTGGTCTTTACTAGCATTTTTATTCATGTTCTTTCTTAGTTTGAACTTATGTTATAGTTAAATGATGCTCCTCTTGAATAGGTACATACAACAGTGTTCTTGAGCCATCTTACATGATTAATTGCATCACTAGTTTCTCAGTTTTCTGTTTTGCTGGGTCATAATGTCAGTGTGAGAATAAGAACATTACAATCATATATAAAGACTGTTTATCTATTTTCACCACTTGTTGCTGATCTCAAATCATTCTCAATATCAAGCCAAAGACAAGATCCTGTGAAGTAAGAACTTTTCCCAAATGAGTAAAATTGAGTCTTCTTAATGTGAATGGAACTCCTTATCTGAGTAAAGTTATTCACATATTTAAGTCTTTTCTGGGCTAAACTGCAGCTCATGCATTAAAGAAAAATAAATAAATAAATAAATAAGTTCAGTAGAATTTTACAACTAAATTCTTAAAAATAATTATTTCTGCTAAGTTACTGTAACATTATTTTCAAGTCCAGTGTAAGTCACACATTAAAATAAAATACCTTGGTGATTCAGGAATGTGAAAATGTGAATGCTTATACATTTTTCTCTGTCTTTCCAGTGATTAACTGGACACAATAAGTTTTACAGGATCAATTCATGGAGGCATAATAATATTCTCAGTACAGTGCCTCAAAAAGTGTGGATTTTTAAATGCACCCCTTTGCTGTCAAAGGTATCCTGCATGACATCTAATCTGAAGCTCTGAACTATAAATGGAGTTTATAAGACTAGCTAAGAAAGCCTTCCATCATTAGAGTCTCTGATGGATATTTGTATACTCTGGCTCACAAAACATGCATGGTCTCTTGAGAAAAAGCTTTACAGAACTGTGTCTTTCAGTAATGTGAAGAAAATTCTGCTCCCAAGAGTAATCTCGGTACGAGCGGTGCACTCTGTCTGTAAGATTTCTCTTCCTGCACAGTTATGAACTAGAAATCCTTATTAGCCCAGTTCTCATTAAAAAAACATGAAAACTATGAACAGCATAAGCACTACCACCCAAAAAAAAAAAAATCCATTTAATGAGAATTGGAAAAAGAAGCACTTACTTTTTGGAGCCACTGAGTGTAATTTTCCATCACATGTTCCAAATGTTGCAGTTTCTGGGAAGAGAAATCCTGTTCCACGTGAGGAGCATCTCTCTGAAGAGCGTTTGCGTTGTACTGGTCTGTCGTGCTTTCACGACAGTTCCCGTCCTGTTCTGGCAGAATGAAAGTATAGGTGCACTGACCATGCTGGATCCGGTTATATCTTCTCCCACTGGCTTCTGGACCCCGACGCTGATTATTACAGCCTATGTGAGCCAGAAGAGCAGCCAAGAAAGCAAAGGAAAGGAAAATTGTCATGTTATTATTACTTTCCTTTCCTAAGTTTAGAAAAACTTTTTTCTTCCTCTTTAAATTTGTTCTGAATTTCCTTTAAAGTCTTTGGAAAAAGGACTGAAGAATTGTACTTTAGCTATCAAGCTTGGAGAAATTGTTATATTTTTAATTTTAATATTAAGAGAGCTTCCTCTAGTTAAAATTGAGACTATTTATTGCATAGTAGTTAAGATTTATTGTTTCCTCTCTGTAACAGTCCAGCATGTAGCCTGCTTTAGTCAGCTGCATATGCATATCCCAGTCTCTTTCCCCTCCACTATCTGCTGCAGAACTGCTATTTTCTCTCAGACTTCAGTGAGTTTTATTAAGGTTGCACATTCAAGCCAAGCTGGAAGCAAGCAGCCTTTCACGAGATGACTTGACAGGAATGCGTGTATGAGTGCGCCCCTGTGCTGGGGATGGCTCATGGCTCGGTGCAGAGGGATCATCTTACAAACCGGCTGCATGCATGACCTCAACCACGCATGGCTTTGCAGCCCCGATCGCCTCCGACTGCAAAGGGCTTCTGGCAAACCCACGTCAGTTTAATAAGTTAGGCAGTCCACCTTAATACCCCTCATATGTTCACACTGACCTATTAAAATGTAGATAAAGTGTAGAAGTTTGTTGTAATCTCTCTGTAAATATACAAGGCACCGAAATTAAAAATACTTTCACTTCTCCATTGCTCAGTGTTTATTAAAGAATTCTAAGGCAGAAGAATGACATGTACAAGAAAAAAAGTTACATTTAACCCTCACATGCTTTTGCTTCTTTTCTCAGACAACTGTGTTGCTTTAGCAGAGTTTGCAGAGAGGTTTTTATAAGATTTAATGAAATTAAGGCTGCCAAATAATAAAGTGACAATTCAGAAGGATAATAATATTTTATATTTGGCTCATAAAATAAGGTAACTAGTTACAAGACTGTGAGGTATGCTGGATGAACCACTCCAGATTGTCCTATGGACTGTGTAATTATCACATGTGAAACACTTCTACCATTCTGCAAGTCTGTACAGGTTATATGGTCATCCCTAATTATATGTAAAAACCTTCTCAGAGGTAACTTCTTCAGAAAGGGATTGTGGGAGCTATTTAAGAAACTATCTTTAACATGAATAATGTCCTTGGTACTTAATGAAAACAGAATGCATGGATTAGAAACAGAATGAGAATAGTCCTGAACTTCAGCGAAATTTGGTATACTGAGGATTTGTTACTTTTACATAGACTCCAGACAACTTCTTTGCAGACCATTTTTCACAATTTTATTTTTGAGGGTGTGTTCTAAATAGCAACAGTACATCAGTTAAAAATCATTCCACAACAATTTAACTTGCAAGAAAATCTACCTGCAAGAATACCAGGTATAAGCACCTTCAGTGCTCATGCAGTTGTCATTCTTATGTATGTCTGCTATATTATTTTCCTGCTGGAACTACAATTTCAAACTAAAAAAACTGCCTGGAACTTTCAGCCAGGGGCCTGTTCCTGAATAAGCTATTCCTATGCAAACCTGGTAGCTGAAGCTTTCATCTTGTATTCAGAAAGAAACCAATTAGAGGGTCTTAGTTTGTTTTAAAATGTCTGTATGCCCAATATATAGCAGGAAAAAAAAAAAAAAAAGGAGGAAAGAAGGCAGAGCAAGCAGCAAAACACTAGCGCTACTGCAGCTTTTAGCAAAATCTGAACATCTCAGCCCACCTTTGAAAAGGCTACACCTTTTCAAAGACATTTTGCCTCTGAATATCACCTTCATGGAGCTCACTGTGCTGTGAGCATTTTTCACATTGCTCTGTCATCAACAGATCTGGTTCTGCTGCGGTTTATTGCACCGTCTCTGCAATCGTTGCGAAATGTAACTGCAAGATATTTGCTCCTACCATAAGATCAGGGGGCTTCGATCAGGGAGAAAACTGCAGGATGAGATACTGATCTGAGGGGCAAAGATGGAGAGAGTCAGTTCGTATAAGAAGCAAAAACACCAGAGCACAATCATGCTAATACATACTTTTTTAAGTGAAAAGAAAATTTTATCCAAGGGCCTTAAAGCAGCAAAAGAGGGATAGTAAAGGCACAAAAGGTTTCCTAGAATATTAAATCTTATTTCAAAATGCTGCTGCTGACAGAAGTGCTGCATTCACTTTCTGCTGAGCACTTAAGCCGAGGACTTTTGCTCACATGAAAACCTAGGAGTATAGGAGGGTAAATTTACAATATTTTTCAGCAAAGACTTGATGCAGCAGCAGACATGCTTAGTTGCTGTTGCATAGCCTGCTCCCACTGTCTTAAGGCACACTTTTCCTCCTTTCCCTTATTCCTAAGGCCCTTCAAGCAGATGTACAGAATGTGCAAGACTCCCAAGCCACTCCTGGTCTTGCCACAGAAGCTTACGGTCAATCACTCAACCTCATGTTCCCCCAAGCACTTATCAAACTCATTTTCACAGAGCCTTTGAGACAGCCATGCCAGATCAGTTTGTGTTCTTCACAAACATATTCATGGCACCAGGCCCACGTAGGCAATAAAGACATACAGAAAAGTAAACATAGAAAAGAGCATGTTTCCAGTTTTGCAGTGACTTAATTCTATTTTACGTAAAGAAGACAGGATTCAGAAATAGTAAGAGTTGTCATTTGCTGATTCCTCCATTCCTCCATTTGCTGATTCCTCCATTGCTACTAGAGGCATTTGCTTTTTCTTTTTTTATTTCTTAAAGTGGGAAAAAAAATTCCTCAAAATTTGGTCAGAGTCAGTGTGGGTGTTTCTGCAGGATCTTACATTATATGATACAGATATAACCTAAATCATTTGTCTGGAATCACACAAAAAATCAATTGCAGAGCCAGAAAATATGTAAGGGCATAGATGTGCTTAAAACCCTCTTTATTTTCCTAAGACCACTTCCTCCAAAACAATGACTAGCTTCATATTCACTAAAATTTTCCTTCTATATAAGAAGGAAGGGATGGATCCAGAAACTTTCTTCCCAGACTATATGAAGTCTCATCTACACTGTTTATTTTGTAGCCACATAAAATTCTATAGCGGACTATGTAATCAATCCTACAAGGCAAAAGAAATGAGAATTCAATATCCATATAAAGGTTACTTTCACACGATATCATTTCCCACGTATTTAGTATAAAAATAATTTTATGCCTTTTATCACAGAATCATATGCATGCTTAGAGTTCAAGCACAAACTCAAGGAAACAAAAACGTGTTTCTCTTTCTTTACATTTCTGCTGCAATATGTGTTATTGCTGCAGATGAGTTGCATTGAAGTTGCATCATATCACACAGTGTAACTGAAATTACTCCTGTTTAACTTCCTCAATGTATAAGGAAATTCACAACAGAATAACTTCTAACAGAGTAAAAAAATAAATAAAAGCGGCTTTTGTTAGGGAGTTTTATGTCTATATAAAATTTAAACAGTAGGGCGAATTATCTTTCATTGTTAGTCACACAATAGTTGAAAGAGTTCTTTAGAGAACATCTAGTCCACCTCTCCCGCCTCTCCTCCTGTCACAGGGCACCACTGAGGAGAGTTAGGCCCCATCTGCTTTATACCCTCCAGTAAAATACTTATACACATTGATAAGTTTCCCCTTCAGTCTTCTCTTCTCCAGGCTGAATAGTCCCAGCTCTCTCAGTCTCTCCCTATATGAGAGATGCTCCAGTCCCCTAATCATCTTAGTCCTTTGCTGGGCTTCGTGCATTAACTCCATGACTCTCTTGCACTGCGAGCCCAGTACACTGGCGTATTCCAGACGTGGCCACCTCAAGGCTGAGGGAGAAGATTGCCTCCGTTAAGCTGCTGGCAATTTAAAGCAACCCAGGATACCATCAGCCTCTTGGCTACAAGGGCACATTGTTGGCTTATGGTTGGCTTGTTGAGCACCAGAACTCCCAAGGCCTTCTCCATACTGGTGCATGGAGTTATTCCTTGCTACATGCAGGACCCTCTACTTGCTTTTGCTGAATGTCATGAGATTCCTCTCTGCTCATCAATCCAGCCTGTCTCGGCCTCCAGCTAGACTTCATACCACTAAGCACAACACACAGAACTCTGCCTTCAGTCAGGTCTCAGTACACCTCACTGTATGCACACCTAGCCCATGCTTCCTGAGCTTGCCTATGAGGATGTTATGGGAGACAGGGTCAGCAACTTTACTGAAATTAAGGTAGACAAAATCCACTGCACTCACCTCAGCCACTAAGCCAGACATTCCATCATGGAAGTCTATCAGGCTGGTTAAGCATGATTTCCCCTTTGGGAATCCATGCTGACCTCTTCTGATCGCTTTCGTATCCTTCACATTCCTTCACATAAAGATGACATCTGAGATGAGCTGTTCCATCACCCTTCCAAAGTTTGAGGTGAGACTGACTAGCTGATAGTTATCTGGGTCCTCCTTTTTGCCTTTTTTTTTTTTCTTTTGTGACAAGAGTGACATTTGCTTTCTCCAGTCCTCAGGCATCTCTCCTATTTACTGGTACCTTCCAAAATTGATTGAGAATAGCCTAGTAGTTACATCAGCCAGCTCCTTCAGAAATTGTGGATGTATTCCATGAAGGCCACTGAACTTGTGTATGGCCAGTTTGTTCAAGAGATCCCCAAATCAATCCTTGTCCAATAATGCACTATCTTTCTCCAGACTTTCTCCCTGGTCTCCAGGGTCTGGAATTCATGAGGACTGGTCTTGCCAGCAGAGAAGGCATTCAGTATCTCTGCCTTCTTTGGGTCCTTAATTATCACGACTCTTGCCTCCATTTAGTAGAGGGCTCACATTTTCCCTAGTTGCCCTTTTACCCTTTTTGTTGTCTTTGACATCCCTCACCAGATTAAATTCCAGTTGGGTCTTGGTCTTCCTAGCTCCGTCTCTGCATACTCAAACAACATCCTTATATTCCTCCCAGGTTACCTGTCCCTTCTGTAGACTGCAAGGAGCTCCTTGTTCATCTATGCAGGTCTCCTGCTTCCTTTGCTGACTTCTTGGACTGATCCATTGAAGACATCAATATTAGTAAGTTTTCTTGGACCCCTCTTCCTTCTAGGACCCTATCTCATGGAATTATTCCAAGCAGGTCCCTATAGAGGCTGAAGCATGCTCTCCTGAAGTCCAGAGTGATTCTGTTCTTTGCCTTTGCCCTTCTTTCTCTTGTCAGGGTCCTGAAATCCACCATCTCATGATCACTGCAGCCAAGTTTACAGTCTCCAAAAAATGCTTCCTCGTTTGTAAGTTCAAGTCCAGAAGAGCATCTCTTCTCTTTGCCTCCTCTAGCACCTGTGTCAGGAAACTGTTGTTAATGCTCTCTAGAACCTCCTGGATTGCTTGTACCTTGCTGCGTTTTCCCTCCAGCAAATATAACAGTGGCTGAAGTTCCCCATGAGGACCAGGGCCTGCACACATGAAGGCACATGAGGCTTCCAGCTGTCTGTAGACAGCCACATCTGCTTCCTCTTGAGCAGGTGGCCTGTGGCAAACACCAACAACATCACCAACAACGTCGTCCATAAATTCTTGGCCAGGCCACTGTTCAACCCTAGGCAGAGCTCCACACATTCCCTCTGCTCTGTCACATAAAGGTTGACTCCCTCTCCTTCCTGGCCTGTTCTTCCAAAAGAGCATATAGACAACCATTCCAGCCATGAGATCTATTCCACTATGTCTCTGTAATCACAGTGAAATCCTGGTCTTTCAGTTCCACGCCGATCTATTTTCCCCTGGCTATTCCTCATGCTGCATGCATTCGTGTACAGGCACTTCAAAGAGGTGAACTTACTTCACTTAACCCTGTACTTTTGATTGTGTGATCCTTATAACTTCACTATAACTTTTTCTATAATCCTACAACTTTTTCTTCCCCTCATTCTTCCCTTCATTCTATTCAAATGAATAAAATGGGGTTTCAAGTCTCATGAGTCTGACTGTTTACTTACCCATGTTTCTCCGGTGACTTCAATGGAGTCGGTCCTGATTCAGATTTGTTTTCTCCCTCTGATGTTTGGCTGTACAGAATAAAACTATTCAGAACAGTCAATAGGGAAGACAGGCTTACTATATAATAATACTTTCACCTACTACCTGTGTGTTTTCATTTCTTACTTCCCTAGGGGCAGGCTAGTATTCATTTCAAACAAATAACTGCTCAAGGCTGAAGTTTGTATATTTACACATGCATATTTAAGGCATGATGCTGTGTCCCAGAGCCTGCCAGAGCTCTTCTTCAAAGGAGCATAGTGATGAGTGCCTAGTCATGCTGCAACCCAGCCCAGCTGCTCCAGCATTTGATTTCACACCTGGGAACAAGTAAACAGCTGGGAAGATTAACAGAGTGGCAAAAAGCAGCAGCACTTAAAAGAACATGGTGGTTTACCACAGAAACATCTGAGCTACTGGTTATGCTGTATGACCTGTCTGAATTTTGTTTCCCACAGAGGCTGTGACACTTCACAGGGCAGAATCTTTATCTAACTCATTCCATATCTGCCTGCAGTTAAGAGACCTAGGTGTTTTCTGAAAACTTATTCTCAGGCTGTTGGAAGCACAGGAAAAAATAGCTACTGTTGTATTCATAATAGACCTCCCAACTTACATGTGAGGAAAAAAACATGTAAATTAATTCAGCTATCTTTGTTCTCCTTCATGGGAGAGAGGGGAGGATGTTCCTAGTGTCCTCTAATTATCAGTTTTGCCATTAATTTTCACTCTTTCAGGATACTCATGGAACTTTGAAAGACCAGTTTTCAATCCTAATATGTAGGAGGGATACACATTAACTGCATACAATAAACATGAAAAGTGCTCTTAGAAAATAATAAAAGATAAATGCAAATCTAACAGCTTTATCTAAAATGACTGTTCAGAGGACCAACAACAGTGATTCCTAGACAAAACTAGACAACACTGTGATTCCTAGACAAAATCAAACAATTTTCACATTTAGAGGAATTTTGCTACTCCCTGGCCTAATTTTTTGCAGTCCTCTTCATATCCTCCATCTAGAAGAAATATAAATCCAAGGCAGTTTCCAATATTTACATCCTTCGAGCGATGACATAGCATGTATGAAATGGCACTGTGCTACTACCTTAGAGGCAGATCCTTTGTTCTAAGCAAGATTGGCTTTCCTCATAAACATACCTTTTTTTTTTTTGACAAAGTAGAGTTAGCTAAGATAAGCACTTGAAATAAACATTATTTGCTACACTGTTGTGGTAAAAGCTAAGATCCTCATCTTTTTTCCTCTTGAGTTTCTATCGTGTTCTAATCACCTTCTAGCCAGAAGTTTACTTCTTTTGTAAAGTACCTGCAAATCAAAGGGACTGCGGGTGGTGGGTATGGCAGAAGTCCTGGAAAGTGTATTATCTATAAACCAATTGATAAGCTGAAAAGCTATAGAGATTGCACTAATTTTCCATTTTACAAGCTTCTGTAGAGAATCTAGCATTATCACTTTTCTAGGAAAATCATAATACATCTCTACTTTCAGTGAAAAGAAAGACAGAACCCATCCTTCAAGTGTATCAGCTAACCAGAGATTATGCTGATGAAATACTTAGGTTTTGATGTAGCTCTAAACTAGGAAAACATGAGACTAACATCTTGAATAACTGTTCTTATTTGAGTCCACCCTCAGAAACATGCCTTTATTGCTTAGGTGTCTGAAACGAAAGTGTGAGCAAGAGAATGGTGTTTTTTTAATATGTTTTCCATTCTCATACCAAATGTGAAGTAAAATATAGCTCTAAGACTTAGTGATCTCAGTATTGCAACTTTTTGAATTCTCATCCTTGCTGCATTTTTCATGAACGGACAAACTCAGCTATATGAATTCCTCCAGCTCTAATTGAGCTTAACTTAGAGTGGACAGACTTTGACTCTAGCAGGTGTAGGAGCTGCCATCATAAATCATATTAAACAGTGCAAGCAGTCCAGTCTTCCAGCTCTTAGGATCACTTGCCTGGTACACTTATGCTGGAGAGAGTAAATAGGAAGAAAGTAAGCAGAAATGAGAGCATGAAGAATACTGATAATTTTGACATTGACCAATATCAAGAGCCGTAGAGCAGGCACTACAACTTTGATATAAATGCTTTGTTTAAATCAGAAAGACTTCACTGACCCCAGTAGTACTACACTACCTTCACCAGCTGACAAACAGGCCCATCATTTAAACTTGGCCAAATGCCTGGCTTGGGTTGTTATTGAAACCTTTTCCACAACAATAATGCTTATGCACTTATTTTACAGTTAGTAATGTCTCTATTTTTTTTTTTTTACCTCTGAACAGACATTCAGAGGGAAAGAGAGACTTTTGTAATCCATTTATTTTTCCTATCATAGTTTGAGTCTGGAAGTTACAGAATTCTCAACTGAATGGGCACATTTTAAAAAGACATAGTAAATGGACCAAAAAAACAACAACAACAAAAAGGCTTGTTCTTCCAGATCAAAACAACAAAACATAACATGAAGGTGTATCGAATTCAAATTGTAGGAGACATAAGCTCACCGGGTGAATGCATGATAGGTCTGAAGGAGCTCAGGTTTTTGCCAGAAAATATCTTAAAATATTTGTTTTCTCTGAAAAAAAAAACTTTTTGAGACTTAAACATGCAAAAATAGTGAGTCAGGATTTCAAGTGCTTTATCCAGCAACTCAGTATTAAATGTATATATATAAATATATGTATTTTCAGAAATTAAGTCAATTAATACTATGATATAGAGGCCAGCATATCGGACTTGCATGCAGTCTCTTGCAGTCTTGCAGTCTCTGGTATCATGGAATCTTCCTTAAACTCAGTCTATTTATTGCTTGTTTTCAGCAGCTAGTGGTTAGGTTCTGGGTCACAGATAGCACAGCAGAGAAAAAAGAAAAGAAGGAATCAGCCACGAGAGATTTGAGGTATCAGAGGTAAGTAAACAGCACAGCAGACACTGAAAGCGAGACGCACAGACCAACTGTCTGTAATCAGGAATCACAACTATTTCTTATTTAAGAAAGTAGTTTATAAATAAAATATCTCTTACATTTTTATAGTGTACTTTGCTCCCCACACCTATTATTTATTTTTGCAAACAGCCTCTGGTTACATATTCCATATATAGGCATGAGACAGAGGCTTGATTTAACACGTTCTGTTCTTGCAGAGTGCCCCATAACACCAAAACTCTCGGTTAACTCATTAAAAAATGCAATCATTTGACCATAATTATTTTACGTAGCCAATAAGATTCCCCTCAACAGCGTGCATCACTTTTAATGAGGAAATGGAAAGGTTGGACATTACAAATAGCAAGCAGTGAGGCATGAGGCTAGCTTTGGTTTATGAGCAGTATCCTTAGGAATCACAGCAATAGGGCATGTGAACCGTGTGGCACTAAATAGCCCTGCTGGGTCCACGTCTCACACATGTGGCTTAAGCAGATGCACTCGTCCTATACTTAGACTGCAAGTTCTCATAATTTTCATGGGAGAAATATTTATGACAACTTTGCCCTGGTCTGCTGGAAACAAATCATTAATAGAGAAAGTATTTTCTAACATAGGCAGAAAGTAGAGTTCAGAATCCCTGTCTTATGGACTAGTGTATATATACTGCTGTATGGCCTGGACACTGAGAAATAATCAGGTTCAGTACTGGATAGCTCTGAATAGCCTGATAGCTCTGATGTCTCCCCATGTTACACTGCAATTGCAGTGAGTGCATATTGCATTTCCTTCAGAAAACAGCGTATTTGTACAACCCACTCTAGCACATGAGATAGATGTAGGTGTAAGAGTTAGGTCTAGGTTCAGCAGAGTTGTAGATGTTGCTTAATTATGGTTCCCTGGATGGAGCAGGCCTTAGCCACGGTGTTTGAGACAGGCACCTAAAGCAGGCAGCCAGAGTATAAGTCTTCTGCTTCTAATCGTATTGAATGTTTCAAAATGTATAATGACCAAGCAAAATGAAAGTAATTATTGGGATTACAAATGGCTTTGCTTTTCTCTAATGCCAGTGGTTATATAAATACTGTATGGGTCAAATTCAAAAAAAAAAAAAAAAAACCCTAAATCTAATGAGTTTTGCTGCTGGCTCCTTAGCCAATGTTGTGAACACAGCACAGAGCAGGACCTATGACACCGTGGCAATACTTCTTGCAAGCATGATGCTGTATCCTGTGGGACACGAGTACAGAAATATGAGCACCAGGGCTTGGAATGTGTCCTCTGGAGCATGTGCGCTCAGGCACTGGGTCACTAGAGCACCAGTAGCCTAACAGCTTCATTTCCGAGTGTAAATAGAATAGAACATGGTCTGTAGCTCAATATTTAAAAATGAACATTTTCTACTTGGCCAGTTACTGTATATCTCACTTACATTAACCCAGAGTACTCAAATAACCCAGTGCCTCCAATAGTATGTAACTCAAAGAGGGACTCCTAATTCACTTTAATCATCATAAACCCATCAGCACATTACTAGGCATTTAACTACTGTATGCCAATAAAAATGTTGTTTAAACTGTTAACTGCCGGTTTAAAGCAGCAATTAATCCCTGGGATCAACACCTTCAAAATTACTGCCATAGGGCACAGATAAATATAAACCTTTTTAAAGTTAAGTGGGAAAGGGGGGGTGTATAACCTGAAGGGATCACATTTGGTGGTTTAGGGCTTTATCTCCTGCTCTGCCATTGACATATGGCATAATACTTAGGAGAAAATGGACAAAATATTTCCTGGGTCCGGCATTTTGCGTGTTAAATGCCTAGTTTGGAAAAGCCTGGGCCTGTATTTGAAAAGTGTTTAGCATTCAGTGTCAAAGAACTCGGGAAGTCTTTGCAAGTACTCAATGCTCCTGGAAAAAAAAACGGTCCTATCTGATGACAATTGTGCATACCAAGAAACTGGGTCATCACCACTTCCTGTAAAAAACTTTATCCTTGTCCTGCTCCTATGTTTTAAGGCAGCTTCCTAATCCTCAACACTGCAGCTCCTCTCCCTGAGGAACTAGCTGACCAAGCAGAGCTAATAGCTACTCAGCACTCTGTTTTTAGCATCCTCAATGCAGTTTTCTAATTCAGAAAGCGGCAATACGTTGGTATTTTCTAACTGCAACTCTCTTGGCATTTTTACTTATGCAGTAAGCAAAACCCCATAACTTTGGATCGTGTGAGATTAACCTTGGTATAACAATGAAGCTTAGGAGGACAGGACTTGTCAAAATGCACATTATTCCTTCTAAAAGACATATCAGAGTCTCTCTCCTATTTGGAGATTGCCCTTAACTGATGCACAGTCACCGGCTGTGATTGCCCTGGCTAGAAGGAGAGAGGAACTTGCAGCACTTGAGTATCCATGAGCTGTGAATGATGAATGGTGGAGGAAAAACAGTTTTAAACAGAAAGCAGGAGACTACACAGGTCTGTATCCAAGTATTACTGTTAGTAAAGTACTTCACATTTGTTGAATAAGGGGTTCAATATAAAAGTCATGTGTTTATATATGTTATGTGTCCAGTCAGTGATTTGTAATCATTTATAAAACATTGTTATTGCAATTTATAAAAAGCATCATCTGGCCAATAATATTTTTTTTATCTAGAAAAACATTATTTTAAAACAAGTGGCAAAATGAGCACAACTTTAACCAGTAAAATTCTAAGTACAGCTTTGAAGATGAAATCCAGATCCAAGCAGACCACTCTCTGGAGCGTTTTGCTGTGTGATATAATCTTGCTCCTTAGCCTGCAGTGTAAAGAAGAAACACCCTATGTTCAGCTTTTCTTGTCCCCTAGCTGCACATTCATCCATCTCCAAAGTGCCATAAGCTCCGATTCCTTTCCTTCCCCTCTCCTGATGATGCGTGGGACCATACTCTGTGGCTGGAAATATCCAGGCTCTATACACAGGATCTCTTTCCTGTGCAGCATTCCAGGATTGGGAACCTGAAAATATTAGCTGAACCATGCCAAGAGCAAACGTAGTGGTAAAGGAACAGCAGATAGCCCTTCAGCAGAGAGCAGATATGCTCAGTGACATGTGATTGGGCTCTATTTTCTTCACTCTTTGTCAATCTGCTTCTGCAAGTTCTCTGTTGCTCACTTGATATTTTTAAATAAGCATTTTGCTAAATCGAGAACCACTACTCTGAATACTGCCATAGGCAACAAGCACACATAAACTCACAGTTCCCAAAATATGAAGGTTGGCTGCCAAGCAAAGCAAGGCCCTGCATTTGAAGGTGCTCTCTGCTGCAGAGAGCCAAGAGAGTGCCAGACTTTGCATGGTACATTAGAGGTACAGAGGTCTGCAGGGACAGAGCAATGCTGGCCAAGTGGTACCAACATTAAAAGGTTGCCATCATATCGTTTGTGGCACACTGCTTTTGAACCAAATTACGTGCATTATTTTTGTTTTGTCAGGACCTGTCAATGTGGAAGGCATGAGCATTCAGAGATAACGTGCCACTTGTTTCACTCTGTATTGCCCATAACAAAATAATTGTATCACATCTCCAAGATTTCATCAGTACTAAATAAAGACAATAAAACTGTTTTTCCATAGCAAGCACTACCAACAATTTATATTTTGAAAACCACAGTGTACTGTGCTGTTTTCATAGTACCTGTGGTATATAAGCCATCCTGAAAGCAAGAAAAAATCCTGAAGATTTGAATGGAAGTGACCAAATGTAACATAAAGCAGAAGTGATGTTAAATGCCTTCAAATAAGACAATCATATGAATAAAATGCGATGAAAACAAACATCAGCATAGCTAATGCTTTCCACTAAATTGTTAGTTAAGATTATCTCATTTTTTCTGCTTCCTGTTATACGTTTCAACTTTTTTTTTCTGAGTCTTTCCAAACAAATCTTTTTACCATAACGCTCACTCTTCACTCTGAGTGCAGTTTGTGAGTCTTTAGCTGCTAACCCCAAGTTCAGCCTTGTCCATGCCTCCAACTTTAGAAAGCACAAGGAAATTCTTCAGTACCTAATGTATCTCTTCTCAAAAGCTCAATTAATGTAGCATATTCAGAGAGACAGACAAGTTGCATGAAGATTAGAAGACGTAGCTGCCATTAATATTTCTTCTTTTTCTCCAACAGTCACCACTGTTAATAGTAGAAAAATAAACCTCCACATGAGCAATTGTGTCTAGTAAACCAGAGATAACACACACGGAATTATATGCAGGTAAATTATTATTGGAGAATATAATACTGATATCCCAGAGTCGAAAACACCCTCTTCTCCAGTGCAAAGTGGTGAAAGATTGTTAGAATTTCAAGTAAATTCATTGTAATAAGTACTTAATTTAATATTTAATTAATTAATAATTATTTCTGAACAATCAGCTAACATGATATGTTCTCCCTCATAACATATTCTCCTCCATAATTTCATTTGGGAGAGAAAAAAAAAAAGAAATTTCATCTCCAGTGCAAGGTCCACTTGCTTACGCACTCTTAAAAAGAAGAAAATCTTCCTTTAATTCTTTTAATACTTTGTTTGCAATTAGCACTTCATCCATTCAACTGGCAGTACCATGAAAAGAAATTATGTGGCATCAGGGATTAGACGAAACAAAGAATAGCTGTTCCCAGGACGAAGATGGATCAGTACTAATGGGAAGAGGAAAAGATTTGAACAGTTTAGTTTCACAGTGAATTATTCTTTGGTTAACAAGTACTCAATTCAGACTGTAATCCATATGATTTACATCCATTTGGCATCTAGGCAGTCAGTGATCTGGTCTTAGTCATTTCTTGGCCTAATCATAGCAATGCAAGGGACCTGAGAATGAGGGTCAAAGCTTAGTCTATATGAAATTCTGCGGTACATCTTGGTAACACAGGCAAGCAGGCTGATATTCCTTTGCATACTGACCCAGCTTCATGCCAAGTTCAAGGTTTTGGTCCACATCACCAATGTATTGTATGAGCTTCACCCAAAATATGCAAATGACCCCCCAAACCTGATGGCTGATAAATGCATTCCAATGCAAGGGAGCTCTATAGGATAAAAGCCATCTTTTTAGGGTTGTTTGCTTAGTTTTTAGTCCAGCCAAAGGCTTTTGATATAGAAGACCTTCACAAATGTATTATTCCAGATGGAAAGCACAAGTTCTTATAAAGTATTTAACCAAGGTAATTCCATGCACGTGCTTTTGTTGTTGTATTACTTTTAAACCTACCTTCTTGTCAAAAGCCCTGTAGAAATGCTGCTGTACTTGCCAAAGACAGGAGATGAGAATATTATGATTCCTTAAGGTAGAAAGCACTCTGATAGCATGGCGATGAGCATCCCATGAGAAAGAGGAAAAAACAAACACAAACATACTCCATTTTTGAAAATATCTCAAAGAAGTTAGCAGTTACAATCAACTAAAACGTTTTCGAAAAGACATAATTGCAGCTCAGATGACTTGAATCACTTAAAATAGTCCTTGAAAAAAAATCCTCAAATAAGCTACACAGAAAAAAGGGATCTGAGAGGTGAAATTGGAGGTCAGGAAGATACTTTGAAGATGGAACAAGATATGGAGGATTTAAAAGTGGAGTTAGTCGGAACTGTGCTTCCCTTGTAGTATCAGCACCCAGATGTGCACATCACTAGTGTAATATCTCTATTCCAACTGATGCTGATTCACCCCTTGTTCTTCACATACCACAGATTATTTGTACTTTTACATAGAAATCGGAATCACTGTGGCCTCGAATCGTGAGAAAGGGAAGCAGAGAACTGAAGGAGATTATGAAGCCTGTAGGCCTAGAAGCAAAGCACATACACTGTGAGCAACAGGGGTGTCTACCTCAGAGCTTGTCTAAGCAACAACCACAGAGGACCTGAGCTACATTGATAACGATGGCAAAATCATTTTAATCTCTATAGAAAGAAATCCAACAAAAAAAACCACTGCAATTCAGTATTTATCTCTTCAGCTGCATGCTACTATTTTACCTTAAAGAAATGTTTGATTTAATGAGAATGACTTTGTTGTGGTAGTAACAAAAGAAAGAGACAATAATCACCTAGCGATCTAAGGCTATGCTTTCGCAGATCATGTTTCTAAAATTGTGCAGAGCAAAATATAAACGTTCCTCTACTATGTCAGCTAAATCCTACATGAATATGAGTAGAGAGACATTTGCATGAGTAACATGTTTAATTTTGTATCTGCTTAAAAGCACATTACCTACTTATACCCACTTTGCAGCATAACATTTTTTTAACAACTCGAAGTTCCCCATAGAACCTGTATGAGAGGGCACTGCAAAAATCATTTGAGAGAATTTCAGTTCTCATGCACTTATCACTAAATGCCTTTCTGAACGTATCTTAAAGAAACGTGTGCAATAAAATATTAGTGCTACTTACAATAAAATAGCAAAGAGCAGATCTCAAGAATTAAGCTTAATTCTAACAATATTGCCATTGGAACTATCATTATCTTTTGTTATATCTGAATTAGGTTTATTTTAAATGCAGAGAAAGTATTTGCCAGGACATATATCGGTCCAAAAGTTGTTTTTGTTCTTTTTTCAAGCGAGCCTGGTCGCTTTCTTTACCTGGACGTTGCACATGGAAGCGGTGCTGGGCAGCGTGGTGCAGAACGCAATGTGTGACCTCCCTCTGCTGGCCCTTCCCAGCTCTGCTCCCAGAGCCCCGGCCTCCTCCGGAATTAATACAAGAAAAAAAAGTAAAGAATAAAACCTAAATTTATTTTTGCAAGTAATTAATTCACACCTGGGTACATTAGTTGCAAAATACATACGTATATATGTATAAATTATATCACTAATTACACTGTAATTGCATCACTTCCGTGGTGTGGATTTTTTTTTTTTTTAAGGCACTGTTTTTAGACAAAACAAATCAATTAAAATTAAGTTGGTGGTGATGTTCAATGCAATGGGCTGTTTTGAGAGGCCACATGTGATCCACAGCTATCATGGTCAGAACGCTTTTGCTATCTGCAAATGTTCAGAACGGCTGCCTTGGGAGTTCAGCTATCACAGTAAAAATGCAGAGCAAGAAGCAACTTGAGCACGGGGGAAGGAGACAGGGTGATAGGGATGTTTTTCTGTGACTAACCCTCCCTCAAGCATACACCACGGTATATCTTGGGTTGCATAAGGCCAGTTTCTGTGTTTCTCTAGACATTAATAATCACTAATAAAAATATGCCCTTTGCACAAGTTTTTTTTTTTTTTTTGCTTTCTTTTTTTTTCAGCATCTTTCCTCTGTTTTTCTCTGATTTCTAAAATAAAATTAAATAAAGGATAAAGTTTAACATTCAGATTGGATTCTCCATGTTGGCTGCCAGCTCATGACCCTTTCTGAGATCTGAGAAGTACCAATGCTTGAACTTTAATTATGGAATTCTATGACTAAATGTATGGAAGGTTTTGAATTATCAGATTGATATTTTTATATTAATGCATTTTTCATTATCAAATATATTTCAGTTATGTTTCTCTCCAGAATGCTTCTAGCAGAAAATTGTCTAAAAGTTCAAGACAATCATAAAATCATAGAATCGTTAAGGTTGGAAGGGACCTCTACATATCATCTAGTCATCATCTAGAGATCATAGAATCATAGAATCATATAATGCTTAAGGTTGGAAGGGACTTCTAGAGGTCAAGTCATCAAGGATCTAGTCATCATCATCATCTAGTCATCATCTAGAGATCACACGCAGGGACACCTAGACCACGTGGCACGGGATTTAATCCAAGAGGGTTCTGAGGATCTCCAGAGACGGAGACTCCACAACCTCTCTGGGCAGCCTGTTCCAGTGCTCTGGCACCCTCACTGTTAAAAAAAACTTCCTTAAGTTCCTGTGGAACTTTTGGTGTTTCACTTCCTGGCCAATCATTGCAACAGATTTAGGTTTCACCATAGCAACATTATTTAACAGGCTTAGTCTTCATAAATGAAAATAAAATTAAGTAAGTCTTTCATTAAAACTCAACTACGTCATATTTCATTTGGAATTGGTGGGGTTTTTTTTTATTGTCCTGTAAAAATGATGTATCAGCCTGATACTACAGATGAAATCTTGGCATCATTAATGTCAATGACAGTTTTGCCATGGAACCATTTTTTTACCAAAAATATTTAGGCTATTTTTCCAACAACTCAGCCCTGAGGAGGCCACACCTGGAGTGCTGTGTCCAGCTCTGGGCTCCCCAATACACGAGTCATGGAGCTACTGCGGGGAATCCAGCAACGGGCTAACAAGGGACTGGAGCCTATCTCATAAGAGAAAAGGTTGAGAGAGATGGGACTGTACAGCCTGGGCAAGAGAAGGCTGAGGGGGGATCTTATAAATGTGCATAAGTATTGGAAGGGTGTAGAGAAGAAGGGGCCAGACTCTTTTCAGTGGTGCTCGGTGACCAAGAGGAGAGGCAATGGCCACAAACTGAGACATGGGCAGATCTGAACATGAATAAATCTTTTTCACTGTGAGGGTTCCTGAGAGCTGGAGCAGATTGTAGAGAAAGAAGGTGGAGTGTCCTTCCTTGGAGATATTCAAAAGCTGCCTGGACATGATCCTGGACAATGCACTCTAGGTGACCCTACCCGCACAGGGAGATTGGACCAGATGATCTCCTGAGGTGCTTTCAATTCCAGCTATCCCAGCACCCTGGAATTCCAGCAATGGCATTACTGAAAACATTTTAGCCATCTTTTTGCTTCAAGCAACAATTAAGTATCTCAGACTGTCCCTCAATGCTAGGCACTATTTGTTAGTCAACTTCTGTAAGTCAGTGAAGCTTTTTGTTGTTGTTGTTTTTGGGAATTATTCACAATTTATCCCTATTTTAATTATTTATTACATTACTTAAGTGATAAGTTGTAAATCCATTTCAATTCATTTTACTTCTGAAAATATCTTGGGCATTCTCTAACCTCTTTTCCTTCCACTCACTCATCCTCTCACAAACACAGCAAACTCTAGGGGAGTTCCTTTGCCTATAAAGAGGATTAAAATGACCATCATCATTACATTTATGATTCTTTGCATGTGGATGCAGTTGGTTTGTTTCTTTGCTTTCCCTGTTAGGAAGGTGAAAGTGAACTTGATCAACACAGAAATGTCTTTACTGGAGGGCATGTCAGAAGGCGATATAAACAAACAAATATGAAAATTGCCTTCTCTAATTATATAATTTCAAACACATTCAGTCTGAGAAGTTAGCACTATATGACCTGATTAAATATTCATAGTACTGTTGTTTTCCTTGTGATTTCTGCATGTGCAACCTCTAGCTGTTTACTGACATCTTCAGCCTCGAGGCAGAAGGTGTTCACATACATTTATAAAGTAGCCTTCAGTGAAGACCAAATCCAGAGGGTGTTGAAGTTGTTCATACCCCCACCCATCAGTCCATCTACAATGTAGTGGTGCACCCCAAATGAATTAGCAGCAAGCTGTGAGCCTGTAACTACTTCATTTTCAATTTTCTAGCACACACTGCTGTCTCCTAAAGTCATTTCTTTAGAATCTTATATTTTTTTGTTGATTACTTTGTTTATAGTGACTTTAGTAAAATGAGACTGTTGCTGGTGTTGGAATTTCAGAGCTAATATTTAATACTCCGAGAACAGGAATAGTGTATCCAAATAAAGAGTTATTTATTTTATATTTTTTGTTTAAATTTATTAAGGTACAGTGTGTATATATTTTGATTTTCTATTATTAAACAGAGCCAATAGTAACAACATCTTAAAATATGATTTTAAATATTTACAGTATGCATTATTTAAAACAATTGAAATAAAAGTTGAACATCTACCACACTTACCAACATCTTCTTTTACTTAGCAGGACAGTGTATAATATTTCTTCTAGCAGGGTTTTGCTATCATGAATGCACATAAAAATAAAATTTTAAAATAATACGGCCACTGATAAATACCTTCTAGATTAAACAAATCAATTATTTTACATCAAAATAAGCACGGAAATTGATATGTGAATTATTTTTAAAGTGTGAAATGTAACAGCTGGAAGTATCTTTTAAAGAGATACTCTTGTAAGAGCTTTGAGTGACAGATGAGCTTGAGAATTGCAGTCTGCCTCCAAATACTTTGAGAGTTAAAGGGAGGCTACAGCTAAGATAACTGCCTCAAATGAGTTAAGCATCCACTGATTGGAAGCTCTTCAAGGTCTGCATATAAGTGCTAAGCAAGAGTGTTTCTGCTCTGAGTTACATAGCCTTGGTATATTTGTGATAACCCTTTACCAGAGAGATTTTCACTTTACTAAACCTGGAGACGAATCAATTGAAAACTTTCAGGACTTGACATATAGTTTAGAAATACACCAGACATCTGCCTAATATCTAACCAAAGACATTTTCTTGTGACACACTATTCTGATCTCCTGGCCATTCTATAATTATAGCAGCAACGACAACAACCCTAGGCCTTTCCTGCCACAGCCTCAAGAAAGTAAATAATCAGAAGACTTTTACCTCAGATATAAATGTTATTATTAGAAAAAAATTATACACTTTCAAATAACCAAATAGCAATATTTAGAATGAGTATCATTTGTATTTTCAGAAACAAAATTTATTATTACTGTGCAACTTCATGTTAGACATAAGCCATAACAGCAAGTTCAGCAATAGATAACAGCTACACACAATTTGTCTCTCCACCTCAGTAAGTGGTTATACTTCGCTTTAAAGCTTTTAGTCTCAAAACGAAAGCAGGTCATATGTTTCTAAAGTTAAAACCAAGAAATTAGATTTGTCTTCAAAAGCCTGACACATATGGTATAAGGTAGAAGTCAGTAAAGTCAGGTAATATGTTGAGACCCTACATTAAGGACACAAATGTTCATGGTGTTCGGTATGGAAATTTATCTGTGCATCAGTTCCATATGAGAATGACATAATTCTCGAGTATGGGGTTTTAAGTAGCATACCATAAGGAATAACAGGAAGCCAGGTCATATTCTTAGTGTCTCAACCAACGATTGTTATTGTGAATCTCTGGATAGAAATCCTGTGTAAAGAAAGTTTTCACTATTTAAGGACTTCAGACACTGTTAAGCTGGGAAAGGTAGTCATAAATAATACCTGGTGTATCTTACTTTAGAATATATGACAACAGAGACACAAGAAAAACTACAGTTTATGTATCAAAATACACATTACCTCTTTGCAAACTCTTTATGTTATGCTTTTACTTTATTATTCCCTACCTCCTCTAAGAACGTAGCTTATCTGGCGGGATAAACCATCTTGAATCTGTTCTCAAGTATACAGAACAGCAGATATTTGGTAAATTGCTGCTTTCATACTCTATTTCCTTCCTACTCCCATCCTCAATCCTATCTTGATCCTTCTTAGCCTCTGTCACAGGGAAAGACCAGCTCCCACGAGTAAAGTGCACAGTTATCCACCTCTCTCCTGCAGCTTTCCCTAACCTTTGAAGGATCTCCTAAGAGATCGGATGGACTCGGGGCAAAATAGCAAGAGAATCAGATTAGCAGCAGTGTAGCATGACCTACTTTTAACCCAATAATGGATATTTTTTCCCATGGTCCATTTACAAGTTGAAACATTTCCAGTTGGTTGTTTCCCTATATGTTTAATTCACAAACTCCCTTAGTTCACTAGCGTAAGGCTGAAGTCTACCAGTTTAGCCTCTGCTGCCTGAGCCTTTCCTTTCAGTGTTAATATTAACATTTTTGGCATCAAACTGTCTTATATAACCCTGTCCAACTTTAAATTTTGTTTTCCCTTTGCTTTCAAGCCTACAGCCTATTCATCTTATGCTTCAAAACCAGTTTTCTTCAAGATTAAAAATTGTGTGAGGTACAACTTCCTCAGAATTTTTTTGTAATGCCTTTTAGCAACTAGTTTTCATTACCTACAGCAGCCAAAAACTATCTAGATCATGTGCTTCCAAATTAAGCATTTGTTAGAAATAGAGCAACTCTCTACCTTTGTTTTTGCCTGCACTAGTACTTTTGTCCCTAAAAAAGCAGCATTTTCTCCACTCACCATCTACATATTATACAACCTTTGGACATTTGATTTGGATGAGCTTTACTATGAGCTGAGGAGGTCATTTTTCTTAGATTATTAATTGCCATATCAGTTACAGGTCAGTAGATTCTCAAAGGCAAAGAAGCTAATAAATACTTGTTTTAATCAGTGTCAGAGTTTTAAACAGAAATCTGTAGTTTTCAATATAAAAACTTGTTCCAGTTGTGTCATATTAGAAACTCTTTCATATTTATTTCTTCAGACCTCCTAGGTTCCTCTACATTTTAGTTTTTTACTAAGGGACCCATTCCCATGCACCTCTGTAGAGTATTGCAGAAGAACTTAAAGAAAACCCAAAAAGTCACTGCAGCCTGTCTTCAGATTATTCCACAAATCTTACATTTTTTCCTTAGCCACTCTATTATACTACCAAAAATGCCACGTTTTCAGGACTGCTTTTCTGGAGCTTTGGACCATTGCCAATCATCCAAAAAATGTTACTCTTCTTCTATCTCTTCTATCTTCTATCATAGCTACCTTTCCTAGAAAATTAAGCAAATTAAGGAATTTTAGCTATTTCTTCTCTTTAGAAGAAAGAACGAAAAACATCAGCTTCTTCTCTGCATAGCTGCTCCCTATGGAAAACCCTAGATGAGAACTGAAACTCACTGTAACAATTTTTCCTACACTGTATTCTTGCAATAGAGGTGGACAGAGACATTTTTTACCACACAAGACGTTCTCTGAGCCTGCAGAACCAGGTGTGCTGAGACCAGAGCCTGGCCACGGGCTCTTCTCTGGCCAAGTAAAGTTCAGGAAGCACTGAGCAAGATTTGGGGAGGTCTGATTCATGATACTCCCTGTTGTGGCTTCTATCTGCAATACTAAAAGCTTAATTTGTGCATTTACAGGGAACTCAGATAACCATGCAGGCATGCTGAGATTAAATTTGAGACTAAAACATATTAGCTTTTATTATTTCTATTGTGATAACACAGGGAGATCTCAGCCCTGTTTCAAATTCTGTTCTGATATACTATGTGGGAAATATATACATAAGATAGACCTTTCCTAATGGAAAACATTATTTAATGTTTTTTTTTTTCTGCAGCAGATGTACAACTTTCTTTTCCACACAATCCAGGGAAATCTGTTAAGTATATAACATAAGTATTTTCTTAACTCTGATACTAAGTACCATTTATAACTGTCTGTCTGTCTCTGGAGTATGCTTCACTAATAGCATTCTCCAGTCCTCTGCATTACCAGTGCTCTGTCAAATGTGATAGGGTCTAGGCAATGGGATCCAAAAGAGGCTAGTTACAACTCTGTCATGGTGCCAAATGTAAATATAAATCTCTCTAATTATAAGTGTTTGAAATATAGATGGATCAAATGGCTTTATGGCAATTTAAAGCTTAGAGATTGAAACTGTTTAAGTATAATGGTGTAATGTATGGCTTTGTGCCTTCACTTCTTTTAGGAAAGTCAAAGGGAAAAAGAGCAAATTTCCTGGTGGAAAAGGAGGTATTATGTCTTTAGAATGAACTAATGTTCCATTGTTTTGAACAACATTAGTAAAACATATTATCTAGCAATATTCCTCAAAAAAAAAGAAAAAAAAACATTTTTAATATATAAATATACTACTTTTTGCTGAAGAAGTGCATAGGGTCTTCTTATTCTTGAGGATATATTTATGATTCCAGGCATATTCAGGTATAAACGGAAAATAAATGCAATGAACCATGAGTTCCTGTATGCTTTGAAATTATTCTGAATGTATAAATATTCATATAAGTGTGCACATATATATCATAATACTACTAACTATATACTGACCGGATCCTGACTTTCCCTGCTATAAGCTCTGTTTACAGTGATGTAGCTTCACTGAGGTCAATCTATGCCCAAAACTAATTTATTGACAACCTAGGATGCAAAATAGAAAATGCTTAACTACTTTGCAATGATGTGTTTCAGCACTTTTAGGAAATAACTTTTCTTTTTATCCCAACAGTGTAGATGTGATTGTTTGACCTTGATAAACATCAAGGAAGTTGGGGAATGTCGACTAATCAATTTAAGCACTGCATTGTTAGTGGATAGGTTCTTCTCCAAAGTCAGTAAAGAGTACTGGTTTTAATCAATATAAGGGATGGATTTCCAATTCATATTTGTAGCTCAGTGACAGTTAGATACAGGGACAGTGCAAATCCCATTCCTGATGTTCTTTATAAGAAATATTTCCTATGATCTTTCCTGTGGATTTTAAGCAAAAAGGATACGCAAGAAGAGATGAGACCTTTTTATAAGTTATAGTAATGGGTGGTGGCCTTCAATCAGCACTAGGTACTAGTGGAATTTTGTTTTCTGCTTTCTCTCCTACCATGGAGTTGTCTAAGAAGCCATTGGCTCTACCTGGAAGCATCTCAGCATTACTCTGCAGAGTTCTAATTTCCCTCTACAACTATAAATATTTTAAGCCACAAACATGAAGTAGTTGTCATATTACCATAAACTTTTTTTGTGGCTGTTTATGAGGCTAATGCAGGAGAGAGGAGAGCAGAACAGAGCAGAACAGAGCAGAACTTCAGACAGTTTATCCCTCCCAATCTTCCAACAGACCCATGCTGGTTTTTGGTCACCTGTGTGTGAGAGGTATGAACTTTCCTTGTCAGTGAAATTCAGTCACTTGAAGCCCAAGCATCTGTGCATAGGGTTTATTAGTATATTGACCATTTTCATGGCGGAGGCAGCACCTTGGCTGTTATCCTGCCTTGGACCAACAGCCTGACATTCTCCCCAAGGCCTCTCTTGAGAAGATTTAGATCCTCACCCTGTCTCAGCTTCAGCAGTTCATTCACCCCCAGAAATGCTGATCCCCCTGGTTGTTTAATGCTCATTGGTAATTAAACAAGTTGGCAAGGCTTGGGCATAAGGAGAGTCCTACAGATCCAGCAAGCCCAACCAGTGACCTTCACATCAATGGGCTTTGCAGTTGGGAAATTAAAGCAGACTAAAACCCAAACCACACAGTTGCCATCTGCATAGTATTGTCCATGTCATGCTGCCTGTTTTTTATCTCACACTGCAAAGGTTATACATGAGATAAAGTGTGTCTGATTTACACTTAGGGGAACAGATAAGTTAGGAATGCTTGGAACAGTCAATTAGTGTAGGCAAAGACATTTGATACTCGTATCAATAAATAAGCCAATAACTCGATTAGATTTTGCACTGTTTGTGAGGCATATTCATTGGAATGACTGTATACCCCTGAGGACTGACATCACAGTTTAAAGTGATTGTAAAAAATTTCCTCTATTACCTCATGGAGTCCTGCAACAGCAGGTGATTTTCATAGCTGTTTCTATGACAGGAAAAAGTAAATATTATTTTTCAAGAGCCTAATTTCCTCCCTTCAATGCTCTATTTTCATGTAATGAAATCTGAATCAAATGTCTGTAATGAAGTTAATAACTCTTGATTCCTTTTCCTAATCTGAAATACTTTAGTCTTAAAATAACTAATAAACATTATTTGATTACAATAAGGCAGCTTATCCTGGATCTTTTCACATGCAAGAACGTGAAACAAAACCATGAAAAATGCATGTTTGTAGGCTTATATTTAGCCTAAATAATCCTACTTAAATAAAGTACTGAAAAAATTACGTGTTTCTATTAATGATATTTTTTTGTGATCGTTTCCTTTTTCTTTCCATGTCGTACTGAGTAAGATATCTGGTATCATACTCTCAAGCTTTTATTATGAGTTATTTAACAATCATTTAAATATCTGTTCTTAAACTTATGTAGCAGGAAAAAAAAAAAGAGGTTTTCAGGCACACAAATCTCTCTTATGTGTGAGGAAAAGCAGTCTATCTTAAGGCTTACCTGATTCTTTTAATTCTGCCAGTTTGCCTTAGGCATTATGTCTCTTTCTCCAAACTGTGCATTACTTATCTCTTTAAACTGTGACAGCTAATATCTAATATGGCTCCTTTAGATTATCCAAAGTATTGTTTTCTGAAAGAACATTATGCCTTATGAAAAATAACTACTACTTTAAGTAATCTAAAAGCTTCAATTAGTCATCAGCTATCAACCAAATGGACCTGCTGTGGTATCAGTACTACATAGTCTTCTGTATGGCCACATCTTTACTTATTTCCAGACTGATTCTTTATGCTAAATACAGAAATAGTCACCTAGCTACTATACTAGAAGCTGAAATTGAAACTTGCAATGTTCAGCATGTCTGTTCAATTGTTATTGATTCTTGCACATTGTTTTATATATCTTTACCCAAATGTTATTACTCCAGCCCTGGAAGGCAAGTTATTCTTTCCATAGCATATTCTGGTCCATAATCAGCAAATTTGTACTGTGAGCAATCTTTATGTTCTATTGACTTTATTTTAATTGTAATATGTCTTATTATGTTAGACATAATATTATGTTATGCATATATATGTTTTGAATTAATTTTACCATTGCTTAAGTAACTTTCCTAACAGGAGCAATTTCTAAACAGGTAAGGTCGTTCAAAAGTTATGCAAGACTCAGACTCATTTCCTGCAGTTGCCTTGAAGCAATTGCAAAATACTAACATAGAATTGTTACAATACTTTGTACAACATAGTTTGAGACTATGGCTTACAAGTCCTTTGAAGTCATAAAAATATTTTCCAAGGCTATGACAGCAAGACTACTCATGGTGGGATTGTCTAAAGCGTGAAGGGAGGGTAATCAGTATAAAAAGACTGTGAAGGTTATGAAGGTGTATTTGTTCTCTCTTTACAGAAAAAAAAAGGAATCTGCATTGTCACCACCTCTTTAGCTTTGTCCATCTCACTTAAGTAACAGGCATTCACTACGATGTCAAATCCCAATCAAGGCCATAATTAGCTACATATGTATATGTTATTTAGAGGTTTATAGTATGCATTCTTTCTACAAAAATAGATGTAACTGATGCAGTGCATTTCACACTGAAACATGCTAGTGTGTCACCAAACAGGGAAGGGACCTGTCCTGACTGAAAACCTATTTATTAGCAGACGACCTGTAGTCTAACAGTCCAACCAGAAGATGAAACAATCCTCTGTTTAATAATAAGCACGGACAAACTATCTCCTAGATAAGAAGGGGAAATGAATAAAAATGAGAGTGAAAGCTAAATTTTGTCCAAATCACCTCCGAGAATTCAAAGCAAAATTTGGCTGCAAATTTGGACATATTCCACCCAGGAAAAATATGAAATCTGAACCTATCACTCTGAAGGTAAATCCTGCAGAGTGTGTTAAAAGTTAGGAGCTGAGGGGAGCTCACTTTTACCACTGAGTTCTCTGATGGAAGTTTCTGAATTAGCCTCAACTAATGCCCAAGAGGTACCTAAACTGGTACCTCCTCAGATCAGCCAGTCACCTGAATTAGGCAGCATGACCTTTCCGATATACCTGGTGTAAGTTATACTGTTTTTTCTTTTACTTCTTTATCTATAGTTTTCATAAATAATAGTAACTGCATTGTCTGCATGGCATATGATGAATATGGGGAATTTCTTCTTCTACTTGCTTTCACCTTGTTTGATTTAAGTGTAAGCTAAAGCTTCTTAATAAGACATTGCTTACCTAAAGAACAGAGTAGGTCTATTAACTGAGGAAGGGAACATTTTCACACCGACTTTGGTTCTCCAGAACATCCTCTGAAGTATTCAGAGAGCATTGGAGTGGGTTCCTCTGTCCAGGGTCATGGGTCAGATAGAGGAGACTGAAGGAAGGCAGAAGAGACTTCAGTAAACATTAGCACCGCTAAAGATCTTCTGGCCTGTGGGAAGTTATTGCAGCAATCCATGAACATTAAGAATCACAGGGAGCATAACACAAGCTCTTTCACTATGTTTTGTACTTGCCCTTCCTACTGTGAAAGCTATATATTTCAACTTCCATTAGCCCAATTATGCACTTGCAAAACATTTGTCACAGCATGCTTTTCACTCAAAATCCATAGGAATCCTATATGTTGTATATAACATCATGCCTATGTAATCACTTGGTATTTTGGATACTTTTCATTTCTCTGGTCAGCATTTATATTTGCCAGTTTGCTCCCCCACACTGTAATAACTTCTTTTTTTTTTCCCCTCTTAATTTTCACCTCTAGTGTACTTATCCATTTTCTCATTCAGTTACAATTCTCATTGGCTGTGTCTACATTTTGACTGCAGATTAAATCCAGACTCTGCTGGAATAAGAACACTCCCACTACATGATGCAGAGTGCTGATAAAATTACACTTGAGCCAGCAAAGTAAGTTTATAGAGCTCAAAAAATGTTGATGAGTTAACTTTGTGCCAGCCGACTTTATGCTAAGTCAGGACTATTTGACCATGCCAAATCTCCCACAGCTAGTGAATCTCCTACAGATAGCCTGTGAGCCTTTTCACAGCCCCTTCCAGCTCCTTTTCTGCTTGCTTTCCCACAGAGGTATGCGTGGTCCTTGGAAGCAGCCTTGCATCCTTTAATGCAGACACAGGGCACTATATTTCCCTTTTTCTTTAGTTCTTATTTATAGTCATGGACCTTGACAAGGACCTACCATGCTCTGTGTCTGTATATTGGCCAACTACCTTAGGCTTCACTACCACCACATAATTCAATATTAAATACACCGCTGTGGTTCCATCCCTGAGACAGAGCCAGTTCTTAAGCCAGATCAAGGCCATGTGTGTAACCATTTTCATCATCCCAGATCTCATCTTGTTCATCATGACCCAGAATGATCACAGCTGCCAAAGCTTTAGTGGGAGGTTCTTGTACAGGTCTCATCGCCAGCAAGGATTTTGTATGCTGCACTATTACTGTGCATGAAGGCCAATGAGTATGTTCTGTCTTTGCAGGACCATGGTCCTGTGCAGCCTTGAGCCCTGCAGTCCAGTCATCAGCATTCTCATTTGCACAGTTTTGCTTTGGGCTAGCTGAAATTCTCCCATGGACCTGTGGCCTTCATGGCCAGACAAGAGGTCCTGATTTTGCTTCATTTATTGGTACAAGAGCAGCTAAAAGACGAGCTGGGCTTGACTAAAGTAAAGGCTCTGAAGAAGAGTCAATGGAGATTGAGGGTTGTAAAGGCTGAATGGATGCTGCGAAGACATATCAGAAGTATCATGAGAGCTTGGGAGCAGCCCAAGTGAGACGCAATGTGTGAGTGCAGTGTCCTCTGCAGCGCACAGCCACTGTTTCAGGCTCCCCCTTGTTCTTCTCTTTGAAGAAAAGAGGGAGCATCTGAGGACAGAGTCTGGACCATTTCTGAAGGTCTTCAAGACCTATATATATATTCTTATCATTTTTTAAGCATACAGCCAGCTCCTAGGCATTTTGCCAATAAAGCAATTTAGTGTTGCTGGCTATTCTGGCCCTGCAAATCTGTGTCCGTGATTGAGGGTTTCTGACTGGACTCTGGCCATTCACTACCTAAATCCTTCCCCTCTCAACTTAACTTCTCAGTCCAGGATCCAGTGTCTCCTACCTGCGGATACTTCGACTTCTTGCTACACTGACACCCTGGGAAGTCATAAATCATGGCACAATAGCTGTTTCTTCTTGTCTCCTACATTACACTAAAAACCCTTCCTGGATTATTTTATTGATGTTGCATGGTAGACCATTTTAAAGATAAAAGGTAGATGCACACATATACACACACACACAAAAGAATAATTACGAATTTTCCAACTTAAAAGTGTATTTGGTGAAGTGAAAAGAATTTGGACTGATGTTCCTCCTCTCTCCCTCCTCCCACCCCGCCACCCCCCACTATTCTCATCCCTTAATATTCTCATTTAAATAATGTGTCAGAGGTTATACAGCTGTAGTTCATCTGGAAATAGGTAAAGAGAATACCCAGATGCTTCTTGGAATGACAGGCTTCTCCACAGAGACCACTTTTCTGCCTACACATTCAGTTTTTTGGAACATTTAGTAAAAATATTAATGCATGCTATTGTAAAAATATTTCAGTAATCCAGTGATTACACTGGTCACTGTTATCACGTAGCATAAACAGCTGCCAGCTAGGGTCAACAATAGGACTGTCCACCTCTGATGGTCCCCATGATTCATCATAGCTCCATCTAAGTCCTTGTCACTTATATACTAGATCCAGTGATGGAAGAGGCTGGAGGCAGCTTCCTGAATCCAGTAGTTATAAAATCTTCCCTCCTCCATCTCAGTGTTCCTTGCCCAGTGCCAGCCAGGCTCAGGATCACACAGATAGAACCTAACATCACCAGATTTGGCCTGGACAGATGATAAAAGCTAAGAGTCAGTGATAGCATAGAACTAAGTGACTTATTAAGATATTGGATCTGCAGTTAAATTTTTATGTTCTATTTAGGGAGTTTGCATAGCTGTAGCCAAAGCCAGCCAACTAGGCGCATGAGCTTGGACTCCAGCCAAGTGGATGGGTAATCTATGAAATTAAAATTGTGAGAGCAGGGAAGAGAGGACTCAAAGAAGAAAACATACTCTGGCCCAGAGTAGGTATAATGTTCTGTGGTTGTTCTGGGCCAGAGCCAAATGACAACTACAGCTGCACTCGATTACTTGCATACTAGCACAGACCCATAGCAGGACAAGAGTCAGAAGATAGCAGAGGTAAGTTAAGAAAGACCTACTAGAGTGTGTAGGAAGGTCTTTACTGGCATCTGGGTCTTACACCTCACACCCCTTCAATATTTAAGTCATTCTTGAGCAGTTTCCACAGTCCATGTCTCATACACCTTCCTAAGCAAGCAGCTCACTTCATTTCAATTCATTTCCAGAGATCAAATCCCAGTAGAACAAAAACAGGTGGCAAGCAATGCCTTCTGGGTTCAAGTATAGTTCTGTGATCCTGGGAGCTAAACATACATATTCTATATTTTGCCCAGTTTCTGTTTCAGCCTGTTTATGGCATTTGTTTTTCAAATTCCTTGCTTCAAAGTCTTCATGCTTTCTTCCTTGACAAATTCTGAGCTCTGAGCTATTCCTATAGTTAGTATCCCAGAACCTTCAGAGCTGGGTTAGAAAATCTGGGATTTAAAAGATGGTAAGAACTATACTGCTAGAACCCATAGAATAAAAGGGACTACCTGGAAAGCAAATCAGATAAAAAGTACTTGGGGAAAATGAAGCTGTACCTCATTATTATGAGTTGTATATCATTATCGCAGCTTACAGCAAGCAGACATCTACAATTTCCAGGTCTTCTTCTCTGATTTTCCTCTTCTGATTCTGATAGTGAGTGAATGGGCTATATATAGAGCGCTTCAATTACCCTGCTAAGTGCTTCCTCTGTGAGGTGTGATCTTTGACTACCAGGGCCCCATGCTGAGTGTTTTGTATCAGCACTTCAGAAAACCAGGCTCCCCTGGAACACACTACCCACATCCATAGTTGGTGTAGAGTCTCTTCAGGACTCTTCTAGCTTTGTGACACAATAACCATTTGTTTGTTATCAGATACTATTAAATATTCCAATTTCTTGTCTTGACTGCCAGTGATACAAGGTTACACTCGAAGAAGCAGTGATTTCTCCTTCTTTCCATTGGCTTCTAGTTGAAACACAATGCAAATTTCTTTCTGCTGCTCAATACTGCCTTTCTAAAGCAAGATAACATTCTGAAGGAATGCTGATACACAGTGAACACTATCATCCATCATATTTATGACTGTGAGTCCAGCTGCCAGTCTAGAGGGAATTATAAAGACTTATAAGTTTGTGTGTATAGTTAAAAAGATTTTCTACTGTTTCTGTTGCTGCTACGTCAGTTGTCCAGGTAGATGGCTAAGACATTATGTCAGTCTTACAAGGAAAGGTGAGAAAGGCAGCCTAGCAGGACTTCTAGGGTGATCATTACCAAAAGTGGTGACTGATTTTTCAAACAGAAGCTGAGTCCCCTCAAAAAGTTGCCAAAGAAACTACTACAGTGCACTGAGGTTGGCAGGCCACAACCCGTAAAATGTGCAGGTGGGTACAATATGTGGTTCAGTCAGTTAACCCTGAGCTTGTACAGGTACAAAAGACTCTGGTGTGGCCTTGCTGAATGAAATCTGTATTGCTATGCATTCAGCTGGATCATATCTGTGTAAGTCCAGCACTAATGCTTGCCTAAATGTGTTCTGAAATACAGGGTTGTACATACAAATTACAGGCTTCAGCAACTACACAGTAACTTCATTGAGTGACATTTCCTACACCAATGTGACCATGTCAAGCCATTCTATTTTAATAATATAATACAGAAATTATGGAGTTCGATTTTTATAAGTATCTGTAAGATTTCAGACTTAATTCAAATTCCTGTTTCCTGCCACTGCCTCTTCCAAGTTGTCTCCTTTCCCTTTTCTCTCATTTTCAAGAGAATTAGGACAACTCTCTTCATCTGCAAGTTACCCTTTGTCTGCTGTTGATTCTTAGCTACTTGGCTCCTTAAGCTTTTATCTAGGTCAGCCCTACCCTGTCACAGAGGTTTGGCAAATAGCAAACTGTTAACGCTGTTGGCAGTGATCAAAAGCAGAAAGACTTTTTCACCCCTCAGCTGCAAGTCGTTCTTCCTACTCAAAACAGACAGCCCCAGACTCTGCAAACAAGAAACTGCAGCCAAACCACAAATTCGACAAACTGCAATCAAACAAACCATTACTCAACAGATAAGCAAACAAATTAATTTACTCCCAGGGAACAAGGACTTTTTCCACACCAACTGTCACACAAAATCATGGTCTTTCCTACACTCTATTCTCTCTGACTTGGATGAGAGAGAGGAAATGTGTGTAAAAAAAAAAACTTTTTCAGACTAGCTTTAAAATTCTAAAGTCATATGAATTTTTCTGTCCCTAACCCAGGAAGATCTTAATTATTCCTTGAAAAACAATTAACTTCACAGAATCACACAGAATCACAGAATGGTTGAGATTCGAAGAGACCTCTAGAGATCACCCAGTCCAGCCCCTGCTCCAGCAGGGACACCCAGAGCAGGGGCACAGGGTCCATCCAGGCGGGTTTGAAGATCTCCAGAGCAGGAGCCTCCACAGCCTCTCTGGGCAGCCTGTGCCAGGGCTCTGGCACCCTCACACCAAAGAAGTTCTTCCTCATACGGAGATCAAATTTTCCAAATTTCAATAGACACCTTCTCTGCTCAGGAATTTCCGGAGCAAAAATGTTAATGATTATCAGGGTATTTAGTGAAGTTAATTTTTACCTGGACATGTGCTTTTGACTTCTGTTGGACAGAAGGACCTAGTATGGACTAGGTGGATCTACTATGACCATGTCCGTTTTAATAAGTCCCTCCATGGCATAAACAGTCCCTCCCCATCCATTGTAACGAAAAGCTCTGGGATAAAGACTCTCTTTCATAAAGCACAACCTGTAGCTTCAAATCAGGACTGGAGCAAACTGTAGCCAAATCTCTCAATTCCAGGTAAATACCCTGATGCAGGGCTATATGTAAACAGGTTTCTTAAAACCTCATTACCTCCCCTGCTGTCAGAAATTGTTTTGACCCCTACTCCATTTCTTAAAGTCTTTAAAAAACAGGAGTGGCTCTGAATCATATATAGAGTGGAATGCCTCCCAACGATGAAGGTAAAATGTCTAATCTTGGCAATGGATTATGCTAAACACTTCCTGTCAGCTAGCCTAGATGGTCAGAGTGCTGACACTTTCCATGCCCTGGGTGGCCAGCCTATATGTCTAATTTATATTTTGTGGGCTCCCAAGGGACGCAGGAGCCTAAAAGCAGTACGTTGCAATACCAGGGAATATAAACATTGCATGACACACTGCAGCACGTTCCAGATTATCAGCAATGCGATAGCTTCATTAGCAGGGTGCTCCACACTGCCCGATTTGCCCAAATTCTCAGCAGCTGGATTGCTCGTGGTAGCCAAACTGCAATGTGCAATACAGATGTATCCAGATCACAAGGTCAGAGCTTTCTGTGAATTTAGTCTAAATGCCTGTAATTCCCACTGCACTGAAGATGTTGGCAACATCTCTGACAGCCGAGTCACATTTTTAAATGTTTAAATATGAATTTAGACATATGTAGTGTTTTAGCATCTCATAATAACAATAAGAAAAAAAAATAATAAATCTTTCCTGAGGTTAACAATAGCACTAACTCAAAACCGATGAATTCAGATCACTCAATAAACCAGGGTCTTTCATATCCCATTTTACTTTATGACTTCTGCTTGACTGATATCAGCAGCTAGCACACGTGAGGAGATGTCAGGAGCTTTATGCTCTCTTCTGACCACAAAGGATCCCTTTTTTGTATCTTTTCTACTTTTTTATCCAGAAACCATTTTTATTATCTCTTTCTAAACAGTTCCTAGCTAGTAGGTGTTCTTTGTGAAACAAAAACAATCTATCAATAAATAACAGCTCAATTCAGGGAGTAAGCTGTGACCGCTCTGCAGCCACTAATGGCTATTCTTTGCTAAGACTCCTGAACCTTTTTCCTCACTCCTATTTAGTCTATCTTCAAAAATGGTTGCTGGTTCATATAAACATAAAACTTTTCCAAGTCTATTCTTGCTGCTACTACTTGCATTTCTTTGCATTTATGAAGGCACAGTCCCCAGGTACATAGGATGCAATTTGGAAAGACAGATAAAAAAATATGAGTGTGGAGAAGATATCTAAAATTAAACCTTAAGCATTGACTTCAAAAAAATACAGTTTTATTATTTTTTAATAAATCACGGCCAAGCACAAATATGGACTGACCTTGAGTATTAATCATGCTTTGGAAATGAACACATGCTGACTGCTATGACAATTTGGTGCTGACAGGTGCAACAAAATGCACACTGAAGAAAAATATTTGAACTAAGTACAGGTTACTGAATGACCAGTGTCAGCCCTGGATATGAACATAGGTATTCAGGAGATATGGAATGTGAAGAAGTTGTACATAGAGCTGAAATGTTAAAATGCTAAAAAGACCATTTTTACCAAAAGACCAAGAAGAAAATTTAAAAAATTATTATAACTTTCAGGAAATGTCAGCTTTACCTCTCCAGTAGTGCCTGTGGAATAGATCACACCATCCAAAAGATATTGCCGAAGTGCAGAGCACTGAGAAAGATTGGGGCTGTGAAAAACTTTTCTGTGAAGAGAAAGAGAAGATTTTGAAATTGTTTACTTTAGAAGAGAGGCAGATAAGATGAGACATGATAAAAACATGGAATTAATGTAATATGTTATCTCAGTGTTATAACACAAAAACAAATGAATCTCTGGAAAACGTCAGCTTTTTGTCAAAACTTCAAACTCAGAAAGCTATTGTCTGAAAACAGGAATATTGGGGATTAGCAATAAAAGTTTTAGTTTAGGAGGTTTGGGGAAAAAAATCAAGTTTTCCTTGGAGAGTAGACACTTTCAGTAGTAAAAATATTCTTGGAAAATTCAAATGCCTGGTAGAAACAAGGACAGAAACCATTTGATCATCCGTAATTTGTCTTCAGAAAGTAGTCTAAAATGATGTGATGCTGAGATGTCTGCTAGCTGAACTTAGCAGGCTCCTGCAAGGTATCTTCCCTAATGTTCAAGGAAAAAATCTGCTGTCATTATTTTCTCTGTAAAGGGTCCTTTTTATGAATGATTTTTTCTCTGAATCATATCCATCTTGATCCTGTCGACCTTCAAGGAACAATGCAAAATCACACATTCAAAAGTTCAATGTTCTTTTAACAAAATTTAAGTGAAAAAAAATGAATCAACCCTAATTTTAAGAAAGACTAAATGTTTTATCCAGATAGATTGCTGTTTGTTCTGGCTTTTGTCAAAAAGAGAGCTGCAGGAGTTTTCCTGTTTAGTTTTAAAGACAAGTCTGCAATTACTGAATTTTAGCATTGAAAACAAAGCTACATAGCTATTTCCAAGCTTGCTTTTAGTTTAGAAGATGTCACAAATGCCTACAGCAAAGAATGGGTGCTCTTTTATTTATGTACAAGAATTAAGTAATAATGAATTTGCCTTTAAAGCCGTTTATAATGCTGTGCGCAGTCAGCCAAGACAACAATCTGTATCTCTGCATGATCAAGTGAGCCACTTCTCCCATGCTCTTTTTTCACATATGAAAATGCCTTCTTAGGTAGCAAAACCAGTCTTTTGCACTGTAGCCACTACATACCCTGTTTTTACCAAGAAACAGCTCCTCATCTTTTGCAGAATCTTGGCAGAGATGGGATGTCTACAACTAGTATTTCCTTGCTTTCTTGGGCATTGTTAAAAAATTCCTATCGTACAGCTCCAAATCCAGATGTTTCCTTTCCATGGTGTGTTGACACACTAGCCCAGATTCTCATCTTGCTTCTGCTGAGTGTAAATCTGGAATATTTCTACAGAAGTGAAAGAAATAACTGAGTATAGTCCTTGTAGACTTTGTATAGATATGCTAGAAGTCCAGCTGAATTTTTTAATATCTGCTAGGGCTAAAGTATTTGTTTAAACAATCTGATTGGATGTGACTGGGAAAAGCACATCTCATCAGGCTTCTTCCACTTCTTAGAGAAGCTTCTAGCTTCAGTACAGGTGATACAAGAGCTTAGTACAGAAGTGAGGTAATTAGGTAATATCTCTGGCAGAATTAAAATGAAAGAGGTGAAAAGGCTTGTCTTTCCTTTCTTTTATTCACCTGGACAGTTTTGTCAGGAAAGGATGGAGATATGGGTAGCAACACTCAGGCATTTACAAATATTCACAGATGCTGGGCCAGAATATTTGCCAATCAAGGTTAGTAAGCTTATACAAGGTACATTTTACCCACTGCTCAAGGAAAAATTCTGCTATCAGTACTTTCTCTGCAAATACTACTCCTTTTCCCTGGGTAGTTTCTAATCATATCCAGTTTTATTCGATAGTTAATGAACTAGTTCAAATGAAAATCAACAAATACAGAATTTACTTCACTCATATCTCCCTGTAGTTTACAGATGGACAAGATCTGTTTCATGACACTTTAGATGCAATCTCACAGAAAACACTTTTTGAAATGTTATTTTGAAACTTGAAAATAATAATAAAAAAAACTTGTATTCATCCCAGAACTTGGTAAATGCCCTTGCTCTAGACTCAGGATAAGCCTTATCTACAGGATAAGGCTTAATGGTTCACCCTGCCTCCAGGTCCTCCTTCCCTCTAGGTTCTCCCTCATCCTCCACAAAGGCTCCTGTCTTACTACTAGCTGCATGTCTATGCTCGGGAAAGGATTGAGTTCTCGACCTCCAAGTTGATGGAGTCCCAGGCCTTTGGCAGAGGGTTAGGAGCTATTCAGTGTTTCCTATTACCTAGTTTTAAGGTTTACTATTCCTTGCAAGCTAAGTTCCTTAAGACACTATGAAACGTGCTTAAATTCTCCCCAGACATGTTTTTGCATATTTAGACTCACACAATTTGCAATCCACTCTTACCCTTACACACCATCTCTATATCGAGCAGCACCTAAACCCATGGAAATCTAATATAAGGAAACAACAAGAATAGTGTACCAGCATAAGCTTTTTAATGATATAAATTAAGCCATCTGGTATAAACTAAACCATATAATCTTCTTCTAGTTCTGTAGTGTGTTAATTACTCCAATTTATGTTCGCCTGTTACAAACAAAATCAGTATCTTAATATATGGCCCACTATATTGGTAATTATCCTCCCTCTAAGAGATTAACAAGGTTTTTATTTAGAGTTTCATTCTGTGAAGTATCTTGAAAAGCACAATCTCACCAAATACAATAATTGAATCTTTAATATCTCAGAAGTAGCATTCCTTACCACCACTGTTCTTCACCACAACTTTAAGACAAAAAGTAATGAGGAAATATACAATATAACTGATTAATTTAATGGACAGCGAATTATACAATTGTATATACTTAAAATATGGAAATAGTATGGCTTTCATCCATACTATGCATAATCTCATCCATCTGCATTCTCAAAGAACAATCTAAGCTTCAAGTTAGATTTGTTATGAATGTCACCACTGATGTATATTGACAGGTCTGTTCTAGCCTATGCTACATGATAGGAATTGGATTGGATTGGCTGATGTTTACTCCTGATATTAAGAAAGATCCTATTTTTCATCTCCCTTCATTTTCTGAAACAAAAGGAAAATAGTAAAATCTTACAAAATATATACAATATTGCCTTCTGTTAGAACCGAGGTATTCCACATAATATTTTGAAGAAAACTCTACACATGAATAAATCCATACCAGCAGTTTTTAAACTTCTCCTTTTCCTAATGCTATCAAAATACTGAAGACAGAGAACATAAGGAAAAAGGAAAAGTTTACCTGAAATATTGCTCTTACTGCTCCCCAGTTCATATAGAGATGAACTAAACAAAAGAATTCCCTGAGGTGAAATAGGAAGAGGCTGGAAGGATGTCCACTTATAGGCATTCCTGGAGGCAGAATATTAGACTGTATGGAGCACTAGTATGGCCATTCTTGTGTTCTTAGGGTGTAGTATTTTTAAGGTCTAGTGAAATGAAAATGCAATTCCACCTCCAGCAGCCTATCTATCTAGAACACTACTTTTTTTCCAAATATAGAGCTTCTTTACTGCTTTATATGATATTAGTAATGGGATACTTGGTCTTCAAGCACAAGAAATATATTTACTTAAGGAAAAAAAATGGATTTGGGATGAAGAGACAGTGGTCAAAAACTACAAAGAAAATCTCACACTTGCATTTATGAATAATAAATCATCTAACAGTTTTTATCACATTATGTTATGTAACTTATATTTTTTGACTTATAACACTGCCTTTATGTGAGTTTCCATAGTCATTTCATGTACAGGTCTACAAAACCTGCTATAGGATTTTCTACCTTTTTTTTTATGATCATAGCTCTATGTTTTTAATTAGGGAAGTCATATGCTTTGCATTACTTGGTTTGTAAGAATAATAGTTGCTTCCATATTCCCATTAAGCTCTAAAAGATTATCTAATTTATTTACAGGGTAATTTCATTCTATGTCCCTATAAAGAAGTAGAACTCTTTATCTATTTCTCTTTTAAAGGAGATCTTTTTTACCATAAAAGGAAAACAAAAAGACATTTCAAGCTGGATATTTAAGATAGTTCTAATTATCTCTGCTTGTCACAGTGAAAAGCATTACTGTTAAAATTTAGCAATGTCCTAAGCTATAAATGATCCCTACCAAATACCAAGAAGTAATGTTTTTCTCTTTAAAATGACAGTTTTCAAATTATTCTGCCTACTCTGGCTGTAATGGAAAATGGTTTACCATAGGAAATGGTTGACAGTGATCAAGAAAACAGACTTTTTGATGAACTATACAGCAGTCAACACATCACTGGCTGGCAAAACTTCTGTCTAGAGCTGTTCAGATCCTCCCACGCCATCCTTGAGCATTCAAAGTATTGAATTGTCACAACACATTGATGAAATCTGCTGGGATGGATGACAAGGGAGCATAGCTGGTTGGGTTGGCGTACAGACAAATGCATCTAGGATGCTGAACATCTTGTTGGCTGGAGTCCTGTGACGTGAGGTAAGTGGAGTCCCCAAATTTGTTCTGAGTGGAGGTGTCTTGCATGTTCAATAGATGCTTTAATGTGCCAGCACTTTTCACTGTAGACACCAGTGGTTAATAAAATGTTTATGAAGCATTGCATATTGCTAAAGAAAATAAACTAAAAGACCTCTGACCCTGAGGCCAGCAATAAAGGCACATCTTATATACACACAGCTCGCATCTCTTACCCTGCAGAACAGGATGGTCCCACACACATTGCTCACTAGAATGATTCCTGACCTGTGCTATCTCCAGCAATGTCAGCCTTTCTTTGGGAGGCTGTTTCTTGGTCAAGGGAATAGTTATAACAAGGGAAAGTTATAACAGCCGATAATTACCAACAGTGAAACAGCAGGAACAATCATACAGGCCTATGCATAGGCCTGCACATTGGCTGTCTTTATTTTACTAACAGATAGAATACAAGTGCAGTCAGCATAGGAAGAAAATTTATTTTAAAGGGAAATGTAGAGTTTTTATGCTAGTTCTGTATTAACATAACCTTGGCTGCTAGGATAAGAAGGACTGCCACCACAGAGAGGATGCCATGATCTTGCCTTGCTTGTTCTAAGGGTTGCAAAGTTACAGCTTATATCAGTTAGGACTCAATGTTATGTGGCTCGACAATCAAGGGAACTATCCATTTTATCTACAAAATTATTCCAGGGCCTATATCCACATGCAATATTGTCAGTAATAATGTCCCCTTGGCAACCTATCACATATTACCTTATGCATTCCTGCAAAACTGAAAACCTTGGGAAATGATCTGCTAACAGATGAAGGTTAATGAGGAATATTGTTTTATAGTAATTTAGATATAAAAAGGACATAGACTTTAGAGTCTATAAAAATGCATACAGCATACAAAAATCTGATATTTCTTTGTAAACGGAACATTTCACAAGTATTTTGGCTAAAGGGTTTTGCAAAGGCTGATTTAGATTTAATCGTGGCATAAGAACGAAACATAACCTCTGATCTTGAGTTTTCTTGCTGAACAAACTCTTTTTAAATATTCCATTTTGTTTCATGCAAAAGGGAGGAAAAAGCAGCAGTTACCTCTTCACAATAGTAGCAGAATAATATTCAGGAAGATCTTTTAAAAAATGAAAATATACCAAAGAGTATTTCAATAAAATTATTAGCTTCTCTTTAATTAACCCCTTTGTAGTGTAAGTGGTAAAACAAGCATTTCTCTTTAATGCAGAGTCAGAGCTTTAGAACAGAGATTGGCCCATAAAAATTTTAATGAAAATATAAGCTTGCTCAATGTCCTCAGGAATCTTAAAATTCTCAGAACAAATTAGCATTTAGGAATCTTAGCAGTGGGTATTTCATGCTGTTCTTGTCAATTTGTATGCAATTTCCAAGACCACTAGGGCCATAATAATCATCTCTGCTAGGACAGTGATTTTCACCCTCCTTGAGCATTCTTCCTTTCACTGAAGGCCTCTTCAGATGTAGCACTTATACCATATGGACAGGCAATAAACGATAAAAAAAATGCTTTTAGAAATACTGGAACATGGATGTCTCTTAGCAGATCTAGTATCAGAATGAAATTCTAGTGAAAGAGTAAAGAAATAAAAAATAAAAAATGATTTAGTAGCATCAATGACCTTTAGCCAATGTGACCTTTAGCCAATGTCAGTTAATGGCAGTAAAGCCCAAATGTGACTCCAACTGATGAAGACAAGTACGGCCATCCAGTACAAAAATCTTTGATGCTCTGACCTGACTAATGTTTTGCCTATTAATTCCATGCAATACAGATACAGTCAGTCTAAAATGAGTAGGAGCCACCCCGATGCTGGAAGATTTGGCTGATGTGATTAGGAGACTGTTATGCAACATCTATGAAATTCATGATGCTTGGAAAAATCCCTAATAATTAGAAAAAAGTTAATGCTACTAATCCTTTTTTTAAGAAAGGCCAGAAAGAGGTTTGTAGAATTATAGGTCAATCAGCATCATGGCAGTTCCTGGAAGACCGTGGAACAGGTTTTCATAAAGTTATGAGGAACAGTCAACATGCATTCACTAAGGAAAAATACTGTTCTATTGCATTCTGTAATGCCATGACTATAGAAGCACACAGAGGGAAAAAAGTGGATGCAATATATTTTGACATTAAAAAAATGTTTTTAACACCACCTCCAGACCATAGTACTACCAAGTACTCCTGAGATGGAGTAACTACATTTACCAATACAGGGGTGCAAATAGTACACTGTCACTTGGATATCAAAAGTGCTTTAGCTGCCTACATGCTAAATCCAAGTAGGTTTCTCCACTATCATTTTATTTGTCGCAAGACTTTATGTAACTATCTTCCTGATTTTATATATCAAATCTGAGCAATTTGCCTTGAGCATGAAACTCAGCTCATCAATTTAGAAAGACTTCCCCAAGAGCCGAAAAAACTAAAAAACTACTACAGAAAATCAAATCATATTCATCCTAATTGCCTTGTCTGTTTGTGTTTACCCACTCCCACACTCCTTTGTGCATTTCTTTCATCAGCATTTTGTTGTAATTCAGTCCTCATGGATAGGATTTTTCTTCTGAGGTCAGGCAACCCTTCACACTGTTTTCTGATTATTTCCCCAAACCTACCACTATTTGTAAGACAGGACATACTGGCTTACCTTTTTAAATCTGAATGTATTACCCAATATATTAATGATGTCTCTCTGACATTGCTCACTGGATCTGAAATTCAAAACTCTCTTAAGCTATATTTATATTTATATTTAAAAATATATAGAAAACTACTGGAACTACTGGTGATGGTCAGTGAAATGAAGTCGTCTTCTATCTCAACGTGGTTGTGCACCATAGACAAGTTGTGCACACACATAGAAAAGGTGATGAAGATCCTGGGTGCCACTGTGAAAAAAAGAGATTTTTTTTTTTTTGGACACACTGTGGAATGCATCAGTGAAGGAGGACGTATCACAGCACAGCACGCTGGGCTGCAGAAACAGTCCTGGCACCAGCTACTTGTCTGCAGAGCACTGGCACAGCAATGTGATCAGAGATTAGGTTCAGTACATGAAGTGCAGGAGAGTCAGCATGGACATGGTGCTGACTGCAGGTCAGCATCGCAGCTGCCAGGTTAGGCCAAGTCAGAGTCATTAGTAAGTGGGCAAGAAGAGACTATTCTTCTTTTATTCGTTTACTCTGAAGGCATTTGCCTACCTGCTAGAGATGAAAGACTCACGCTTTCTACCATGTATTAATATTACAGGTATTAGAAGTTTCTTTCATGATTTATGAGCAGCAGATGTTATTAAATGGAAACACTACAAGAAATGCTACAGATTTCTTAAAATAACCTATTTGCTCATTTCACTTTCATGTCAGTCACTGGTTCTTAAAAACTAACTGCAGTATATGCAGAGGGTGTGCTCTTTGGAGACCTGATAAGAATGAAGTGATGTTGAAAGGAAAAATTAAAACATTCTGAAAGTCATTTACTTCCAAAAGAATACAGGAAGAATTTCATTTTTGGCAAATGATGCAAAGAAGATCTGCTACTTTTTACATATTTTATCTCTGGGTTAACTATACCACAATTTTCACACGCTTCTAAGAGGTCACTGCATAGCAATAAAGAGGGAGGAAAAGCAGGCCTGCCTTGTATTGTGAAGCAAATACTTCACAGCATTTGGAGGAGTGATTGGTGGAGTGAGGACTTTTTAAACTTTAATCTTTGCATATTAAAGCCTGCAGACTAGCCAGATCCTTAATAGCCAGGTGCTACTCATCTGTACTCTTCATCCTACTGTTATCAAGGCTAAAAAGCAGGAGATACTTGCAGCCTGCAAACTTAAAATAGCTCAGAAGTGTTGGTCAAGATATACTTGCTCTGAAGGTACATAAAGTGCTCTTTGTCAACTTTACTCCAGTGTTAACTGACATACTGCATGCAGGGCTTGACAGTCCTGTTAAAACTTAGTGTAAAAGTAAGTAAAAGACTGAGAAATTGGCTGCTAACTGTATGGGCCGCTTCAGCCTTTATAACAAAAAAACAAGGTTTCCAAAGGTGCCAGATCACACCTCTTCATGACAGAGGCAAAACTGATAAATTCATAGTTCCCATTCATATTCATTATTCATTTACTCTTTGCTGGTGACAGATCTGGAATGATGAGAACAGGGATAACAAATACAATTGGATTGCAGTTGTGGAAATAAAGATGTTCCCTGGATAATCTCTGAACTTCTGAAAAAAATGTCATTGTGCACAGACTGAGAAATTGTTTTCTCTACAGTTCTTGAGCAAAGTATTAGAAAGTATTTCTTAAAAATCAGTCTGAGTTTTGCCATTGTTTTTAATATAAATAACGTTAGGTCCTATCAAGCAGAACCTTTCACAGCAGTGACTAAATAGAGGTTTCATATTGAAAAAGTCTGGGTGTTCCAACCTCTCACATAATGACACCCAAGAGTGTGAATGTCCAAAAACACGCAGGAAGAATGACAGCCTGTTGGGCTACATGAGTCTGGATTGTTCACTAGAAGATATTATAGTTTTTACCAGTCTACATTTGCCCTTAGATATACTGCAGAATGTCATGTACGTTGGGAACAAATCAATTGGGACATACATCACAGGGATATGATTTACTAGTAAAGCAACAGCAGTATCCTGTTCTGAGCAGCAGGCCTAGTCAAAACCACGTGTTTCTTCTAAATCATTTTATTCTATAATCATCTGAGCTATCTTACACTGAGGATGAAAATCAGCCCAAATTTCAGATTTTTTTTTAATTAGTATTTGTATTGCTTTGAGCTGTATTATTTCAGGTAACTCATGTCAGATACTGCACAACGTAACATGACATGATAAAAAGTAGCATTCCTGAACATGAGGAAAGCTGAATGTTATTTTAGACATCAGGAATTTACTTGGGTAGTAAATTTTATACTTGATCCTTATTCAGGAACAAATAGACTACAGAAAAAAAGCGACTGAGACTACAAAATCTTATAATCAAATTAAGGATGGAGTTACCACGCATATTTCTATTGTAAAGGCATTTTGAATGTACCTGCAATATCTATAGTTGCCAAAAATACAATGAATTCAAAATAAAATATCTTCACGCCCAAAAGAAAATACAAGCAACAGTACTAAACAATATAAAAGGATTCCTGAATGTATAGTTTGGTAAGTAATGACAGGAGGTGGGAGGAAAGAGATAAAATCATCTGCAAGAATTGGAAGGGGGTAAGAGTCAAAGACGATGCAATTGTTTTGTGTGGTCAAAGAGGTTACCCTGAAACTGAGTCCAGGGAGTATCCGGTGGCTTTCTGGATGTGTTTCCTAAAGCAAGCCCTGTTCAACTACTATATACTCCTGAGGAAAGTGGGGGAAGCCCCTTAATACTCAAGTCATTTAACCCGAGATTGTTAACTGCAGGGAACAGTTCAAGACTGGCAGGGGAGGGTAACGCGTGACCTAATCCCGGGTTTTCCATCTCCAGTTACTTTAACTCTGTGACTGGACGTTTCAGGGGATTCGAAACAAGATCTCCATCTCTCACATCTAAGGCACTGGAGATTTATGTGGGGTTTGTTTACCATTGCTCTGACACTAAGGTGTTATTTCAGAAGAGGTGTAACCAGAGGTGAGCTCAGGTCAGAATACCACAAAAGTCCTGTTAGGAGGCAGCAAAGGGAATGGGCACATATGCACATAGCCCAGGATCAGCTTTAAAATATTAGCTAAGCTTTGGCGCATGGGGCAGGCCTGGGGACTTCTGAAATTGATTACAAGTTATGGCCTGCTTCCTGTTTCCATTGAAGTCAAAAGCATAACTCCCATCGATCTCATGGGAACACATCTTATACTTTCCCACTCCACAACGCTAACATTTTAGTGGATTCAAACCTTTTTGTTAAAAAAAAATCACACTCATACTGACAGTTTAGACACTCCATTTCTTGCAGCTTGATATAACTTGAAATATCCCAGATGTGAAACACTCTGCAAATGAGATTTATAAAGGAAACAAAATCTTAACCTTAATGTTGACAACTTTTGCAGCACCACTAATATCAATAAAGAGGAAGAAAAGTTATTTTTTGCAGCTCCGTGGGGACAGAACCATTCAGCTACTCCCATCTGAAAAAATAACTCCCACTAGGACTTCAAAAGACACTGGTCACAACCTCACATATATGAGGATTCATTAGAGCTTCTCAGTAGTTCACTCTGAGCTATTTTTATGCAAAGCTGGGAGTTCAGAGGTCACAGTGTACATCACACAACAGTGTTGGGACACTTTCATAAGCGTAGGTATCGTCAAAGAGTTATGTCATGTCATGTTCCATGAATCTGCAAGCATATGTAGAGACAGCTATGTGACCTTCTCATTAAAGAGCTTTATAAAAGCCTTGTTCTGGGGCCTTTTTATTTTCCAGGCGTCTCCCACCTCAACCCCAGTGTTTCTTTCAGATTTCATTTCATTAAATTCCCGGGACAAATTAAAACTTTCTCAGGACAAAAAGAACTTACTATGCTTTTTCTTGCACTGAAGAAAGACACTGAACTAACAAAAAGCCAAAGTCCGTCTTCAGCTGGCATTCATTTGACAACAGTTGTGTCCTGAGCCAACTATCTTATGTGCCAAGCTAAAGTCTTTATAACTGGCTTTCGTATTTTATTCTTGACTCTCTTGCCACCATTTGGAATTCCCATTTGGAAAAGTGCATTTATTTTCATGCATTTGATGTTTTTTGACAGTGATATCCCAACCATATTCCAAAGTGACACATCCCTCTGCCCTTACATCTAATCAAACAGAGGGGCCTACCCTGACAGAAGTCACTCTCTCGCATTATGGCTTTGTGTTGTTGTACAGTAAAAATTCTCTTTGGACCCTAATAGAAGAGACTGCTGAGAAGACACATAAACCCATATGTAATAAAGCCTCTAAGCCCGTAGGGAGGGCAGGAGGGGTCCCTTATCCTTCTCCCACCTTTCTGAAGTGGCCCCTCTTTCCACATGCCTTGTGGCATTCAGAATGTCACAAGTTATGCTCAGTTGACAGTTCTTCCATTTGCCAAACCTCTTTTCTTCCTGTAAGAGTCCTATTGTCTCCAAAAAATCAGCTTTCTCCAATCTTTGTGGTAAAGAAAATCTTACTTTGCAGTATTACCCCACATTTAGTTAATGGTTCTGGAAATAATCATCATGCCTAAACAAGAAAGAAACCTACCCTCTTGGATGTGGTCCTGTGCCACGTGCTCTAGGTGACCCCATGTGCGCAGGGGGGTTGGACTAGATGATCTCTAAGAGGTCCCTTCCAACCTTAATGATTCTATGATTCTATGATTCTATGATAATCATCAGAAGCCAGTGAAAATTGAAGGCACATTACAAAAATAGGCCTTTGCTGATATGTACACAGCTTTGCCTGTAGGAATCAGGCTTTATCAGGCAAATGGCAGGGAATAATCAGCTGGAGGCCAGTCTGAAAAATTCTATCCACAAAGGAAAAATAAAAAAAAGAGCCTTTTTTTTCCCCCAAAAAACTCTTCAGGAGTTATATAACCAGTTCTTCCATTACATTGTGGAACAGACATCGCATTGGGTTGTCCTGACATTTGGACAACTCCTTTATATTGGTTAGTTAATTATAGACATCCACACTAGAAGAGGAGGAAAACAGTGATTAAAGATGGTTAAATATTTTGGAAAAAAAACAATTTTTGAAACAGATTATTTTCAGAAATATATCGATTTCAACAACATTTTCTCATATCCAAAGCTTTCTGTCTGTTCCAACTAAGAAACAGGAGAACAATCAGGAAGAACAGGAGAAAGGATTAATCCTCCCAAACATTTATTTGGTTGAGGTTCTGGTTGTGCATACATTGTGGATTCAAACACTCAAAGATAAAATCAGTCTAATTTTGATCCAAAACATAATATTTCTTCATCATTTTAGTTTGCAAAAGTGTTTTGGATTTGTTCCAAAATAGAATCAAACAAAAATTTCAAACTCATTGTGTTATCCTCTAGACAGCGTTGTATGTAATAGGCATCCACTATTTTTATGATTATGATGTTACTCATATCACGTCTTCTTTACTCTGTATAAAAATCTGTTGTTTTGACTTTACTAGATAAGTGTACTTCCAGGCTAGAAGACGAGGAGAAATGTGAAACAGCCATCATTGCCATAGTCAACTAATTCTCATAGGGACTTTGTAGGCAGGACTCCAAATATTTGAAGGTACACATGGAGCTACAAGCCCTAAAAAGACACTGCTTCCCATCATTATCTTCTCTCATGAAAGCATGTTGTTTTTACACTGCCTCTCTCTGAAGTGCTAACCTGATCTGAGTGAGCTGCGTTGACGTGATTTGCTTATAGGGGTTCATTCATTGTCCCTGCAGTCAGTAAGATATAGTTTGCTGTGGCAGCTCTAAGTGGTAGCAACTGGGTAACTGTCTCAATCAGTTCCTACTCCACACTTGATTTTGACAAATGTGTTAAGGCAGCAATATTTCCACTACTTCCCATTGCTCTTTTCCCTCCTATCCTTCACTATTTTGTATTAAAGTATTAATTGGCAGCTCCAACCCCCTGGCATGACACTCCCAGGTCATCCTACACCTTTCAACTGTTCCTTTCCTCACCTTCTTGTCTTCAGGTCTTCTACCCCTTTGGAAACACCAGTAGTGAAAAACATCAAATTCGGGGCATGCAGACACCAGGGGATGAATCTTTCTATAGAGAAACCGAAAATAATAGAGGCAATGGTTGTTTTGGAAACACAAGCCGTACAGATGCCTCAGCCTGTCACTATAGGAGATGCCAGAGATCATTAACTTGGACTCAAGTGAATGTGACGCTGATCTCCAGCCAGAAAGGAAGGCAAATTTAAATGGAGTAAAACAACGTGACAAATACTTAGAGGAAAAATGCGTATGAGAGAATGGCTACAAATGGTTAGAGTTAAGGGGAAAAAAAAAAAAAAAAACAACAACTTGATAAGCTTGATTCTCAGCTATTTAAAGACCAGCAAATGATATGAAGGTAGTATGTTAGAATTAAATTTCAGTAAAGTATTTGTTTTTGTAGGTCACAAAATCTAGCTTTGTCTAAGCCGATCTGAATTATTAAAGATATAAATGTAGATTTAGAATTGGCTTAAAGATCAAATAAAAGATGATAATAAAGAACAAATATCACACTGGTAGAGACATCTAGTGAGACTGGCAGCTGGCCTCTCTGAACTTCTCCATCTGGAAGCTGCAGGATAGAGGAAAGGGCTTATATTTTGAGACAGCATTGAATTGGAAGAGACATTAACACTAGTTGGAAAATGAAGAACTAGTGGAAGTAAATATTTATTTGCATAACTATAATATTGTAAATCTCAGAGGGAAAAAAAAAAGACTGTAATTATATGAGCTAAAGGTGAAGGAAGAAACCTAGGAAAGTTATTGTGAGATGTAAGCATTTACTGGCAGCAAAAGAGATATAATCCTACACTGCACTGTGCAGTATTACTAAAACTGAATGAATGGACAAATGAATGGACAAATGAATGAATGAATGAATGAATGAACGAACTTTGTCTGACACCTGTAAAAAGGTACCAAAGTCAACATAGGCCTTCTGTAGGCAGTTGAGGTTTCCTGAAATGTTACGGCATGCTACAAATTAGAGGTTGTTGAAAGGAGAAATGTAGACACGATCGACATAAAATATTAGGCCTTAATGTTTTTATCTTGGAAAAGCAGAAACAAGGGATGAGCCATGATAACAGTTTACAAATGATGATATTTGTAAGATAACACACATTGAAAAAGGAAATGTTTAGGGAGTCAAAAGATGAACCTACCAGTGAAGGATTTAGGATGGCCATATGAAAGCCCTCTCGCAGGGAGCTATATTGCTCCACAAAGGAACCAAAGATTTTTTGAATAGGAGTCTTGAACATGACTGAATAAAACACTGAGAGTAGAAAATGGAGGCTGTAAGAGGTTATGCACCTCTGCGTGCATAACTAGGTGATAAGCTATATTTACACATTCTTGAGCATGTCAAAGGCTGCTTTGGTTTCAGTCCAAACCAGAGAACCTCACTTGGTGTTCTTGCTTATGGCTGCTTCTTCCATCTCCTCTCCCCTGATCTCTATCCATGACAAAAATAAAAGTAAAAATAAAAAGCGTTAGTATTTCTAGTCCAGAAAGTACTGTGATTGCTACAAGGTCTAAGCCCTTGCATAATATCTGCTATGTGAATTTCTGTTCAACCTTAGGCGTTTGCACAGCAGAAAATGGGTCTGCACAAAGTCCTTGCTACAGACCGGGCTCTATATTGGCCGGGGCACCTTGACTTGAACAAGCAGACGGCTGCATCTTTTGGGGTTCACATAATTCTGGGATTATTTTAAATGTGAGTCTTTCACCCTTTTCATGTCAGGAAGAAAAATGTGGAGATATCTGTAGATCATTTTATTCATCTGAATGTTTTTCATATGACAGTCAACTGAATAGCTCTGTGAACTTTATGCAAGTTCACATTTTTCACAAAGTATGCTTTATGGGATTGACAGCAAAAGGAGAATTTAGAAGCTGAATCATAAGTTGTGCTTGTTTTCTCCATCAATTGACTTTAGTGTGACATGTGCCATGTCATTTGATATACTTAATATCATTGCTGATATCTGCTCTGACTAAATGTAGGAAGAGAAGCTAGCGTCCTGTTATAAAAAGTTCATGCTTACAAAGAGTTCCTGCATAGCATTTTAATCTTTTGAACAAAAGCGACTTCATTTTAAAATACTTTAATTCTAAATTTTGTTAAACTTATTTTTAAATGATTATATCTCAAATACTTGGTACATAAAAAAAATGATTTCTAACTTACTATAGGCGAGTATAATCAATCACCCAAGCCATGTACATTCAGAAATGACTGTGGTTTTGCAGTGAGATGTTGGAAACCTTTACATTTTCTAAAACAATATTTATTTTTAATATCCTCAACAACATTTAGTTCAAGTGGTAGAAATAAAGTGCCTGGGATATATATAGTAGGAAGAATTGAATTTCAGGCATAGGTGGCTGGAGAAGGCAAATGAAAATAGCAGAGTGGAATTAAGTGCTGAGAGCTGCAGTAATGTGAGGTTTTAGACATTTCCTTCTGTAGATGCATCTTGTATAGTTTACAGAACCCCTGCACTGGGGTACATGGCCTTGTTTTCAGGCCCATGCTCTCAGGCCCGTGTCCTAATCCCGAGTAAAGGTGATGTCAGGCATATATCAGCCTGCTCCTTTTTTTCTGGCATGCTGGTTTCCACAAGCACCCCCTCCGCACAATGAAGACATGAATCCCAGCACAGTCAGGCTTAGGATGAGATCAAAAAACAATTAAAATGACTGATGGACCAGCGGGGAAGGAATTAAAACATATTCAGTTTAATTTGTCTCACCATTGACAAAGAGCCACATCCAAACATTCATGACTCTGGCTCATATCATGGACATCTTTGAAGGACCTGAAAGATAAAAATGAATAAACATAAAAACAGTTGTTTCAACCTGCAAAAGAGTAATCTTCCACTCTTTCATATTTAGAGGACTGTCCATCTGGGAGGAAGAGGTAAGGAAGGACATTTACATCCAGGCTTCATCTGCTGCTTTTTACATTGCCCATTCTGCTGAGCCTGAACAGGCACAGCCTGATTGATAGAGGGATTGTCCATCCATTTGAGTAGCCTCTGCCTTTTTAATGCACCTTCTGGAGATTCTTTGTATTGCTCAACAGAAATGATCTAATCCATCTTGAATATGGCTTGAGTCTGGAAAGTGGCTTCTGTTATTTCTGCTGACTTCTTATTCTGAAACAAGACCTCAGTTGCTTCTTGACATCGGCTCTAAATGAAGGGCAGCTATTTTGCCACCACCTCCTTCAGATTCCTGTGTAGTGGCAATAGAGAATAGTCATCCTACACATGTCTTCCCAAAATTCTGGTAAAACATACGCAGCAGCAGAGAGAAACTTAAATACTTTTCACACCTGATGTTAATAAAAATACTACATGTTGAAAATCCCTTCAATTTCAAGGCATTTCAAAACAAGGGTTCAAATTCTCCCCTGTGCAGATAAATCAGTCTGAAATGCCTTGTGTCTCAATGCACCCGACCTTACAATGGGAGGAGTGTTTACTTCACTACTGAATAAATCCAGAAGTATTTGACAAGTGTGAGTATAACATGAACCATGGAATATCCTGGCATAGAAGATTTATGATTTTTATTAAATACCACCCAGCCTACTGTCAGCAAAACGTCCTCTCACATAGTTAAACCATGCTAGGATTGAATACCTCTGGTAGTGGCATAATATTAAATGGAAATGTCAATATACCCCCATTTGTGGGGGACAGAATATAACCAAAGATTTTATGTCATAACATATCATGTGTATTGCAAGCTACACAAAACTTTGAAAGCACTGAATACATTTGATATCATCACTGAGCAGGGTGCACGTTAGGCCTATGAAAAGTTGACATTTACCTGGAACTCAGTGTAAATGAACATTGTTTTCCATTTGGCAGGTGCCTCTGTGCTGTTGTAGCTCATGTCACTCCCTGCATCTCCCACCAAGCGGTGGAACCAGAAAGGGGAGAGTTGAGCTGAGCCCACCTAGTACTGAACTCTGTAAGGCTCAAGGCTTTGTATATCAAGAGCCAAAAATATGATAGACCTGGGGTCTCTGAGCCACCTCTTAGTAAATTCAGTGCAAGTTTGGCTACTCATCAGCAACGTTAATTTAAAGCCAGAGAGGAGGGCAGAAATGTAAGTAAAACAAATCACTAACCCTTTGGATACAAAGAACCTACTCCTGCAAATATTCACCGTCAGCCTTAGCTAGAAGTTCGCACCTCAGTTCACCCTCATAAAGGAATCTTACCCAGTCTCTGAACCACAGATCTCAGCGAACGTCTTTCACAGTTGTATCTTTAGGGAAAAAAAAAAAAAAAAGACACTTGAGACAAGTACAGTAATAAAAGGAGCAAAAAAGGATCAACTAAAGTGCCCAAAATCCCACTAGTGGAACACAGCACCTTAGCCTTCTGGAAATAAATGTTGATTTTTATATATGATTGGTTTGCTGAAAACTGTGTCTTGGAACAGTAAAAGGCAGCAGCAAATCCAACACCATTTTTTCTGCAATATAATCTATTCTATTATAACCTGCGTTATAATAGAATTAGTGCTCAGTTTAGCATTTTTCATAATAAAACGCATATTTTCACATGCTCTTTCCCAGTGCCTGTGGCTTTTATGTAGCTCCACTGGCTCATATTTCCACCAAGGTGATAAAAATACATACTGTTTTTCTTTCGTATAGAAATAAGATTTAAAGTTGTTAGTCTCACGTTATGCTCACATGGCCCTGCCTTAAAAAAGCTGAGTTTCTGCTCAATGATCAAAAAAACATACATTTCTTTCTAAACCTTGTTTTTTTAGATGTAACAAGCTTGCTATGATGGCAAGTGATAGCCTAAGGTTAATAATCCATTTTCTCACCCTTTGTGTCTCTATAGTAAATTGGAGACAAGTCTTCCCGGTTGTTTCTTAAAAGCACAAGTGAACAAACATATACAAAGGAGCAATTCCTAAGGGCAAACATGTTGTACATGGATTAATGTGGTGTGAAATCACATTATGTGCAGAAATGTTCACTGCCTACTGGGCCAGAGGGACTGCTTTGTGGAGCTGGTGTACGGAGGAAAAGTGTGATTTGCAAGCCCCTTAGCACATAGGCTTGGAAAAGCTAGGAAATAGCAGCTTTTTGCCTACCTGCTCTTCACCTGAATTCAACTAACACTTAAATTATAGTTACTTTTTACATTCATGCAGGGACTGGCAGGATTCAGGACTGAAATGCTGAAGCCCATTTTCATACAGGGTATGAATTGCAGCCTGAGATTCATGTTGAAAGAGATTTTTTTTTCCCCCATAGACAAAAGCAGATTAAGGCACTTTTTCTACCTCGTAGATGGGTTTTGATTTTTTGCAGGTAGCAGAGCATTTATAAGACATGGCAAGCTTGTTCTAAAGACCCTTCTGTACATTGTTTGTCCCTATACATATTTTAGGTTGCTTTTATTCTGATCCATGATCACACACTCCACATTGAACCTGTGCAGTTATTTGCCTGAAATAATTGAGGATTAAAAACGGGCACAACCTCAAACCCAAGCCTCAAAGCATGGAGTTCCCTAGGACATCCTTATGAAGACCTTCTGCAGGTAGGAAAGAAGGAAATGGTTTTCTGCAAAAGTCTGGGGTTTCAAAAGGACTTTGCAAACACACTGGGGAGAAAACCAAGGAGAGGCGGGTGGCAGCGTTCCTGGCATCTCTGCATGCGTGATGGGACATCTGTGACAGCTGGGGCAGCCTCACAAGGGAAACTCCAGCCTGTGCTCGAGCACTGATGCTCCTCTCTGCCAGCGTTGATGGGCTTCTTCCTTCTGGGATCTGTGAATCCACGACCTGGGGAAAGAAGGAGCTGATTTAAAACTCAGCTGCACTCCTGTACCCTTTTTGGAAAATCATCCATACCGAGTTCTGTAAGCACAGGGCTGTTCAGAGCACCCGTCCAGGGTCAGCAGGACAGTGCAGATACACCCCAGACCTCCACAGGGCTTGCTGCATGCATGAGAAAGAGGGAGCATGTGAATCTGTGTATATCTTTGGGCTTTTCAAAGCCAAAATAAAGCCCAGCTGCATATTCTGGCTTCTATCCATGGCTGCCAGCATTTCCAAAATGTTTTGCAAGGTTTTTTTTCCAGCTTTTCCAAACAGAGAAAAGCAGAGATTTTTCCATCTTGATGACTTACTTTATTAAAAGGGGCAACAAACAAACAGCCAAATAAAGTACATGTGTGTGTACAAGACTGCATGAATACGTGCACAGGAGAAATAAAATGGGCACTCAGCCCTTTGGGTCTAAATTAACAGGTGAAGCAGCTGCTTCCCTGCAGCTTGGCAGCAGGTATAGCTGTCTACATTTAGGACAAATGCACAGAGATGGGAATATGTAAATTGGTTTTTTTTTCTCCCTATAAGCACAACAATTTATATAAATGTAAACCAAAGATGTAGATTTTTCTAGATGGTAGGAGATATTTTTGGAAATGAGGCACTTATATGCTTTCATTGCAGTTTTAACAGTTGTGTGAACGTTATCATTATGTTGCTTTTGTGACATAGGGATGAACACTCTTAATGTGAATACTTTCTGGGGAAACAGCAGTTATTGGTGTTTTTTTGAAGTTTTTAATGCACTTTCAATTTAATGCAATATAGTTACTTACCCTTCTATTGTCTTTAGTGACTGAAGAACATGGATCAGTCTTGGTCACCAAATAAGAGTTTAAGTTCTGCATTTTTTTTTCAATATTCTTACTCTTTTGCCTTAGGTAGAAGCTTAAAGAAGTTATTACAGTGTCTCAAACGCCCCAGCACAGAAAATGTGAGTATAATACTAAGCTCTAGTCATCTATTTAAGGTATTTTTGTTCCTCTAATGCAGATTAAATTAACATACTTTTTTTGAATTTCATTTAGGAATAATATACACTAAATAGGATTAGGCAAAGAAATAGTTCTTTCTTTTTTCCCCCTTGCTACAGAAATTTTCTGCTATGTCCCTTAGTCTTCATAACTTTGCTTTTGCTGCACATATTAACAAACAGATACTTTAAAAATAAGATAATATGACAATGACATTCCTAGAAATGTTTTCATGCTTTGTAAACTTCTGACTTTTAATAGGGTAAACTGTTGTTTGAATCATTCCTTTAAAACCAACATAACAAAAGAGGACCACGAACAAAACCTGGAAGTGCCCTCTTGAAATAGAAAGATTCTAGAGACCTAAAATAGTGTCGTTCATAAAATGTCATTAGCATAATAGCAACGACCACTCTTACAGAGAATGGACTCAAGTAAGACAAGCAACTAAAGGCTTAATTATCCATCTTTGATATAAACAATTGGAAACACTTTTGACTTCAAACCTTGGAGAAACTTTCTTGAGGTTAGACTTTGACTTGTGTCTAGCACTTCCAAATCTGATTCTATCTGAAAATTCCTCACACAAACAAAATTTCCAAATGTGTTTTAAGCACAAAACAGGGAGAAAAAAAAGAAAACTAGATATGATTTGGAAGTTGAGATGTGCTTTGCCTGTGCAATGAACAGGTTAGTTTTAACCAAACTGTTGTGCACTGTTTTGGAGTTAGATTTGACTACAGCTTTGAGCAAGCCCTATCCTAATACACTTAGGTCCTGGCTGTTGGAAGGGTGTTAGATCTTTGGGTGTGTAGATCTTCAGCTTTAGCATGTTTATGAACCTAGAGAGAGAATACTTACTGTTGCTGCTGGGCTTTCTGATGCTTTTTTTTTATTTTCTTTTCTGGAAAGCTCTGTATCCTCTTCTTAATTGTACTTATATGGAATAAATCATGTCGTTTTCTGATGTAAGCAGGATACTGGATTTCTGATAGGTAACCAGGATCCTTGCTTGTGACACTAGTGCCACTGCAGTCAAAGCAATTGTCTCTCTGACCAAGAGCTTGGACCACAATGAAGAAAGCTCCAATTTGAATATTTTGTGCTGATTATGCACAAAGTAGCCTGAAAACTAATGTGAAAGAATCTCTAGTATTTGAGAATAGCATTATTCAACCAAATGGAGAACTACTGGTGCATGATAGATCTCATCTGACCACATCTGACCTGATACAGGTGGACTCTGTTCAGTGTTGACCTGGGCTGATCCACCTCACTTAGGCTTGAATCTAAAGGAAAATATTTGCTTTCAGTTGACCTAATGAAGCCTTTTCAGTTTCAGCCAAAACCAAGAGGATGTTTTTTCGCATTTTTGCAGTCTAAAGCCAACGGTTCTGTAGATATATATCAATTTCATTAACTGTTAGTAAACAAAACTAAATATTTTCCAAAAAGTCCAAGCCCATACATTTACGATGCATGAACTAGGTAATATTTTTGGGATGGGACTTTTTTTTGTTTCTACTTAATCAACAGTCGCATACTTTTTTCTAGCACTTGCCAGCTGTTCTTAATTAACAAAAGCAAACAGTGATAGATAGATACTGTGCCTGGTAATAGTCACAAGCTGTCAGCTTACAGGTGTGGTGAAAACTAAGAAAGAAGAAAACAGATTCCCCAACTGGGAGAAAGTTCTTTATAACCAAGTTTATGTGACTTTAGACCTCCCCTGGACTTGTAGGTTTCTTTTCATTTTTAAAGCTGAAAACAGGATTCCATTTCTCCTCTTACAAAAGTAAACAAACCACTTGGGGAAAAAAAAAAAAAGCCCCAAACTAAGATTAGCAGTATTAAAAAAAAGAATAATGATTGAAGACGGAGAGCTATAGAAAAAATGCGGGTGAAACACAAAGCACAATGGAACAAATTAAGGAATTTTACTGAAAAAGTCACAGCTCCAAAATCTGAACAATTTCTTAGGGTTCTGAATAGTCATTACCTGGAAATATAGAAGAGTAAATGTAGCCTGAAAAATCAAGCTACTTCAATTTATGAAAAAAAAAGAAAGAATTTCAATTTATGAAAAAAAAGAAACCTAACTGGCTAGCCAGTATAAAAAAAAATGAAGGTATATAAATAAATAAATTACATGTTATTCAAAAGAAAGGCACTTATCCTGGAAGTGAATGTAGCACTATAACTAACAATAATTACTCTAAAACTTCTATTGGCCTTATAACCTTCTAGAAGAGAAAAAGAGAAAAATAAATAAAAACACTCTTCAGCAATACAGCAGAAGCAGCAGATTGTGACTAGGCACTTGCTTTCATGTCACTTGTCCCCCTCAAATAAATTATTATCCACAGGTAGGTGCCACACCGCAACTTTTGTACTGGTAATAAAACCTTTCCTGAAGATGTAAAAAATTCCAGCATTTTCAGAAGAGAGTTTAGAGTCAGAGATTAGGCAGTTAGCAGAGGATCCTCTTTGTTTACCATTAGGTAAACTTCCCTTTACACACAGACAAAAGATTAAATCTGTTTCATGATAAATATCAAGGCTGTGAAGTAGGTTTTTGTTTTACACTTGTATGAAAACAGAATCCTTTGACACTCTTGCAAACATTGACTTAGTATGCAAACAATCCTTTTAAATCTTTTATCCTTCTCCAGAAAATTCTGTTTGGACTTAAAGAACTAACCCTGTTGAAACTTTTCTGAACTGATACATTCTTCAGTGTGTTTTGGATTCAGTAAGAGAGCATTTTTTAATGAAAAGGCTTTTCATAAAGAGTTTCTAATCATCTTATCCTTCCCAAGACCTTCCCATCAACACTTAAGCTAAAATAAAGAGTCCCAGTCTCATCTCCGAATACTTTGCCTTTTTGCTCATTGGAACTAGACAAGTTATTTTACCGTAAAACAATAGTGCTTTGCTGAACACCGTTTGCTGTGAGATACTGGCAAAAGGAAAAGAGAACTTCCATGTACATGTGGACCTTCAGAGACTGAGAGACAGTGAGTCTTTTTCCAGGCGGCAACACCCCTCTGCAAATTTTTATTTGTTTGTATATTTAGATCATGATTGCAACAAAATGACACCTGCTGTACCATAGGCCCGTGAAAAACGGCACTGAAGTCAGTGAGAATACTGGTATGTCAATAAAATCCAGGATGTGCATAGTCTATAAAGCATCAGGGTCCTATGAATATTGTAGAAAACTGAAACAGATTTTTTTTTTAACATTTACAATAGATGCAGATGGTCAAGTACAGTTCTCCTGAATTATGCTAACCTGCCTGGAAAGCTCTGGGGAGTAGTTGCAGAAATTAAAGGTATTTCTTACCTCTGTTCACCCTCCATTACTGACACTTCTTTGAGGCCTCTATTCTAATCCATATCCCTTTTCTACTGTCAGGACACAACCTTTTCCTTGTCATCGATGCAAATATCGTCAGGATTGTCCTGGGAACAGCAATTCCCTTTGTGGCAACTCTGCCATTCATTTTGTATAGGAAGCAAGTTGAAAAAGATGCCAGCCCCCATGGGCAATCAAACATGTAGCTGAAGCTGGATAAAGCCCGAACTCGTTTTTGATACACTTTAATTATGGTGGCCCCCAACCTGGCATAACTTTGGAGAATGCTTTCCTCATCCAAATAGATGGAGGCCTGTGAGGGTTTAAGACTCAATTGATGACTGAGGCTACATAGGCAGTAATTTTATCCAGATACTGCTCTGCACAACTGGCTTTTTTCCATCTCTGCCAAAAGCATCAGGAATTGGGCATTGATGGCAGCAGAATTACAGTGTTTGAGAGAAATCATCTCAAGCATCATGACAATTCCCGTTATAAATCCCACAGATGTTTACATGCTTTACTTTCTCCCACCCCCAGTATCAAACTCTACGTAAAAATCCTGAGGATGAACATATATACTCTGTCTAACCCAATTATTCTGTTTATCACACTTTTCTAATTAATGGCAGTAGCAGCAAGACCAGCAAAACAGTCACTATACGCATTATCTGTCTATGTATCCCTTAATGTAACGAGACCAGTCAAAATGCCAAAGCAAACATTCAAACAGGTTAAAATAATCTGTTCTTTAGTAAGTCATGAGTTGACACAACAACCTGTTAAATGCAGTGCAGTGCACAGAAACCTCTTCCATGAGCATAAATATTGATGTATTTCGGCAGTTAAATATTCCTTAAATTTGTCAATTACTGCGGAGAGCAAAGCACTTTCCTTAAAATCATGGGACACTTTAATGCGTTTCATATGATGCCTGTGAAGCATCATTGCAACTTGCCAGCTCAGAGCAAATCCCTCTCTTTGAACACCTTGTTGTGATGAGAGCTGCCTGCCAAGAAAGCTCTCAACAGATGGATTGAAGCTCTGAAAAATGTCTTTCTTGAGTCAGGTCTTAGAGCTGTCTTTGACACCACTTTCCCAGTAAGACTTGTAAATCCTTCTGTAATTTTGGGGAGGGATAAGAGATGTGTCTGCAAATGCACCTGATCAAAATATAAGCCATTCCAGAGGTATTTCCTAATCTCCTCTCCTCTTTTCTCAACAGATAAAGAAAGTGTATTTCACTAATGTCTGCTTTCTGCCATGAAGGATCAGCTGCATTGCCTTAAGCATGCGACATAAAAACAAGCCATCTGCACATATAAGAGGTTGTATCAGGCACTGCACAGATATATGCAAAAGGGAATTAACAGCCAGAGTTTTATAATGACTGATTTTGTTTATCTGTTGTATAGCAGCCAAGTTTTATGCCTGGTAGACTGACAGGGTTTTTAAGTTGGTTGGTAGGTTGGGTTTTTCCTTTGTTTGCTTTTTGTTAACAAATAAAAAAGCATAGAACTATGGTACAAATTGTATCATCAAATTTTTTCTGAAGACTGAGAACTTAAAAAAAAAATCTATGTGCAGAAGATAAGATTGCCAGAGTACAGCAATAATATAACAGATTTTTTTTCCTTGAATTCTTAAGTAAGCCAAGACTAGTTCTGGACAAACCTTAAATGGTTTATCTAAACAATAAAATCCCCCTTGGGCCTGCAAAATTGAGCTGGCAATCTTGAGAATCGTCTGTCTCACAATACTTCTAGTACTTGCTGCTCTGAGACTAATATACACAACAAGGGCCTTTTTTGTAACATAAGCTATTTATTTCTACATCTGATTCTAGCTGTGAAGGAAGGATAGTTTGCATAAAAGAAAAATTTTGGAAGGAGATGATATTTCAAGGCCGTATTCTTAGCTGGTGTTTTTCACTAGCAGAGCTGGTGGGATAACAGACAAATTGCATTTTTCTTGAAATATGCTTTTTCTTCAAGCCTGATTTTTTTTTTAAATGCATCTATTTAGTAGAAAGCTTTCTGAAATCCATAGTACCCTGCACTTCTTTTTTTTCCAAACAGAAATAGAGAGAAAATTAAAAATGTATTTTAGGGAGATAAATAACTAAGTGAATCTAAAACTAACGCACCTCACTGTAATCATTGCTGATAATTTAATACAAAAGGATGTAAAAAGATAAAAATTTCAGAGTTTTAGCTCATCATTATTTGCCATTAAAAACATAATCATTCCTTGGCAACTTGGGACTGGCTGAGGAAGTTTATACAATGTTAAACATTACAGATGTGAACAGAGATAAAGTTTGCTTCCACATACTGGGCATAAGTTACCCAAACTTTATCGTATTAAGTGCTTTTATTTAACATTCCAGAATGTCTTTATTAAAGACACCAGATAAACAGTCATTTCTTTAAATAACTTGCACAGATGATAGATTCTAAGAAAACTGTGAGCAGATTTTGAGTTAGGCAAAAGAATGGCTATGGCCTATAACCACCATACAAGTGTATAATTATCACTTGTGCACATTTGAGTTTATGAGGAAAACTCTGAACATTATATTATATTTGGTCAGTGTGAATCACATTTTATGTTACTTGGTAGTAAACAAGAAATAGTTTAGACAGAAAAATACACTTATGGAACTTTTGAGTAAATTTTTGCTTTTAGTGCTTGTTTTGTTTTGCATAATTGAAATATGCTAATACATTAGGGCCACAATGCTGCAAAGACCTAGGCCAAGATATAATTTGGCAGGCAACAAGTTTTCCCATTGATTCAATGTGACTATGTAAAAGTGCATAACTGTAGTCATGTATTTAAACCTTTCCAGATTGGTGTCTGAGAGAGGGCTTTAATACAATAGAAGGAATCTTCCTGTACAGAGGCATATATAAACATCCATTTAATGTAAATTTCATACATCTGGCACAAATGCAACAGAAGATTGCCAAGAGATTCTATTTCCTTGTCCAAAATGTAAAGCCCGTATGGATATGACAGCCACAAAAATCAACTCTTCATGCACTTGGGTTCTGTCATCTGCACAAAACCATGATGTTCCAGGAGGTCTTGTACTATTTATTCACAAGTGAAATGCAAAAGGGTTCTAAATGTTGATACAGGTAAAAAACAATCCATCTTTGTAAGGCTCATACAAATGTCCCTGATGAGAAACGGGCTTCAAACTGTGATGGCAGCAAGATTGTTTTTCTGACAAGTTTTCTAATACATGTTCAGTTTTTAGATAAACTCACAAGATGTCACCCTGCCATATGAGTCTTATAGAAAAGGATGTAGCCAAATTTAGAGCCACACAAATTTTCTTGAAGATTTTACTATTGATTCTTGAGCTGAAAATCTTTAACTTTAAGCAAGTTTTCAAATCTACAAGCTGGTTCATCCACTCCTAAGCAGATGAAAAATTACAGTATTTCTCCCACAAATGTTAAAACTGACAGAATAAGAGAAATTATATTCACTAAAGAACCATCACTATATTTTTTGTGTGTGGAATTAGAGTATTTCACTAAACATTACTTTGCTTTTTACTTACCTAGTTTATATCTGTCATTCTTAATTATGAGAGCCTATTTTTGTTGTCGGTGAATATAAATTACACATCCACATTAATTTTTTAAATCTTAAAATATGTATTTGATGACATACATTAAGCCTCAGCTTAAAGTTACTACTGGTATCAAATATTCATCTCTTCTTGAGTGAATATGCAAGTGAATTAAAAATGCTAAATAAATATCACACGAAATAGTGTCATAAAAATAAAATATTTTCAGAGTGCTGAACTAACACTATTGCTGCATGTAGCAGCCATAAACCTGCAGCACTCTACTAAATTAATTTACCTTAGCTCAGGATTCAGCTCATTAAGACTAAAGGACTCTTAACATTCCCACTGCCAAAAGTGTCTCTCCTGCAATATACTCACTCGAGACCTTGATATTTGAGAGCTTAATGCTTTATAAAAGCAATGTACAAAGTGTGAAATAAACAAGGGAAAAAGACCAGGCTCTTTTTAAAGAAGTAGCATTTTCAATAACATCAAATCTGTAAAGATAGCCCATTTTCCCAACAGAAAGAGATTCTCTTTCTACTATAGGAAATCAGAGCACCTATGATGAATTCCCACTAAATACAGTGTAAATAAATAGATATAAGTCAAATTAGTTTGACCTGCCATGAAAATTATTTTATTACTGCATATCAAGAAGCAATACCATCAAAAGATAATCTAGATGGTTGTTGCCTTTCAAAGAGCCTTAATATATCAAAGGCAGACAGTGCTTTGAAGCTAGTACTACATTTTCATCCAAAGGACAAGATAGGTTGGAAAAACAGAGCATCTCCCACTTCTTGTCACCAAATCTGTGTTTACTAGCTAATGTAGGTCATTCAGAGTCCCAACGACTGATTTTTTAAAGCTGTTTTCATTAGTGCCTCTTTAAAGGATATCAGGAACTACTAAAGAGAAAATCTCAATACTTTTGGAAACTTTTGCTTACCTATCTTTTTCTGCAATCTGGCAGCATTAGTACAAATAAAAACATGTCTGTATAATATGTCTTTACATGTAGGTCATTCAGATAGCATGCAGAGAAAATTTACCTCCACATAAATGGCAGCTGAGTAGTTAAGCTACCAGAAACTCTGTTTGAACATGCTTTTAAACTGCCCATTGTTCAAATCCTCTAAGCAAATTAATGCTATTAAGATGCTGAGTCCACTGATTTCAACAATATCTCATATGCAGAACAGAGATCTTAATTTATAGATCACAAAATTTACACCTTAAACTATGCCTTTAATTATAGTTATCAACATCTGTGATTTCAATTATTCTTCTGTTTTTTTTGTTGTTGTTGTTGTTGGTTGGTTGGTTTTTTTGTAGAGCTGATCATAATTTCCTGAAGCATTTCAGAGCATTTGAATTTCTTAAATCATAGTATCTAAAGATACTATGGCACCAAAGATAAGTAAAAATGAGTACATCCTATCATGAGATGTAAATGTTATAAGACATAAAATCGTGAAAAAACTAGGACATGCAAAAGAGAAAAAGGAAAAAAAAATCACTATGTTCCTCTGCTTGATGCTGTAGAAATGTATGTCCTTGGTTGGCATGCAGGTCTAAGCACAGTCTTCATCCTGAAAGGTTCAATGTGATTTCTGTGGTTCTGAAAATTGAGTTTAGATGTTCTCCTAGATAACGGCTCTTTTCTTTACGTTATAGGATTGAAGTTCTAAGAAGGAAAATCAAAACCCACAGGACGTTGGAAAATCCAAATAAGAAAAACAGAACATTTAAGATGATACTGAATACGTTCATATTGTATTTAAATATTACAGAATTTTGGGTACAACACCTTTTGTTAAAGCACGACGTCAACATTTTCTTTCCTTATTGTGCCAAACATAAAGGAGAAGAAGGCAGAGTGTTTAAATTGTTTGAAAGCTCACTTCCATCTGACTACTGCAAATGAGCTCTAGCTACATTCTTCAAATTTTAGAATATATTCATATGTTTTATGAATTTATGGGAATATTTAAACAAAAAGATTGGAAGAAACTACTTTTTCTGGGTCACTGCCTCCTACTGTCTGCAATCACAGGCAATCACAGTTCATAATCTCCTAATATATTTACTCTAGCTGCATTTTGAAAGCAGTTAGATTTCCTGCCTTCAGTATTCCTATGGGAGAGTCATTCCAAAACCTCATCCCTCTGATGGTTAAGAACATTTTTTTTAATTTCCATCCTGAATTTATTCAGCTGCTAATCTTTATTTGTGCCAGCATTGTCCTTTAGTTTAAATAGTAGAGTGGATTTATGGATAAAAATTATATTCCTTCTCAACATGTCACTTCAGACCATGTGGACACATTTTCTCCCTGCATGGTACTTCATTCTTGTTCAAACCAATAATGCCACCCAGTTGTATGTCATGAGCAAGTTACTCTAAGAAAATTTACCCCTCTCTGTTCAGATCAAACATTTACACGATTAATCTTTGGCAAGTGCTTGATAAGCTCAACTCAAGTCCTCTTTCAAGGATATAATTTCTAGTCCTCTTTGGCAAGCCTGTACCCACAGTTCCAATTTTATACTATTTCTCATTTTACTTAATCCTGCTTAATTATTTACTAAAGTCTATTTACAGCAGTTTTACCTGAGAAATTACTGATTAAGTTTGAAAAGATGAATGCTACTGAAAATGTAGTCCATCCAGATTAAATTTTCAGTTGCAAATAGGAGCAATATACCAAGAAACAAAGACTTTTTATGGGTTATGTATCTATATATGACCAGGAGCAGAAGTGCTATAAGCCTTAAAAGTTATCATCCTCTTGCAAGACTTCCAACCTAACAATATGACCTCTAGAGAATCAGATAAACATCTGAGTATTTAGACATTTGTCTGTACTTCACCCAAATTCTAAGCCTTTGGGGGGTCACCCTTCACTATGAATTTCCTTGTTATTGCATTTGTTAGACCTTTTTAACCCCAAATTTTCAGAGGTTCATAGAATTTCATTGCTCAACTCCCCAAAAATCCACAGAGGTTGGGTGATTGAACTCCATTTAACTCTGAAAAGTTAGAGTTCACTATTACTTAATGTATAACCCTGTCTAAAAAAATGTCATTAGCATGCACAATTCATACCACTCTGGAAAATCTAGTATCCCCTTAAGGTAAAGCCGCTCTAATATTGCTATGTATGTGCATCTATGTCCTTTATTGCTTTGTTTATGAGTATATATTTTTAAAATCTTTAGTGTGTTAAAACTTACGACAATTAGAAACTACAAGTTTCATCAAATTTAAAAAATTGTCAAAATGTGTCAGCTTTCTTAACATACTGTATTCTGTAAGGGCACAATGTTCAAAGGATTTGTGTATACTTATGTACTTTGTACATGTTGCATTCTTTTATTAGCCTTATGGATAAATCTGTGCTTTTTTAAAGCTAAGTCATACTAATGAGTATTTGTCCCTGTTTTAAGCAATTGTTCACTTTTCAAATTTAAAATAATCTATGTCTATACATATTCAAGGAATCAATAAAGGATGCATTCATAGCAAATTATTTTGTACCCAATTGTCTAAAATTAGGAACATAAAATCCTAATTAAGTATCTAAAAAAACGGTTTCAATATGCATCCTTTTTCTGTTTTCTTCTTTAGCGTTAAAGAACGAATAACATTCGTTCTGATGTGGTACATCACAGCACAGGCTCACGTATTATATTTAAACATTACATGGGTTTTTCAAACCAAGATATGAGGTGGTTTGCTCTGCTGGAGCCTTTGACAGACTTCTCAAAAATTAGTAAGAGCTGTTCCTCTTCACACATGTTTTGAATTCATATTTGTATCACTATCAGTATGTCCACACAACTCCGACACATGGGCATATAGGGTATGACATAATTATAACACTTTAAGTTGTCTCAATAACTGACATTGGTATAAGTTTCTCATTAATAGTACAATCTCATGAATACTTCCGTTAGCAGGCATTATTTTTTCAACTTTAAGGAGAGTTAGCATGAGTGATTCAACATGTATTTATTAAAATGTCAATATAAAATCAGTACAGAAGACCACTGTGTACCCAATCCTGAAAAGATTTGCGCTATTACTTTGCTTTAGGTGCTAGAAATAATCCCTTAAAAATAGGCATGTTTAAAAAAATGGGATGTCTCCAAATCATATGTTTGAGCTGACTTATGTGCAGGCCATTTCCTTAACATTTTAGATGCTTCCATCTCTGATACATGTATATTGTGGCTAATACTTTATCCCTCACAAAAAGAGATTTACCATTATTCAGTCGCACACCTCTATAGAAAACTATGTCAAAATGACTGATCAAACTGCTTTTCAATCCACAGAATGCAACACCAAAACTACATACACGTCACATGTTGGGTGTTCTTTCCTCTTCGTGTGCAGGTGGCCACTTTGTAAATTAGTTATTGCTATATGTGAACTCCAAATCTCTTGCCGTCAGTGATGTGCTAGGGGCAGGAAAGACCCCATTTGCCTGGGATTTAGGTTTGCTGGTGGTTACTCGATATATGCCGCATTTTGGCTTCTATGCAGTGTGTAACTTCAGGACCTAGGATGTATTTCTGTGGTTGAGTCTCTCTGTCACAACAAATAAAATGACAAATTCAGTTTGTTAATAATCTGCCTCATTAACGCAGATGCTTTTTAAAAAAAAGATCTACTTTGCTTTTCCTGTATATTAGGAATCCAGGTTTTTATCTCTACGTTTCTTGAAAGGATATCTTGAAAAGAAAGTCTGCAATGTTATATGCAGATCAAAATAGACGCATAAACAGTTTTAAAAAAATAACTCTAGTGTTTTCCATGAAGAATTGATTCTGAAAAGAAAATAGTAACTTTCTGAAAAATAGAAATAGAAATATTTGTCTCAACAAAAGGGAAATCTTAGAAAGATTTCAGGTTTCTGTAGGGGTTACTTCAGAAATCATAAATGACTAAATACTGATGAAAAAAATACAAATGAAGCAGCTTTACAGTAATTTTCTGGACTGGGGGTTAGTTAAAAAATACAAATGCTCTTTAAGAGGAAAAAATAATTGCAGAAAGTTCTATATAGGTAGGTTTTGGTACCTTTGGTACCTTTGGTACTTTTTTCTCGTTCTTCTGAGGTCAGATGCCAAGGTTCTTATAGGACTCCTAAAAATGTCTTCAGTCTTGTTGCAAGTAGCTTTCCTGCTCATGTGCTTCAGCATGTAAAATGGGAAGAATTCCAGTCTATATGTAAAAAAATCCTACCCCCGCCCAAAAAAAGCACAAATTGCTACAAAAGCCCCTTGTGTACTTGTTGTCTTCAGAGTAGTTATATTAATCTCAGTGCGACATTGACCATGTTTTACTTTTCCCTGATGAGACGGATGTGTTAAAGAGTTGTCAAAGAGTTTAGCTGCCTTTTTTGTTTATGGCTGATGACAAGTATTAGTTTGACACTGAAATGCAGCATTTATCTTAATCTGATGGGAAAGCAATATTGTTCTGACATTGCAATGCAGTATTCAGCCTAATATGACTATTTTTCATTTTACACCGCATCTGTTTGCCAAAGTATTATTCTTACTGGCAAATTAAAAACACAAAATAGCCCTTAGCCTTTCATTTTGTATGAATTCCCCAAAATCCATTAAAAGGCAGTATTGACATCCTTGACACATTACAACAAATCTTTGTGCCATGGCAACAAAAATCACTACATTTATTTTGTGTTTGAAATCTGTCATGGTCATTTCTACAATAAGAAGTCTTTCAGGTTAAATTCTGGGCTCTCTGCTCTTGAATACCCTTTCTAGGGCTCAGGCATCTTGTTGAAGTTAACCACGGGCTCTTCATTGCAGTTACCAACGCATAAAAAATAGGTTGGTTCAAAATAGATGTTTAAATTGGACAACATGCAAAACCTCTGTCCACAAGAGACAGCAGGATGATAAATGAGTTTGCTTTTGAGTGGGAAGCCCTCCAGACCATGCACCTCCTAAAAGCTCCCTGAAGACTGAGAGCACATCATAGACATCTGTGTAGTTGTAGGTATGAAGAGTTATCAATTTTTGATCAAGGATTGAATATGTTAACACAAGAAACATTCAGAATGAGAGATACAGCATCAAATAGTGCTGACATAATTCAAGCATTAAATAGTTTGTTCAGAATTTAATTTGAAAGGGAGGAAGATAATTTTCTAAGACGCTGGTCAAGAGTGGTTTGAAATGATATGGTTGATTTACCAAATTTAAGAAAACATCATACAAATTTGACAAAAGTGCAACATATGTGACTGTGAAAGCAACTAAGATTTTGATTCTCCAGGGCTTTATCTATTTCTGTTGAAGTGATGGAAAATTTTCCATAGAAATAACTGGGATTGAACCCCTTGGCTCCAGGGGGTCAAGACCTCTACTTGAACAAAACAGATCGTTGCTATGAAAAAGATGATTATGTTACTGTACTTGTTGTACTCATATACTCATACTGCCGTTGCGGTTGTACTGAGATCACTATCACTTCCAAAAAAGCAAACAAAAGAATCTATAAAGATAGTGTTTAGCTTTCATGTAGAAAGCATGGGGCCAGATCCCAGTGCCCTCCCTCAGGTTAAGTCATGCTTAACTACTCCAAGAGGAACCCTGCTGACTCCAGGGGGATTGAGTCCACTCAGGAACTGCTGGTGCTGAAACACAGCAGAACCTCTTCATAACGTGTGAATGGTCCTCATCACAGAGCTTCCATCAAGCCTGTATAAACACCCTGTAAATAGTTTGCACACGGAGAGGTGAAATGGCCATAATGCAATCTACAGGTCCAACTTGCAGTCCTTGCTGTCTCGGTGAAGAGTGGTAAAATTGTCCTGCAGCAAACTTGGGGAGTTGAAAGAAAGGTCAACAACAGTTATAAAGTAAAAATCTACCATATGGTACTTTATCATTCTCATATGTTGTGAAGTATGGACCAGCAATAGGAGTTCCAGAGCAAACCTGAACCTTCTAAAAATAAGCTGAGCCCAACTCATGTGGCTCATTAAAAGTTGAGCCAACTGTTATAAATTCCATTCTACTCTCTTTTCAGGTATCTAGCTCATGCTTTTCAGTCAGGAATTGTTACAAACTGTGCAGAGAGGAGGTTCTTATCACATTATTGGCTCAAATAAAATTTTATGAGGTATCTAGTCCTATACACAAACCACAAAATTATACTTCTACTAAATTATACTTCTACTCTAAATCAAATTTAAATTTTGCATAATGACCAGTGTAAAACTTCGCACAATGCCATTCCAAGTCATGCTTCTCAGATATAGCTTCTGGAATCTTATTTTTCTTTCCCTTTGAGCAATCCAGATATGCAGATAAGATTGTTAACTCTCATATAAATAATAACAGTCTTTTAGGGAAATATTGAAAAATCTGAAAGCAACACACATCTGAGGCTCCAGTTTTACACCAACGCAAGATGGAAGTTGTATGGGCACATAAAAACCATTGTAAGAAAACACCTAAAGAACCACTTGCTCAATTATACAACACTGCAAAAGTTAATTTGTACCTTTGAAGCATATCTTAAGGAGTTATCTTGTTAAGCCACCTTAGAAGTACTAATGGTGGGCAGAAGGATAATGTACATATTTGATGTGGAAAATGAATATATCTTTTCAAGATATCTGCAAAGAATGTGAAGGCCAGCTGTGAGGGGCAGCCTGATTTAGCTAGGGATGATTCAACCGTGTGGAAGTGAAAGCAGCAAGGGCAAAGCATCTAGTCAGACCTAGGGGAAATAGCCTGGAATTAAAGAATATGGAAAATCTTATTACTCACAAGAGCTCCTTTGTGCAGTTTTCTCTTAGTCTACTTTGGAAAGGAGATCATTTAGGCTTGTCCACATAGAGAGTTTGCATTATTTTGCAACAGCTTTCCTTGGCAATGGTTCAGATCAATTCAAATGGCCTGGATTGATATAACAGACAATGCAAGTGCTGTCAAAAGCAAGAAAAAGGGACCGTTGCCGGGACCTGTCAGAAGTAGCCACAGTCCATTGCCTTCTAAAGAGGTTTCTTTTCCTCACTTCAGTGGCCATAACCTTACCACAAAAGGGATTTCTTCTTGTTTTTCACAACAGTCAGAACAGACAAGCAGATTGCTGAAGATAGATACAAAACAGATTCAACTCAAGCGTCTTCATCCAGCCGAACTGAAAAAGACTTATCTTGTTTTTCAAACTATCTATCTCCTCTCTCTGTTTCTAGCTGGGATTGGAAGATGAAGAGCCAGAAAAACAAATACACACTGTTTCTGGTCTAATCAAAAAACCCAGGGGAGCAACTAGAGTTGCAAGATTAGCAGCATAATTTCTTAAAATGGAGGAGGCCAAGTACGCCTTCAAAAAACATTCAAAAATTTGGAAGCATTTAAATCATTTCCTGTAACTGTTTGAAGCTTCCTTGTCTCCACTCCATGAAAAATTTTAAATACTTGAAAGAGAGCAGAAAAATTATGAAAAATATATTATTTCTTTTCCCTGTGTTGATCAATACAGAGATCATAGCTAGCTAATTGCAAATTATCACTCTCTACTAATACTTATTGTTCTCTGTTTTCAAAAAAAATCTCCAATTTAGTGTCTAGGTTTCCTTCTAAAACCCTGATTTTAATCCTGAAATTAGCTCAGAGAAGTTGTGTTTTCTTGAAAATTACTGAGTGAAGACCAACAGAAAATAAAGTAGAAAATAAAGACAAAATAGTAAAAATCATGATTGTTTTCATAGTCGTAAATGAAAACACAGAACGTGTTTTCAATACTTTTTACAGAACATCTTTGTTATTCTGCCTTCCTTGGTGTAAGACAACAGGGAATGTGTAGATACAAAACAAGAATTTCCACACAAGGGAGACAGATCTTCACTGGCTTTAAATGCCATATGGAATATCATCAATTCTAGCAGCTGAGATTCAGCCTGGTATTTTTATCATTTTTTTTCCTTTCTTTGTCATTGATAGTTGTAACAAGGTTTTCAGAACATAAAGTCAGTCTTTTTAGGCTCTTGCTGAATCCGTCTGCTTTCCTTTGGGAGCTCATTACACAATCCTGCTCCTTTCTTTATCCAAGCAAACTGCAGCTTTCACACACAATGTCTTGCAGTTTGAAGCTGAATTGTATGACCGGAATACAAATGTCTCGCTGAGTTGCACATGAATTTGCAATCCCTGCTTTAATAGTGTCTTAGTCTTCTGCTAGTTTTGAAAAAGTAAGGCCACCAAAACTGACTGCAGTGCTGGATCCGGAGTCAGAGGAAGAAATGGGATGAGGAGAGGTCACTTTTGTTAGAAAATAGAGATAATCCAGTTTTACACAACCAAGTCGCTGCACAGCTTCCATACTCACCATTTCCAGGCAGTGATTTATGGCAATTTGTTGCTTTTCTTATTCCCACCCCTGGCACAGGAGGAGCTTTCAGCTGAAAAGCTCAGTTTGCTTTGACTATTCGGTATTACTCCTCTGACAGTAAAACATCTCCTACAGTAGAGATATATTATCATTTCCCAAATGCAAAAATATCCTAAGGCCAGTTATCAGCTACACTGAGATAAATACATCCATTATTTCAAAGCATGAAAATTGAGTTTTATCAAAATATAGTAAGCTTATCCATGATGCAGGATAGAAATGATCTTTCATTAATAACTTTCAAAGAGCCCCAAAAGAAAATCTGTATGCATTCAGAATTCCATCATAAATAAAGCGTAATCCCACTAAATTACACATATGCAATCATTCCCAAAAACCGTCATTGTAAGTAATATAACAAAATCATACTGTTTACTTGAAAATACTTAAACTGATTTTTAAAATTATTTCTTAAAAGAAAACACTCTAATACTGAAATTCAGATACAAAATATCATACACCTAGACTGAGATTTTTCAGAGGCAATAGGAATTATTGCAATTCCCAAGATTTTCTGAGCCTTTCTGTGTGAAGACAGCAAGTGTCCATTTGCAGTTGAACAGTAAATCTGCCTTGAACTTCCACTCAGCAAGGATAACTAATAAAAAGACTTCAGAAAAGGCAACAACATTAACATAGAATACGCCATCAGCTTCACTCAACTGGAGCAGACATTTAGAGTATGTCTGGTGGCACAATAGTCGCCATGAACTATATATATATATATATAAATACTTAAAAAATATTATCAGCAAGTAAACTCAGCAAGCATGAGGACAGCAACATTTGAACTGACTGATGACTTCATTTTACATGAAGCTGAAATCTTTGGAATTAAATGAACAATCAAACAACCCCTTTTTCTTGCCCCTGCTATATGGCTGAACTGTTAGAAAAAGACTCAAACAAACTTGTGACTTTCATTCGTGTTCAAATGTTGAAAACTAGAAACGCTTCCAAAAACACAAATTAAGAAACAATGAAAAAAATGTGCATAGAAATAGCATATTATTTAAAATATCAGTTGAAAGAAAAAATATTTTCATGAATATATGGACAAGGCAAACAGATAATTTTTTTACTTAATCTTTTAAACAAGATAGAAGAGAAAGAAAACTAATTCTCCTGCAAAGTGGGTAGGTTTGAATTCTTTATGAAATAGAAATAGATTAGAAATAGAAATAGATTGATCACTTATTGAAAGAGAGCAACAAAAATCTCTTGAAAATACGGTCTAAACAAACAATGATGGATGGATCTTAGTTAAATATGTTTAGTCATGAAATACACATAGATTCATATCTATTAGGGTGAGAAGCAGCCATGAGGAGGTACAGGAGGTGCAAAAAGTGAGGGAGAGTAAACTGCAAAGTCTGTCTGGTAAATAGACACCTCCTTACTACACCTCCTTATTTATGGTTAGTTATATATTTATTTATGGATAGCTACACATACACCATGAAATTCGTGTTGTACTTTGGATTTCATGAGTTTATTTACAGTAGTTAATGACAATAATACAGTATTATTTTGACAGGAATGTATCTGGTAAGTGCATTTATTAATGAATACCCTGAAAGATTTTTAAAATTTGCATTTCCTGCTTTTCAGAGTGTTTTTCTATGAGAGAATATCAAGAATTCTTCTTATTTCAGAGTCATATTGTGAATTATTGGTAATATGAAGAGATATCAATGATTAGCTTTTTTCACATCTTGACTCAGACAAGTGGCAGATGCCTATGTCAGTCCCATGAACCATGAACTGATCTTCAAATCACCAGTATGAGACTCCAGTGTTTCATTTGAATACTGAAATACTGAAAACATTTTCCTAATACTTACTCTAAATATTCTTTGCTAGAGGTGAGGACTGATATCTGCTTTTTTTGACCAAGGAGAACAAGTTGAGTATTGCTCTTTTTACAATCTATGGTGTACTGTGAGGGTCTCATGTCTCCTTCCCTCAGTATTCTCTTTTCTAGGCTAAACAAATCCAATTCCTTCAACCCTTACAAAGCAGTTCAGATTTCCAAAACTTCTTGTTATTTTTGTTTCTCTCCTCACAACTCACTTCATCCATGTATTCCTCAAACTATGTTGTGCAGCAGGACACAGCCATTTAGGTGAAATTTTAAATCCTGAAAAAAAATCCCTTAATAATTCCTGGGTGTAATGTCTGATATGACATTTGTTCAGTACTTTTTGCAGAATCATATACTTATTTAATCCTTAGCCAGACATCAATTTTAATAAAAAGGGCATATTCTGCCAAACAACTAGGAACTACCTTGGTAGTTTTCATACTTGTTTTTTCACAAACATTTCATAATTTTTTCCTGCATTTTACTTATTTGATTTCAGACTGTCTCTTCAACTCTTCAAAATCACTTTGAATGGTCATAAGGAAAGACATTATGTTTAAGTCGTGCCTTTAATTTGACTTTAGTGTTATCCTTCCATAAAAAAGAAAGATTAATTTGCCCATGAAAAGCCATTAGTGTCACCTGCAATAAATAATGTCTTTTATTTCTGCCCACGGGAATAAAAAAAGCTACTCTCTCTCTCTTCTTCAAAGCAATAACTGATGACATCATTCAGGCAATAAACTCACCAAAACACTAGTACCTTAGTTACTTTGTAAGTTCCAATGACTTCAAAAACCCTAACAGTCTGAACAATTTGAATGGAATTTGGCCCTGATGACACCCTGGTCATTTTTATAATCATTAGGTAGAAATATGTTTTTTTCTGTGTGCATATTGAACTTCAGTTGATAATTCACTTATGACCAAAATATTGAATCTTAAGAAATTCTGCCCTGCATGCCACCACCATCTCTCTCCTAATAAAAAGTTGAAGATGCTGAGATCAAGCATATAGGCGTACAAGATTTTGTATTTCAATAGTTAGAACTAAATCTCTTCTTTCAGTAATGTGATTTTTGAACAATTTTTTACGCTTTAGCAGAAAATTATGCCTCTCATGTTTCTTCAAATGGCTATTTTGTGATTTTTTTGTTGTTGGTGGTGGTGGTGGGTGTTTTTTTGTTTGGTTGGTTGGTTGTTTCATTATTCTAATGCAAACGCTGAAAGGTCTCCAGAAGAGTTTTACTTTCATGATCAAGCAGGGCCTGAAACTTCTCAAGTTTGCATTCCTGGGATAGCTATCCCAGGGTGCCCGCTTATTTAGCTGGCTCCTTTAAAAGAGGGGAGGGAGGGAGATTTTACATGACTTAAAAGTGAGGAACACATTGTCAAGTCACTAATGCTGAATAGTTTGTTTGTCCAGTCTCTTGATCAAATTTCCTTAATTGCATTACCCAGTCCCATTGTGACTTAAATGTTTCACATCTGGAATGTAGCATAAAGGGTTTAGTGGATTGATATCCCCTACTTCCTTAATACAAAGTGCATTAGGAAATCCCATTTTTCATTTGAACTGGTTTGCAAAGAACTCAGAGTGGGCAAGGATGAGAGGATTTGTTGTTACAAAAATGTTATGTGTAGTAATTAAAATACCGCATTTGATTCACTGAGGGTGAGTGACAGGAGTATAGGCATCACTTTGATTATTTACAGACCAGCTTTTCAGAACAATTTACTTAAATAAAAAGATTTGGCAGCCTTTTATCCCCTGGAAACCTACAAGAGTAGATCTGGCTCGCAATTTTATTGAACAGTGAGAAATAATTTAGAGATATTTTTCTTCTTGCTCTCTCAATGGGATATGCAGATATGGCTAAGGGACTTGGGAAATTCCTTATCTGATTACGGTATTAGCAATAGATAAAGTTCAGTTTCACTTTTAGCATACAATAATATGAGACAAAGTCAATATTGTTATTCAGATATACTTCAGTCTTCCTTCTGCTTCTAAAGTTATTCATTATACTTGTTTTTACTTTGGCTATCAGGACCGATTATTGTGCTAGGTGATGTATGAAGACATCCCAATGTGTTCACACTGTCGTTTTGAGCAAGGTAAAACTGGTGTATAAAACACAAAGTCAGTGAAATTAGGAATGTAACACCAACATTTCCAAATAACATACTGTGTTTATTTTGACCACTCTCTTGGCTATTCTACCTGTCCAGTGATAGACCAGGATCTAGTAGATAGATTTGCAGAGTCATTTGATCCAACTTAAGTGTCAAAAGCAAGTTATTTCTGTTAGTACTGTTTGCCGTCTGTAATATTAATTCTTTACTGAATCGTAATCAGTGATACACAACATAGGCATTTCCACAGCATCAGATATACCTCCAGCAGTGGCAGTGATGGGTCCTTCACAACGATATTCAAGAAACCCATATAAGTAAACAGAAGTGAATTTAGTAGTAGAAACAGGCATAATCACTAAGCGTGAAACTTTTTTAAAATACATGGTGACAATTTTGGATATACCTCTCAATACAAATGTCCAATTTGTATTTTAGAGTTGTAAAACTGGGGAGGAGAGGACAGGGAGAGAGACAGAGGAGAAGTGACAGAAGTTGGCAGCCCAAAATCTGCCCAAAAGCTTTATTATCAATTATGTAAAAAGGCATTATCTTTCATGCATTTTAAATTTGTCACTCAGAACTTTCATTGAATGTTTCCTCATGTTTTTAAGACATCAAGAAAAGAGAAGCTACAAATATAACAGATTACCTCCTATAATAAGCAAAATTATCTTTGCATTCTCTGTTTATATAAGCATTTTTATAGTCATAGCTTTAGTGATTTCATCATGCATTTCTGGTCCACTCTATGTTCTGCTTTTTTTCCATTTTTTATATGATATTCCACCAAAACATATCAATGCACTATGCAATGATAACAGCATTTTTAATTAAATTTCACATACCAATTCCTGAAAATCCTAACGCCTTGGATTCTCCTTCATCTGATTTCTCACCAGTGCTGTTAAACATAGCTCTTCACTAATGTATTGGCCTGAGCTGATGTTACTTTTAGACTCTTCTAAGGCACTAGAAAAGAAGAAATGACTTTTTAGAAAGTCATTTCCTAAGGACACAGAGCCTTGGTACTCACTTCAGATCTTCAGAAGATCCTGTAGCACTCGGTTCCTTGGTAAAATAAATTATTCACAGCTTTAAAGTGCTTCTCTCTGGTAATCGGTGGGTGATTGTGGAATTTCTCAAGCAAAATTCTTCCCTGCTTGGTAATTAGACTATCAAGATCAGAATGAAGGCCCCTTCAACTGGAAAACTGTTCCCCGTGATAGACTTTTGCACAAACTTCTTTTGCTTACAGTGACCAGAACCAGAAAGAAGGTTATAAAGGTACTTTTTTCCCATCGCTTGGAACCTGCTCATGCCAGTCACATGGCATATGTGTTTCTATAGACATACCTATAGTCCTTCACATTGGAGTTAGGAAAAACAGCAGGCTACAGCAGTCAAATCCACATCAAAGAGAAGGGAATGAATTTTCCCAGCCAACTGGACAGAAAGGCCCTTCTGGAAACTGGTGCTACCTGATCATCCAGTGTTGGCAAGGAGTCAACAGAGCCCTGAGGCTTTCACTGTTTTGATGAAAGACAGCTCAGATTTCTTCAGTGGAAGGTAGAAGTTTTTTTTTTTTTTTGCCAGATATTTCAAGGATTTCCCTTTTCCAGCCAACATTGCTTTACTTTTCCCAGGGTTGCTCTGTGCTGAAGAATTAACTGCCTTTTGGCAATCTGACATCAGCTGACATCATTACCTTGTAATTTACTCCTCTTCACAGATTGCTGGCAAAAATCTTCAGCAATATCAATGTGTCTCTCACTTCTGTGCAATAAACTCAACTGGATAACTGATGCCCAGTCTTCTTCAGGAAGCTTTTTACACATGACAATATCAGAAGCAAAAAGTTACACGCCGAGAAAGGGGGACGTGGAGATCTGAGCCTTTGGCACTAGTTGCTGGCACAAGAAGATGAGATGGGTAGAATTCAGTTTGCTCTCTAAGGGCAGGCTATATATAAGAGGAAACCTCTTTTATGTGAAACACAAAGATAAAAAAAGCAGAAACTCACAACACTGTGTTTACAATGACAAACTTAAAAGCAGAAATTTATGTTAAGACATCGCACCAGGGAGGGAAACCTCCACCTGATAGAATGTTTTAACTGGCAGTCTTTCTCCATTCAGGAAGACATGCCAAAACATCTCCAAATGTATTAAATATAATTCTGTTCCACTCTTAGGAAGAGGCCACCTGCATTATGTATCTCTCGTGTGAGATGATAGTTTTATCAAGTTTCAATTCTAAATACATCTGCAGCTATTCCAGACTAAGTCTGAATAAATTTAATGAAAAATAACCTACTTATCATCATAGTCCTCATCAGAATAATTCCCTACAATGCCTAACATCAGCATAAAGCTGCTTTCTGATGAAGTGGAAGAGATTATCTTGTAAAATATTCTGACAGTAGAAAGTCTGAGGTGTGTACAGACCGACTGAGGGAAAAAAGTTGTGAAGAACAAACAGAGAATGACCTATCAGGCAATCTACGTCTTGTTACAGAAAAAAATTCAATGATGACGTCATCTCTGCTGACCATAATATCTCGTAAAAGAACAGGAGGTCTTTTTGGCTGTGCTTTTGTAGCTTAATACCGCAGGTCTGGGAATTCTGTTTCTGCCCTCGGAGCCAAGCAGCACAAACTACTCACAACCACATCACACAGAATTTGGCCCTGTATCTCCCCTCAACTCCATGCTGTGCCCAGTAATGATGATGTTATATTTTATGTTTTGTTTCAACTCAATGTGTCTGCAAATAAGTCCCTGTGTCTCCTCGCAGCCCCATGCTGTGCCCCATGCTGTGTGATGTTATGTTTTATTTGCTGCTTTTGATTCAAAGTGTCTGCAAGTAAAGCTGAAGTCTACTGGAGTGGTATTTTCATAGCATGCAATTGCCAGTGTGTGTTCCATGCCAAGGGGGTAAGCCATGAAAGCACAGGAGGCTGCAAAGGATGCTGCAATGCACAGGGACATATGGACAAGCATCTGCTTTATTGACCATGTTGCTTGTTGGGAATGGTCATGCTACCTGTATCTTGAAGTGTGGTAATGATTAAGAATATCAGTGACAGCAATTCATTTATCAGTCTTACTCCCTGGCCTTACTTCATTAAGCAGCATAAATAAAGGATTAGGAAGGCTAGATTCAGTCCTTCATTTATAGCCCAGGGCTATCACCTTAATATGAGTCTTGAAAAGAAGAGAAGTTAACAAAGATCTCAGAATAAAGGTTTAGTCCACTTATAGAAAAATCACAAATTATCAAGAAAGTTAGTTGCAGTTTGTGGAGTATAAACTGGAGGTATAGCACAAGGAAGTACTTCAATATTGGCATAAAAAGATGACTGCTACCAGATCTGTGTCTGAAGTAAACAAGCAGTGTCTGCTACCTCCTGAAAGGAGGCAGATCTTCAGATGCAGGAGATTCCAACATTAGATGGGCCTTGGATATTTTAATATCTTTTCCCATTGCTCGCAAGGGAGTTAAGAACTCAGTTGCAATCAACTTCACAGTATTACTGTAATAAGATTATAAATAATACATACGGCATTTTCTCTACTTTATGTTTATAAGGCATTTTAAAGAGCATCTTTATTTATAAGGATGTAACCTGACTCATCCACTAAGTTTTATCCAAATCATATTGCTTTCTTCTAGTCATAGCTCAATGGCTAGACATATCTATGGCTGCCTGGAGAATTGGCTCAATGCTAGAAGGAAGCACATTGTACATTTCCCTGAAGTGTCTTAACAGCACTTAAGACTGTAATGATATTTTGTGATTGCACTGCTCTCTCAACCTCTCATTAAAAATAATTTAGGAGCAAAACTTTTTTTATATGAAAGAATTTTCTGCAATTACATTACCCTATGCACCCTCTCCCACTCCCAAGTTTTTAGCGACCATCATGCATTTTCTCCTAAGAAATGCTTTGTTTTGGGAGACTATCATCCAAGTCACATGTTGGGGAATTGCCTTGCTTTGAAGAGTCAGTACACCAATAAATCAGGAATCTGAGGAGTTTGATCCAATTATCTATTATTTTCTTTGCCACACTGATAATCAGTAGCCTACTATTTGGCAGCGTGTTGATAAAACCAGCAGTGCATGTTGCCTACAATTACTAAACTGCTGTCTATTGGTCAATAATATCTAGTACTAAAATATCAAGTTTTCTAAGGGCTTGAAGCCAACACCACTACATTTAGGCATGGTTAACACTGAATTCTAAAAAAAATTGAATAGGCACCGTTTTTGTGTTTGTGGCAACTATGTGACAATTGCCATGTTTGGTTGGATCACCAAGGGATCTCAAAATGTGATTTATAGTTGAACTATGAAAGTTAAATCTGTAACTGTATGGATTAGATTTGGATCTGAAAGTGGCAGAGCAAAACTCCCTGCAATTTATGAGATTTTGAGAATTTTGCATTGAAGTCTACCATTACATTTCAGTTACAAAGTAGATATTTTACACTGCATATCTGAACCATTGTTCAGTGAGCATAACAGACCTACTATGAATTGAGCAAGCTAAAAAATTAAGCTTTACAGCAGTCCTTCCCATTTATTATGGAGGGGTGACACTATAGCTTCACTCTGGGGAAAATGGAAGCCAGACTTAAACAAATAAGAATCCCCCCCTTTTTTTTTTTATTAATCAGTCTTGTTGGGGCATAGCCATTGGTGCCGATTTCAATCTTAGCAATTATGCGTCGTAATGAAGTGTAAACTGAACTGTAAATCTCACTAAATCACAGCATGAACATATAGAAGTTGAGAGCGTTCTTTACATTGAAATGAATGAAGAAGCAGGTTTTTTGTGCATCACGGGACAGATTAGACAGCTCCCTCCCTAGCAGAGCTGCCCATGGAATAGAATGTTTTCACACAAAAAAATACAGAATCATTTAAAGAGTGACATGTAGAGTAGGAATGCATCGATTTCACTGTCTTCCCATTGGAAAGCAGAGGAGTCCTTTTTTCTGACAGGTTTGCTCCTGTAGTTGCCTAAGCTCCTGAACCGGATGGGCTTCCAGGCAAGCAGGAGTCAAGAGCCACCTCCTTGGGCAATGATGCCGCAGAAATCCCAGCTCCGCAGCACAGCTGGGCCTTGGCAGTTCATAGCTCCTGATGTGCTTCAAACTGCTTCAGGAATGAGTTCCTCTGGGTTTCAGCAGTTTCGAAATCATAGCGCCCACACATTTTATTTTTTTAATTTTTAGATGTATTGCAGACAAGTCTAAAAAAAGAGACTTTGTTAGAGATTTTAATCCTTTTGATTTTTTTCTTCAAAGCATGCCCTCTGCTACATATATGTTGTTACAAAGCAATATGACACCTTAAATCAGTTTAGAACAGGTCCTTTAGGACATCAAAAAAGGGAAGAAATGCTTGGAGCAAGAACGAAATGCACCTCACTCAACACAGCTTAGACTAGCAACTGCTCTATTGCTATAGCAAAATCAAGCTGGCATGCACATGCTAGAAGTAAGTGCTGTTCTAAAATGTGCTGAGAACACAATATTTTCTCGTTCAAAGCTTCAGACCCTTGCACAAATACTCTAAACCAGACACACTCTAAAGAGAAAAAAAAAATAGCTCTGTGCCATAAGCCATTCTTCATAGGAAGAGCTATATTTAATCTATTCAATATGTTTGTGGTTTTCTTTTAAAGAATATATAAATAAAAATAAAATTTTAAAAAATATAGCATAAGTATGATGTAGTGATATACTACTAGGATGAGAACAAAACCAAAATAAAATAATTTTAGCATTGAATCTTTCAGAAGTTTCAAAATGATAAAAATCTACATTCTCAAAGCAATGATAGGTTTAATTTAGAAATGCTTAAACAAGGTTTATATTAGCTTGAGTTTGAATTCATTGTACTTTTTTTTTCCTGAAAACTTTTTCAGCTTTCATTTCAAATTTGAACGGAAGCAAATGTCAAAACCCTTTAAAAATTCATTTTCCAATTTTCTCTCATTGGATTTTCAAGCGCAATGAGGATATTTTAGGTTGAACTATGAGAATGTAGCATTTTCATGGACAATCTATGAACCAAAATCCGAGAGATATTGTCATTGCAGATATCAATTTAGATATCCACTATTTTGGACTACGGTATATGTCTGCCTGCTGAAGAGTTGCTAGTTCAATATATATCATTCTTTTGGGATTTATTGTAATATTTGAAAAGTGCCTTTACAAGAAGTACATGAGATGATTGAATGAGGCTGAAATGCTGGAAAACTGGACACGTTTACTGAAACATGGAGAACTAACAGTTTAATACATTAGTAAGCTAAAAGCCTTTGCAGGAACATTGTGCATATCAAATGCATCATTTAGAAATTTCTCATATAGTTAATTGTGAAGGATTTTATTTTGTTTTTTTGAGGGGAGAAGGGAGAGCATAGAGAATGAGAGAAATGTATTAGGATTAAGCATCTATCCAAGCAAGTACCCACTGCTTTTGCCTCTCAGAAGTGCCATATGCCAGGGCCAGACGTAGTGCCTGTCCTCAGCAGTTCCATAAGGAAAATACAAGTCCCAGTCCTCAGCCTAAGTGAGGAATTGGTGTTGACACCTTAAAATGTAGGTAGATGTGGTTGGTTTGAACTGCCTAACAGGTACTTCAATCTGTTTTTCTTATTTGATCGATTAATTATATTATTAAACTTGCTTGTTAACAAAAAAGTTTAAAAGCAAAATCTTACATTATTGGAAGAGTGAATTTATGGAAAGTTGGATTTTGATAATACCTGTATAATTATTCAATATTTCAATAAAAATGGAAAAAAAAAATGCAAAAGCTTCAACAAGTGTGACGGGTGTGCTCCTTCCCCAGCTCAACCTGACTTTTCACATGTAGCCCTATTCAGGGCTAATCAAAGCTCTAAGTTCAGGGCTAATCAAAGCTCTAATTTAAGACGAGAAAATGAGTTACACCAGTTTCCAGCCTTCTTTATTTTTCTATGAACATATTTGAGTGCTGTTACGTCGCTCCATATCTTCCTAAATATGACCACATTTCATTTTTCTTACCTAATGTCAAGCCTAAGAAGAAGCATTTAAATCTGCTGTCCTGCACTAACTCCTTAGGATGAAGCCCTCCATCTGCCTCACTGTCTCTAGTAACTGCTGCAAAACATTCCAATTCTGAGAGTGAAGTAATGATGGAGTCCCGAAACAACATCCTGTTTTCTAGAGCCCCTTTGGAAGTCTTGGGAAAAGTGATGATTCCTGTTGCAAAGCAGTGATGCTCTTTTTCCCTGTAGTATTCACCCATCTTTATTTCTACCTCGGAGGACATTTTTCATTCTCTCAACTACGTCTTGACATGATTTCCTGGAAGGCATCCACGTCTAACAGATTAAAACCTTTAGAGATTGTCCAGTTGTCAGGACTTTCTAAGGAGCAGGAATACCTCTAGTATTACGCAGGTCCAAATGCGAAGTTTAAAACACCAGAGACATCTAAATATAGTGTTTAAGAGGAGTGGAGAACTGTTCTTGCATCTCCCTAATCTCCAGATTCACCGTGGGATAGCAGCTGTCTATGTGGATACCAGATAATGATGACTTGTGTTCTTGCAACAATCGAATAGATACAGCAGATCTTTTCTGCGGGAGAAAAATAAAGATTGTGCAATACTTTGAATGAATCAGTAAATGCAAAGCTATGGACTGACACAAATCCTGCTCTAAAACAATCTAGAATTATGAAAATATTATTACTAATTTTTTTTATGTATTTGTAGAAGATTTTCATGCCAGCACTAGGCTATTTGCAGCAATACAGAGACTGTGCTGCTGTGATAGGAACAAATCTTGTATAGATGGTGTCCTGTTACATGGAGAGTAGTACACTATCTTCTATGCCTATGCCTTATTTACTACTAAATGAAGGGCTCATCATTGGCAACTGGTATTGATTCTCCCCCTTTTCCTACTGTATTTACTGTATCTACAAATTTTGCTCATTATCTTGAGTTTCTGTCCAGTAGCTTGCTCTACACTGTGTCTATATTACAGCATTCTTCGATGTTTTTTAATCAGTTTTTCTCACATACTTTCCAAACCCCAAAATGTGGTAATACAAATCTCTCTATTTATCTCCAGTGCAGACTAAAGAGGTTCCACTGCATCAATCAGAGCGCCAGAGAAAGAAGCAAGCTCCTATCCTCAGTACAGTGACTGTGTGGGCCACCAAGTCAAAATGCTTGGCCACCTCAGCATTAAATTTATCTATCTAAACTACAATCTAATTAGAAGAACCTCCTAAGGCCTCCCAAGACCTAATTTTCATTAGTTGTTGCTTATAACCTGATTTGAATGAAAGTAATGAGCCAGATTTTCATTAAACCATCTGTTATATAGTAAGGATGAGATATCATGACATATGGCCATTTAGCGAATATATTTCCAATATTTACAGCTATATAACAAGACAGAATCCCTCGACATAAAAAAGCCTTCTTTGAAGGAGGTCCTGGGAAAGACTCCAGACACAGACAGATTCACAGATGGAATGTCACAGTGTATCACATATTTATTTCAATACGACAGTTATACTTCAAGAAATAAAACACAACAACCATATGAAGTAACATTTGCTAAATTCCAGCATTCCCATTGCTCTCTATCTGGAAACAGGTTAAGCATGTCCATGCATTTCATCCAAGCATTACCTATTATAGAAGAGGAGCAGTGGACAGAAACAATAAACAGACTAATTGCAAGTTTAGCTTGTACAATATATCTTCCTTTCTTCATGCTGACTTTTCAGTCCTCATTCATTGATATGTCTAAGAGTTTACATACAAACACATGCTGAAAATAAACAACATACATCTGCAAAGAAGAAAACCCGGATTCTTAGTCTTGCTCAAGTATCTCTACACAGTAGCACTAAAATACATAGACCACTGTGCCATATTAGGTAAGAAACACCTCAGCACTTAGCACTTCATAGCCTATTCTTCCAGCTTTAATCATTTCAAAAGAAAAAGAAAAAATTATTTATTCACCTCAGATCCTTGTCGGATACATCTAAATATCTGTAGGGGATTTCCACTAAATCTTTCAGAAAATGCAGTGATGCTTAATTCATCATTGTTTGCTAAACAAAATAAAATAAATCAGCCTCTCATTTCAGAGGATACTCCCCTATGTATTTTCACATGATTTTAATAGCAACTAAACCCTCCCTCTTATCCTACTAAGCTTTGCTGAGGCAGCTACAGAGAGACAGTTAAAGGCTGTTTGTAAAAATAGCAGATTATTTTTCTTTTGCTGAGTAAGATAACATTTTATTTCTTTTAACCTTCAAAGTTGTTTTTGGCAGAACCAATAGAAGCAGCTATTGTGACAAAGCCTGATCCCAGAGCCCTCGATTATTCTAAAGTGAAGCCCCACTTTTCACGTTATATCAAAAAAAAATTAAAAAAAAAAATTCTCCTAAAAATCTCATGTCTATCACTCACCACATACAGAGGTTTTTTTTATCTACATACCTCAAAGCCATTTTTTCAGATATTCAAAACCCAACCTCATGAGATCCTGTGCAACGTGCTTTAGGTGACCTTGCTTGAGCAGAGGGGTGGACTAGATCATCTCCCGAGATTCTTTCCAGCCACAATCACTCTGTAACTCGGTGACTATAAGCTAAAATAATAACTTAAAAATCAACAAGCAAACAAGCACTAAAAAGTGAACTAGTGAATAAACTAGTGAACCACCTAATTTTACAGGACTGTGATCTAGAAAGGATTTTATTTAGCAACAAAGGGGAACCCAAAGGGTTGAAATCTTCACACCAGGGAAAGTGAAGTCTTAAGTGACAGAAACAAGGATGTTTTAAATACTCATACTTAAATACAATATAGTAACATTCAAATGCAAAGCAAGAATGTATTAATTGTACCTACCCTCTGTTTTGCACTTCTGAAAAGTTGTTAAGCTAAAATACTCTTAAAATCATTGGGGTGGCATAAAACAGTCAAGAAAGGCCAAGAAAAATATTTATTGGATTAGTCTTCCTCAACACAGTATGAAAAAGAAAAAAAAAAGGAAAAAAGAAAAGGATTGGAGAACAGAAATCCTGCAGTTGGATCAAACTGGCCTTATCTAGTCCATAATCTGCTTTTGACAAAAGCCAGCATCAGATATTTTCAGAGATATAGATATGAACCACAACAATAAGCATGATCCGTCTTTAGATTAGTTGTCATTTGATATATACTAGCTCAGCTAAAAAGATTTAGCACTACACTGTAGAACTTCTCATTGATTCAAGTATCTGGGCAGAATCACACAAACATAGTAATAACCTTTTACAGTAATACAGTAATACCTTTATCCTTATATTGCTCATTTTCCCTCAAGACTTAGAAAATACTTTTAAAAAAATATAAGAGAAAAAAAATCCCCAGTGTAACTTGGGTAACAAAAGGTACAGGAAAAGCATGGAGAGATTTGGTGACTGGCCAAATACCCCAGGTCAATAAAGTGATATTGTCAAGAACACCAAGCTCCTCATTTCAAATCTTCTGTTTCAACATTTGACTACTTCATGGGAAGTCTTCCTTACAAATACTTCTAATTATATCACGTCTATGTTGGATATAAAGTGAATCTTTCTGATTTAAATAGTCTGTTTGTCTAGGTAATATGATTATATTCATGGTATTGAACCATAAACCATGAAAAGTGAAACTACCACAACTTACTGAATTTATATTGTTTGGATTCCTTTAAAATATACGTGAGAGTGTCAATTCTCAATTTTTATTCATAGGAGACCACATGTTCAGCTGGGTCACGCTGGTGGTTTGGCCATGGTTGGGTCACACGGCTGCCTGTTATTTCCCCTGAAGTATTTCCTGGAGAAGTACAAAAGTCTTGGAGGAAGAACTGTATTTATTGGGATTAACTGATTCTGATTCCCTTTGCAAAATCACGGTAGGTTCTTTGGCCAGTAGCTAGTCTTCTCAAACAGCAGCATGGCAGCAGAAGCCATTTCCTGCTTGATTTGCCCATGATTATTTGATTTGCCCTTTGATTATTTTCCCCATTCCCTTTGCCATGTATCTTTTTTTTTTTGGTCTTAAATGTGTCTGAGTAGACTTGTTCCACAAGCATCAGCCCTTTGGGTTTAGATAAAAGACACAGTTGCTTTCAGAGCCTGTCAGTAACATTCAGAGATCACTCGAAAGGAATCACCAAATAGCAACATAAATCACTTCATGGCATCTTAATAAATGACTTTATTTCTGCAGTTTATCAGTTCATTTTCAGCCCAAAAACAAATTACAGGAGAGTCGTCATTTTTCTCAACACTGAGTTGCCATAAAACAGTCAACTAGTCTGGTTTCTCTAGAGACCTGAGACATAAATTGTCTTAGATATGTTGGAGCATATCTGAACTAGTTTTAAACTTGTAACGTGAGAATTTATGATCTGGTTTCACAGAATTATTGGTTGGGTGAGTTTTTTTTTCTTTTTCCTTTTTCTTTTTTGGCAAATTAATCATGTAATCCCTTGGTACTATGTTCCTTTAGGAAACTGCCATCTGGATTCATGAAAAAGTTTACTGCTTTGAAGAAAGTAACAGGTATTTTATGTGTTAGTGCTGTCTCCTAATGTTTTGAGAGTAGTTTATATTCTGCTACCAGTCAAGATGCAATGAGGAGTCAAGTTTCCAATTCAGCATGACAGCGACTTCTAAGACTAATCATGAAGGTTTTGTAGCATAAAAAAAAAGGAAGATATCAATTTTTTTTAATACCTAGAACAAAATCTTAATCTATTATTATGAGTCACCTTTTTTTCATAAGTACAGGCCAGGTACCATTTATTAATATTAATTATTCCGAAGCTATACTACTCCCCAAAATTTAGAGGAACTACACCCAATTAGCTTTCAGTGCCAAAGCCAATTGAGGGTCTGGAAGAGCTTCTGACCTTGTAAAACCAGGATGTCAGGGAAGCTGTTTCAAATCTAGCTCACCCCAACAACGTGTTTTTAAAATTAACACAAGGACTGCTTACTGAAATCAACAGATTTGTCCCCCAGCTGTATTTCTAAATGGAGGAGTGTCGTGTTCCAGCTCTCTCTCTGTCCGTAAAAACTATTCCCAAACTCAGAGAAACAGTTCATATTCTGAACACCTAGAAATAGTCTAGAAATATGCTGCTTAGAAAGAAAAAGTGTGAATTTGAAATCTGCTCTCCCGCTGAGCTCTCAGCAGCACTGCAGAGGTCACCTGGAAAGTGACTTTACGGAACCTGTATTATTTCTCAGTAACAAGAAAATTGAACATTTCAGATGCAACACCTTGCATAGTGCAAAATTAATTTTAAAACATATGTAAAAGAAACAGAGAAACCGGAGCTGGACTAATTCTCTCTCTCTCTCTGGGAAAGAATTTCTACCCAGGAGCATTACTTTATATGTAATTATTTGATAGGTAATGACAAAGGACTCGGTGATTAGAGAACTTGTCAACACCACAGATTTGCCAGCAACAGAAAGCATCTGGAGCTTTACGTGGAAATCCGTGTCGCAAACCAGATTTTAAAATGAAATGTGCCAACAATGCTTACCTCATTGTATAAATTCTTGTTGCACTTCTGAAATAATCTCATATTTATGTTTTGAAAGATATGGAAGTGATATAACTCAAGAGCTACCATCCTAAAAAAATGACCGTACAACAAAGTGTGAGAACTTTTACAAGCTACGATAAGTCACTTATAGAAGGTTCTCTAAATAATATCACCCAGAAGTGTATAGAAAAACGTGGTAATAGTACATGAAAGACAGGAATGTACTTTGTAATTTCAGAACAACTTTATATGTCAGGCTGACAGATAAATATTTACAGCACACTCCAAGTTAGCTGAACTTATATGACTTCAATCAGGGGAAACTGCTTCCAGACACGAAGGTCATGAAACATGTTATCAACTTTCCAGAGCCTGCCTTCAAAATCACATTGAAAGTGGAGAGCCACACGGCTGTCTAGTGTTATGCAGACTTAGAAACACTGATAGGAGCTTTATGAAAGCCTCCGAAGGGAAAGAAAAAAAAAAGGATTATGCTGCTATGATTTAATAAAAAAGCTATAGGAGGTTGTTCTGTATATACAGTTCTAGTAACCATGCCTGGGAACATCGACCCGTGGCTTAGGAGACCATGTAGATTGCTGAGATATTGAATGTGGATGGTGAGAATCATGCTGACAAGAGAGAACAAATGCATAGAAAGCCTGTGCAGCAGGCTGCTAGCCAGACTCGCAGTGTCAAGTTGTCTTCTTTTAAAATAAATTTTACCAGTGATACACAGGAGTGGAAAGGGAAGGCATCCCAATTAGAAAGCACTGTGAATGAAACCCAGAGACCAGCCAAAGTTGTCACTTATAGCCACAGTCACAAATGGCAAAGAAGAGTTATTTGAGAGAGGATGAAAATTTTTTCAGGCATTGAAGAAGAAAGCATGAAGAATGATCTGAGTTTCTAAGTCAAGAAGTGTCATGTTCCACTTAGTATCCTTATTGCTCTCTCACACTTGGAATAAATTAATTCATTATATGGAACTGTGCAAAAGACCTCTGTTCTGTTAAACTGAACACAGAGAGAAGAAAACTATTTCAGGTATGAGAAAACATCGCATTTTCAGGCATTGGGACATGTAGACTAACTTTTTCATATTGCAGTTAAAAGGGTTGTTTTGCTGCCTGTTACTATTTTAAAGATCACATCAGCTTCACTGATAATTCCTAGCATTCCAAAAATTCTCATTCAGACCTTCCTCTAATGGAAATGTTTGGTTTCTTTTTATTTGCTTTCTGTTTTCCGAAAGCTAGGAACTTTATAACAACAGAGCCGAGTTTTCCCTTATGATGAGAAGGACTAGAAATACACTTGCTTCATACGTTTTTTGCTAAAAATAATAAAGTTAAAATAGAACACACAGTACTAATTTTCTAACCTTTCATCCTCATGAGTTTATGCTCATCTGGAGAAAGAAGGAGAAAAGATTAGTATCTATATCGTCTCAGCTATTTTGTTTGCAACACTTGTGATTTTTATTACTTCCTGCATAGGCAGTGTTAGCTATTACTGCTCCTATTGGGCTCTACCAGACACTGTTGTGTGCTTCTGCAACTACTGAATATCCATATTGCTACCAAAGAAGACTACAAAATGTTGAAAAATAAGCAGCAAATCACACCTTTTTTTGGTGTGATTTAACACATAAAACCAACAATGCTATTACACTATTCTGTGTATAAGTATGCCAATGAGTTTAGAAATATTACCAAGATAATCTGAAATTTGCTCATTGTGTCATGCAACAGCAATATTACTCGTGAGGCAGTGAATATGTTAGCTCTCAGCAAATGCCATAATGCACAATAATAATGGAAAATATTAAGGAAAGGTTAAGTAGCAGACCCCTATATTGATTATCCTTTCAGCTTAGTGTACTTTCGATACCTAAATGTTTTTAGTTATGAGATCTGAGAAGACCACAGCTTAGAACTACTACTAAGACTCATGAGTGCTGGAAAATTGGTGCCTAGCAAGAGATGCCAGATAGCAATGCTGAGGGCTGCATGGATGCTTTTTAGGAGGTCATGCAGGAAGGCTTTTTTCCAGGTGATTTAGGGGATCTTTAAAAGCATCATTGGGCTAATAAAAGGGTAGGCAAGTTGTGCTAATTAGTCCAGCTTTTTAAGACAACAGAAAGCTGTTTTCTGGGCATTCTTCCCTGGCTCTCGAGTAAATTAAATTGATTAATTTAAAGTTAGTGTACTTGTAATTCATGGGTAAAGAGTAGAAGCATTTTCCATATCTTCAAAAAGCAGTTATGTGAAAGCAAAGCGAAATCCAACTGCCCCAGACAGCAGCTCAGTGATTTTGCCTGATACTTTAGTAGAGCTCGTCACTAAAACTAAACAAATTCACCGTGCCATTACTATTCAATTGGTTGAACCTGAGTTTACTGCTGTCTCATTTACAATGTTTTACAAGCATGAAAGCCAAGGAGATTTGAGTATTCTTCACTATTTGATTTTTTTTTTGTCCCAAACATGCTTTATTTTAGCACTTACTGTCAGAAGAAAGAGATACTGCGAGACCCCTTTGCTGTCTCTTTCTGCTGAGATAATTGATGTTCCAGGCCTGCTGCTCTTATCTTCAGGGAGTGTTTAACAGCATAATGTGAGTTCCATTTTGATTTGTGACTCTTTCATCTGGGTGGCCTAAACAACCCATGGAAGGTGCGAACAAACACAGCTGCTGCTTTTATAAAGAGATTGTCCTGGATCTTAGGTTTTATTTTATAATAAGAAAAAAATTCTGGGATGATAGTAAGCAGGATCTTTGGATCAAGCTGGTGCCTAAGCATCTAAAACTATTTGTTTTAAAGGGATTCGTTTGCCTAGAAACAAGTCTGTCTGGGACTAGTTCATCCAAGGAATGTTACCAAAGAGGATGCACTAGAAGATGTACTTCCTCTAGCAGCTTAAGTGGTGGAATATTTCCAGGGATAGCAGGGATGTTCTGATGCCACATCACAAGTTAAAAAGTTGCATTTTCAGTCACTTGACCTCTCTCAAACTTCTTTTTAAAAACAGGTTTGTCTTTCAAGCATGGCATCAGTCAATGTGACTTGCCCTGGCATGAGGTGAGCAATGTAATTAAAAAGAATAGCAGTTTTCACTAGAGGTTTTACGTTTTTGAGCTGTTTCAGACACAATGTTATATTTAAGTCAGATTAGACATTAAAACAAGGGGCAAGAATACTGTTATATAGCTCCTCTAGACCTTCTAGGTATCATGACTACCAATTCCTTAAAAAGTTTCTGCAACTCTGACACCATTCACTGTTTTCTAATAAAAAAGTGAAATATATAAACAGATTGTGCCTGGCTTTGGCTATTAGTTCCATTGCTCAGCCAACTGCATTTCAGCTGAAAGTTGCAATCTCCAAGATAGTTAGAAAAGTTGGCGACCTACAGGAATATGTAGAGTATGCATGGTGCTGAAAGGCAAGAGAGTGAAGTTTGACTCTATTAAGATGGATGTGGAGTGACTGATAACATGTGTGAGAATGTAGATAGGAGTTTTGAACACGGAAGCAGAGGAGACAGGGAGTATATTTTTACTCGTTTCTAAAACTTCTTTTCTAGAGCCAGAAGAGACAAAGTCCAGATTATTTGGACTCTCCTCCAGTTTCCTGTGATAAATATAATTTTTTTTTTAATCTAAGGATGTAAAACTAAGCATTTGAACAGTGGAAAGGGTATGACTTGAGGAAATGTTGACCGAAATCATCAAAATGTCCTTCCTCTTTGGTAAATGGATCATGTTCCTATTTCACACAACCACAGCTGTCAGCATCCAGTAGGATAATACTTTAAAACCTACAAAATCATCAGTGCTCTTCTGCCTTTTTACAAAACTACGCAGATTCAGAAAAAGTTTCCTGAGTGTTTCAGTGGATACCAATACCCAAAAGTAAGAGATGTTCCTGATCTAAAAACAAGGCTTTCCTCTTTATGTGTCATGATCCTCCACTCATTACTGTCTCTAAACATTTTTGTTATTTTTTTATTATTGTGAATATTTTCCTCCAAGTCAAAAACTGCCAGTAAAACAAATGGAAAGAGATTTCAGCAGCCCCTCAAACCATTTCATGCTATGAAGAAGAAATTCTGGAAAATGTTCTGCAACTTATCGTTGCTCTTCCTTTGTTCCAGGTTGTTCCTAAAGAAAACCTTAGGGTGTCATTCAGTATTTTCCAGTTTTTAGCTACTGTCAACTCTGAAAAAATATTTGCGTTTTTGGGGTATGTGATGAAAGCTCTATGACAGCAGGCTGGGGAACACAAATTACCTGCTCAGAGCAAGGGAGACCCTGTTCAGCTCCTCCCAGGATTGTCCCATGACAGCATCAGCCCCATGGTGCAGGTGTGAAACATGGCAATGTGTCAGTGGGAGCATCTCTCCAAAGCACCTTTGGAACCGTGTAAACAGGCTGGTCAATACCTTCTCTGGCCATGCCCAGGGCCTGATCGTGCAGGATGTTGTCTCAGCAGCACCAGCAATCAGAGCAGGTGAGGGTTTGTGAGCACGTGATCGTTGGCTGGACTAACCAGTGAGTAGGTGAAGCTGCTGGTGGAGTGGATCCACCAGCTCAGCTGCGGGGGGATCCACATTGCACATATGTATGTGTGTTTCCACCAACACACCTTCCTCCTGATCAACCAGAGAGGAGAACAGGATGAAGCCATCTGTGCTCTTTGTGTTGGTTCCAATGGATCCATATGGATCTGTGTGGCCACTCATGTGGATACAACTACATAGGTTGCACATATTCGTGCCTACTGGGAATACATTCCAGCCTTGGATCTGAGGGCATGGAGCTACATCAGACTCATACCGTTGGGTTGCATCAGTTCCTTACCTGGCAGCTTTAATCTGCTCAAAGCTTTTCTCATAAAGTTGATGAATATTACTTATGTTGATAGTTGGGTGACTGAAAGAAGAATCAGCAGTTTCATTTAAAATTAGCACCTGCGAATTTTGCACGTCCAAATTCACATATATAAGTAAAAAGAGCACTAGGTGATCAGCTCATCTGAAAAATCAAACAGTTTAGGTATGACGTTGAACAACTTGTGTTTAGGGGCTTCTTTGAGCATAAGCACAACATTTTCAGATGGTTTCCATAATATTTTTGAGGATTTTAAACAAAAGTCTAGCAGCAAGGAACTCCAGACTCTACCACTTGATTTATTGGCAGACTTGAGGAAATCACTTAAGTTCTTTAAACTCCAATTTCCTTAGTGACCATTTAAACTGATTATCTATCTTTGTCCCTATTTCAAGGAGAATGGTTTTGGTAAGAAAGAACAGGGTGGTTTGTTATGCTCATGCTTGGCACCTCACTGCTACTGTTCTTCATCTCTCTGCTTATTGTGGAGCCTTCACTAACCCTTCCCTTTCCAGCCTCCCTCGGCAGGCCAAAGCAAACAGTGTACATTCCATGATAGGGACCAGCATACAAATCACCACTTAAAGAGCATTATCCGATGGTTGTTTCTACTTCACTGCAGTTACATTCATCATTTCTAGGATACGTTTATTTTTATGGTATTGTTTACTTCTTCCCTCTAATATCATTATTTAACAATGAAGCCGTGCCATGTTTACATGTGCAAAATATTGTCTTGTTCCACTTGAACAGATTTTTAATTTGTTCCCTTTATCCTAAAACATGAAGTGGATTTATGAAAACCTTCATATTCCGTCCTCATGCCTTCTTCCTGAGCTGAACACTCTTTTTATACTTTTTTTATGTTTGGCTTCAGTCACATTTTATTATGTTAAAAATCTTTGGGCTACATCTCATAACATTGAAACAGAAAAACTCATAGCAAATTGATTTACAAACTGAAAAAAAAAGATCTTAGAAATGTATAAACCCTAGCCCTTACATCTGTGTGGGCAAATATATGAATTTATTCATGTATGTACTGGTGTGTGCACATATAACATATATATTTGTATGATATCACTACAGTGTACCAAATATCCAGGATCTGAATGTTTCCAGCTGTGATACTGCTTAGGTAATTAGCGAAAATAAATTGAGATTAGATTTTGATTTTTGATTTTGAGAGTCAAAATATGTATTGATAGCATAGTGATACACACTTTACAGTACACTTTACAGTAACTGCCTCTTACTTCTGCTAGTACAGGCAGTTCCTGGTAGTGTCTATGTGCAGGACTATTTTTTTTGAGAGAGAGAGAGGAAAATAAACAGAAAGCTTCACAATATTTCATCTAAGGATAATTACTACAGATATGTCTACTGTTTCCAGCCCATAGATTTCACTAATCTTTTGTAGAGGAGAAAACACTTGGCAAATTTTTGTCAGGGTGAAATAAACAGAGTGTTATTTTAAGCAAAGAGTATATATGTATTTTTAAAACCTCTTGGCATGATGAAGAGTGGGACACCAGGGAAATAGAAATGTCTGTTTTTTGTAAAATTCCTCTGGTTCCAGCACAGATCCTTCTCTGACCACAAAGGTTTACATGGGAAAAAGAAAGTATAATGAATTCTCTCATAACCGCTCGTGTAACACCGAGGTGATTTTTTCCTAAATATTTCCTCGTTCTCAGTATAAGCTACATTTTTTCTTCTTTCGCTAGCAGCAGCAGAATTTACTTTTTGAAATATAAAGCCCAAAACTGTTAAAAGCAGCAGCATTTCAGTCTCAGATATTCCGAAACTACTTTTTCCAGTAGATGCAGAATCTGTGTTTATTAATAGAATTTTTGAATGTTTATCTCTCTTTCATACTGTTCTGTTTAAAATTATTGAAAAAAAAGGGGATGATAACTTTGCTTTACACATCCGAGTGGGGATTTCATTGCATCTATCTAAGCACCCTTAGCCTTTATCTGTCTCTTTCTTTACCTCTTCAATACAGTTTTATCACTCCTCAAGACCTTTTAGTGGGTGACTGGCTGCATATTTAGGTCTCTACATGAGCATCCCATGAACTACAAGCTGGTGCTACAGTCATTGCCCATTTAAAAATGTTCTTACAACATGTTAAATGTCTTTCCCAAATTCTTTTTTTATTCATTTGAAGGAGAGGAGTCTGAAGTATACTCCAAGTAATAGCACAAACAAGTGATCAACAAGATAGTGATGGTTCTGGAAACAAAATTTAGTTATTTACTGTACTGCTATGCTCAGAACGTAAAGATAAATCATTCCCAGATTGGTCCAAATGCTAAAATGGTCTCAGAGCTCTGAAAGAGTTTTGGAATAAACTGTTCATTTAGAAGTGACATTGTGGCTTGGACTTAATGAAGAAACAGCATCCACCTGTTTATTAAATCTTTTCACTTTGTGAATTAGGCCTTTTCTTCTGCTTATTTTTTGACAGGTATGTTTCAAGAGTGTGTCAGTCTGGTTAATTACAGTGCCAGAACCCTGAGTAGATCTTCTGGATTTGATAGACCTCCAATGAAGCAGAGGAACTCTGAAATAATCCTGTTAATGTGGAGAGAACTAGACAGAACTTATTCTTTTTTTTTAGATGAATTTGCAAGTCTGTCAGTTGGCTTACAAAGAGTTCTTTGTTTTCTTACAGAAATGTGAGTGGCCATTAAAGTAGGAAAGAGTAAATACTGGGTGTTAAAGCACCTTTTTCCATACCCTGATAGGCAGGGTGTATTACTATCTATGACTAGTGGACAAGTGCATACCCAGTTGGTAAGAGGTAAATATCTAGATCCAGAGGCAAAAAAAAAAGAAATATTGCTGTATTTAAAATAATGTGGGTGTTTTGGGTTTTTTTCCCCATTATTCTGGCTTTTCACACCTCATACACAATGAGTGAGAATTTTCCAACAAATCTTTGTACATCAGTCTCAGTGAACTATGACCAAGCCCCATGATGGGAAGAGCTGAAATAAACCAGCCTAAAACACTAGTAAAATTGGGTATGTCAGAGATAGGCCTGCTGGGTATTAAATTTGGACAAACTATATTCTGGCAGCACATTTTTGCAAATGTTTTAATAACAGCTTTTGCAAAACCACACATTTCAGTCCTAATTTAACTTGTCAGACCCATCATGGAGTGAACTGTGTGCATTTTATTTTAATTTACTGTATATCCTACAGAAAAGTAGGATGAATTCCACATGAAAATCTAACAAAAGAGGTAAAGCAACAGACCAGCCACACCATCACTCAGGCTGATATTGCAGCAGCCCAGCATGTCCCCACCTGGTACCTGCAAGGACAGTCAGGAATATCCTACTTCAGGGGTCCAAAAAAATCACATTTCCTCAGAGCTAATGCTCAGATATCAAAAAGTGGGATGAAATCTATTACAATCTGGATGTTCTATTGGCTTCTGTGTGATTTGTGCAAGTTATGTGCACAGCCTCTACAGAGATCATTCCAATAGGCATATATACAACTAGGTTTTATTCACTTTGACAATAGCATCACAAAGACTCCATACTAATACCTAGGAATGATTTAGCTACATAAAAAGGAATTTATTTGTCCTAATCTGATAGTCCATGCAGAAAAATAGGTACCTCTAGGTAATTCATCTCATCTTAAAACTGGTGTGCCCAAAACATCTGTTTCCCCATCAGTCTGCTCTTTACAGTCTTTATGTCCTACAAGAAGCCCCACAAGATCAGCTGGAGGATTCCAAAGGCTGTTGTCTTATGAAGCATTTACACTGTTGGACTTAAATGATTTACAAGCTTAGAGAGATTGAGAAACTAGTGTGGGTTCAACAACTGTTTTGTGATACTATTCCTGATTCTAGATTGTCAAAAAAAGGCACTTACTTATTTCTAAAAGGATTGTCCATTTTGTAAATAAACATGCATAACAGCAGTTTGCTCTTTAGATCTGTATGGATACTTTCTCTTTCTTTACAAAAATAATTCTGGCTGTATCTATAATGCCAATATAAAGGTATACAGTATGTTATAACTAACAGCTGACAGATGGCTATTAGAAAAGCTTTGATAAATTTATTTAATTAAACAATTACACTTATATTGTTCTAATCAAGTGTTTAAAACCAGCATGATGCCTAATAATCATTGTTAATTTAAATAATCCTATTAAAGAAAATAGGTTTTTGGTTGAAGCCCCTGTATTCATTACTAAGCTCCTAAAAGGTGAATGACTACATGTCTTATTCCCAAAGAAATTAATGTGGTTTCCTTAGCAGATTTTTTCAATGAATGGAAGAGTTCCTACCTGGCAAGAGTTTTACTGGAAGTGTTACTGACATAGCTAATCCCTCAGATTTCTATCTTCCTTTAAGCTACTGCTTGTATGTTATGATGAAAGGATGAGCTGCTGGTGTTTATTTTACTTCTTTCTGAGCAGTTGCTACTCTTCTCCAAGGAAGTGATGACTTTTTTGATCTTAGCAGTTGACATATAGGTCCCTAAACCTAGCTCCTAAATCTAGAGAGCTGAAGCTTCAAAAGCAAGTATACTTAACCATGTACCACATCTTCAGTGGCCAACAGCATAATTGATTTTAGAAGTTGGTCTATGACAGAACAGGACCTGTGAAGAATTCAGTAAAACACAAAAGAGGTGAGTGCAAAGATACAGAATGAGTGAACATTCAGGAAACAGCTCAGAATCATTCCAGTTTCACAGCATTCATCTTTAGGTAGAAATGTACAATATGTGTGGTCTTGGCAGGCTTTGATGACAGGCTCTTCCCAGAGAGTTACAGTTTGGTGGAGAATACTACGGAGAGATTTTAAATGGACATTTACAAAACAGTATGTCAAGTGATGAAAATGAAAAAAAAAGTCATTAAAATTAGATAATACAGTAAAATATAGTGCATGGATGAACCAAAAGTTTATGTCAACCACTAT